>NC_048894.1:70328095-70349067 GCF_011077185.1 Oxyura jamaicensis | reverse complement strand
CCTTCCTTCCTTCCTTCCTTCCTTCCTTCCTTCCTTCCTTCCTTCCTCTTTCTCTCTCCTTTCTAGTTTTCTCTCTCTCTTTCTCTGTCTTTCTCTTTCTCTCTTTTTTTCTCTCTTTCTCTTTTTCTTTCTCTCTTTCTCTTTTCTGTTCCTCTTGTATCACTTGTTGCAATGTATCCTTTTATAGCTATGTAGAAATTTATGTGGTTTGATGTCAGTCAGTCAACTTTTCCCTTGGAATTTACATTCTATGTTTTGTATTTTTTTCTCATCACCTCACAACATGAATGAAACAGATATTTTCACAATAGCCTTGTGAGTTAAATAATCTAATTGTTAGGTTGCATTAGGAATGAAGATCTAGAGAAATTAAACAATTGAGGTTATCTGCAGACCATGGCAGACCTGGCCAAAATGACGGTGGCTGGAATCTAAATCGTTCTCATTGTAGGCTAGTCCCTTAACTCAGAAACTCTTCTTTCCTTGTTTGAAGTCAGACTCTGATATCAGCAAGGAATCAACCAAACCACCATGCCTCTTTCCCCAAACCTGTTTCCTTATTTGCAAAATGAGATGATAGTGCTTACGGTATTTCAGCCGTTACATCCATTAAGTAAGTAAAAACAAAATATTTAATATCACTGAGGAAATGGATGTTCAAACCAGTATCTCTCAATCTTTTTTGGATCAGGACTGTCTTTCCTTGAATCCAGTCTTGAAGGTCTGTGGCAACCTAATAAACTATGCTTCTTACCCCCCACTATTAAAAAGTGCTTACATAGCTTCCAGTAAAACACATGCCCCTGTGCAAAATCTTTCTTCAAATGCCACATCTCAGCTTCCAGCAAAACAGTAGTTCAGAAATATCATCCATGTCCTCATCAGCAGAGATACATTTTTTTTCATGCTAAAGCGATATCTGTTCATCCCTTATCCTCTTAATAGCCAAGAGTTGAACACCTGCAGATTAACTTGCAGTAAAAGTTCTCCATTTCTGATAATATTTAGCCTCTTATCATTTGCCTTGATGTCCCTGTCTATTGGCATTTCATCTTTTAATTATTTTCTACTACGTCTCTCCTATGTCTTTCATCAAATAGTTAATATTTCATTCCCCTAATACTTTATTTATTTATTTATTTATTTATTAAGGTTGCTAACCATATGCAATTTTATCATCTATTAATCCTCATTATTCTCCACCCTTTCTCCCTCTAGTAAGTTTAGAAATTTTTGTCCAAAGTCAATCATTTTTGACAGTGTGTGTGTGCACAGCTTAGAGCTCACCACCACATTTTCTTCTGCATGCCAAACTGGTGACTTAGTACTCACAGAAGTGCTATGTGTAGGGAACTGTGTAGGACAAATGAAAAGTATTGCTGGGGCTTTGTGGGATGTAGTGCTTTCTCAGTGGGAGTGTAAAGTAAGGGAGAAGTTTCTCTTGGGTTATTGGATTATTTAGAAGTATTTTGTAGAAAAAATACTCATATAGTTACATAATGGAAGTACATCTCTATATATATGTAATAAACATACGTCACAATTGAAATATATTTTCCATGTATTGATGGTGATTTCCCAACACAAACAGGTGATATAAAGCAAGATGGTAAATCAATAGACAATAAGATACAGAAAATTTTTGCGATCAGGATGACCCCTGTTTTTAACAGTGGTATTTACCAGAACACAAGTCAGCCTAGCCTCTTTGGATCTTTTGATGATATGGACCAGTAATGCATTATGAGAATTTTATTTGGCATTCTTGACTAAATAAAAACAAGACAGCACAGAAGTTTACAAAGGAATTTAAGTGCTAAAAATTTGGTGCTAAAATTCTGAAGTGCAGTGTCTCTGACCTGTCATTTTGCTTCTACTTGCACAAGTACAGTAACAACTAAGAGAGAGATTGGAGTGAGCAAATAGAAAAGATAACTTTTCAAACTATATAGCAAGATTTGTCAGAACCTATCTGCAAGAGTTTTGTTACACCATCTGACCTAGTAATGTTTGCCCTCCAGTTGCTAACCCAGTGTCTTGCTGTTGTGAATATGTCTATGGGACACAGTTTAGTGCTATGCACAGTTATTTATCTAGGTCCACTCAAATGGTGGCAATGTGGCTTAATGAGAGCAATGCACAGCGAACTCAAAGTAACAATGTATATAGATATACCCCAACCACTAGAGAGGAAATTATAAAGGCAGCTTGAATATCCTTTCTGCCATGTTACAGATTTGTTATTATTTCTAGAATGTGAAATGTATAGAGATAAAGAGTTGGGAAATTCTAGGGTTGATTTTAAGTGACTAAACTGAGATTTTTGTAAGAGTGTCTCTGTGGCAACCTAAGATACGGGTGGATTAAAGATGCCAAGAACTTGGACATCCTGGAGAATTTCAGCTTCATCCTGCCGAGATAATATCATACAATGTGCCTATCAGATTAACGTGGTTCTCACCTGAATGGGGCTGAATACTTGGCTACAACTGCCATATGATACAAGTGAAAACTGAATGGACTGATTCAATTCAGCATTAGCTTTGGTCTGGATGATCTCCTCAGTTAAGAATGATTTCTTCAGCCCTCAGCTAATAGAGACAAGGAGGAGTTTATGCTTCAGTCAAGTTTTAACAGAGATTCCCACTCTTGTTTACAAACTTTATACTTACTGTAGGAGGAAGATGTAGCTGAGATTTATCTCCAAGAATAGGATTGACCCATCCAAGACCAAAACTATTAATGCATTAATGATAGCATGCCAAAGCTTGACACTGTGTTCATACAATGGCTAAAAACTTAAGAGTGTAAATACTGATAGATAGGGTAGTTTAGGATAGCCTTATGAATTCCCTCCCTCCAAAAAGACAGATGTAAGAAAGTGAACTAGCTGAATGGTTTTTCTGTTTCAGAACTGTTCTCTTAGGCAACTACAACAAAGTATAAAGTAATATTATTAAAACTGAGGAATAACTGCTATGGTTTAGCTGCACTGATAATACCATATTACAAGTGTTGTGAAAACTTGTTTTTATCAGTGAAAGGAGAAAAAAAAAGAGTATGCATGTTGTGAACCCTTCTACCAATGTTTTCCGACACTTCTGCTGCACCTTCTCTTTTTTACATTTCTTCTTTACAGTGATTTTTCTTTTTTTTTTTTTTTTTTTTTTTGCAGTTCTTCCTCAGATCTCCTGGTTGCTTGTTGCTACCTTTTTATCTAGCTGTGGATGTGTTCACAAGATTAATGAATGGCAAAGATTTCTTATTTTTATTCTTTCAACTCAATCACAGAATTCTAAATATATAACACAAACAGCATATACTCCAGTAGCTATTGGCTTCACACAAATAGCATGGTCAGAAACAAAGCTGAAATAGGTGCACAGTAAGTATTCAGTTCCAAGCCATAAAAAAACATGCTGCTTTCCAGTTCTGGTTCTCCAGCCCAGATGAGCACAAAGGAATGTGGGTGGAACTCGCCCTCCTGCCAAGGCTATTACCTAAGCCCTATTTTGATTGGGATTTAAGTGGTGCACAGGCCTTGCGCTGCACAGGATGGAAATGGAAAATCACAGAGGGCTCTGTAGACCTTCCCTAAAAGCCAGGCGGTTGGACAGCATGTTTTTGTTGTTGTTGTTTTTTTTTTTTTCCATGACTGTGAAGCAAAGCCACCTCTGTCACAGAACGCTGGTCAGCGGTCAGGGGACTGCTTCGTACCCCTGTGGCCATAAGGTTGGAGGGAATGGTACAACCACGTCTTGCTCGTTCCTATCTGATTGGCGTGGAGAGGGACCCTAAGAAAAGGAAATCCCAGGTTTGCTTTTTCTCAGCAGTTGTAGCCTAAAAAGGTGTGTCTGTGTTTTAATATAATTCTTAATGAATGCCAGAAACTGGTTAATACTACTTTGCAAAAGATTAAAAAGGGAATGTCTGAAGGGGATAATGTAAGCATGGGAGGATTATATTTTAATAAAATTAATTCCACCTATAAAGGAGGACTGTAACAGTGTCCATCTGGACAAATCCAATTTAACCATCTGAGAAGTAGCGTTAAATTTGCTCAATGCGTTTCATTAAGAGAAAGTGGAAAACCAGTAAAATCCTTCTCTTGTTAGGTGAAAGAAAAGACTTGGAGAGACTAACTGCAAAATGCCTCCAATTTGCTGGGGAAAAAAAAAAATCTTAAATCCTGAGGTTTTCAACAAAAGCTGAAATGCATCATCCTTAGGCCAAGATAGGCTGAGGCAGGCCTATCACATCACCCTGAGGCAGACTATTTATCTCAGAAACTGGAGATGCAGGGAGGAATGGGAAGGGTGGACACCCTTGTCATGCATCTCCTCTAGAAAAGCAGTAAAAATGTGGTGAAAACCCACTGCTTAAATAGCCGGTCAAAAGCCTGAAGCTCCTTGATTCCACCACAACAGAAAAATACTCTCATCCAAACAGCTCATTACACACACTGAATTTAGTGCATTCTCCCTGGCTCCAGAATAGATGCTGAGGAAGAAAATAGCTCTGTCTCATGCACTCTCCTCATTTTATTTATTTATTTTAATACAAGGAAATGTTGGTTCTTGCCAAGAAAAAAGGTTAGTCAGCTGAAAACAAAGTTCTCCCGGCTGTGCCCTCACATGTTGCTGCTTGTGCTGCTGAAGCACCTGTGCTCCGAGACACCAGAACCTTCCGGAGGGAAGCGGCTGTTGCCTCCGCACCCTTTCCCTGGCTCTATGGTGAGACCCACGGAGCCCCTCACACACTTCTGCTGCTGGTGAGCTCTTCGAGGTGAATGAGTTATGTGTGGCTGCCAAAAAGGGTCAACGTGCCTGAGAAACAGGGCCCATGAATCTGTACTGCAGGGCCTTGCTGTCTGCCAAAGACATTAGGGTCTGGTTCTGGAAGGGTCTGGAGGTGTAAAGCCCACAGGCCTGACTCAGCTTGGTAAGAAGAGATCTAAAATGTCTGAATGTAGCCACTTTGCATCAGCCTAGTGTGCAGACACAGCAGAGCCCCTCGTTTAGGTAAAGCTGGAGTCTGCCCAGAGAGCCAAGGATATCGCTGGAGCAGTAAGAGGCACTCAGTGTGGGTCTTGGATGTTGCTGAGTCTTGTGTTACAGCCGTAGATGACTGTTCCTGTGCCAGTGAGGAACAGGTAACCAGTAAGTATGTCACTTGTAGAAACATATATAGGTATTATATGCTAAAGCCTGTAACAGAACCTTCAGCCTACTGAATGAAAACGCTGTCCCAAAGGCGTGCCAATATACCATCTCTCCTTGGCAGATGAGATGTTAGCTCTGTGCGATTAGGATAATGAAATTCATGAGGAGGAAATTCCTTTGACACAACTGGCTAACTATAACTTGGTAGCCTAATGGCTCCCATTGTGCCGTCCCTCAGAACTGAGACCAACTTTGATATCTTTAAAAAAAAAATAAAAAAATTGTCATGCAGAAAAAAATCCCTTGGCTCCAATACTTTCATTCAGGAGTCGCGTCTTCCACATGGATAATGAAGCTGAGAATGAGTAAGAGCTAAAATAAATAAATCTGGCTTCAGCCAGCGGTAAGCAGAGACTTTGCATCCTGTTCTATTGTTGACTATATACAGTTTTGCTTTAGAGATTACAACTATTTGTCTTCTTATATTAAATGCAAAAAAAAAAAAAAAAAAAGTAAACCTACTAGAGGACTGACTATCCAACTGTTCATCTTAAAATCAGAAATACATAATTCTGTGTCCCTTTTATCTGTTTTTGAATAATCTAACAATTAGCAGGACTGTTGAAGGGAAACACATGTCCTTCAGAGATTAACTGCAGTGATAGACCTGTTTCATCAAAATGGATTAAGCACTGAAGGATTAAGTCCAGAGTCATGTGCTTCCATCACTGATTTTCCTTTCTGATATTCCTTCACATGTAGTAATATGGTGGCTTTTATAAGAGCATTGGATAGCTTTATCTCTTCATTCTTGCTGGTTTTGCTGTGGACCATGCCTAACATACAATGCATTTGCCTCAGCTTTTCCCCCTACGTGACTGTTAAGGTCTTTAGCTGAATGTTAGCATCTGAGTTGGAGAACAGCTTCCAAACCATGTGGATTGGGTGATAAGATTGATGACATACTTTGAGACCAATTAGTGGAAAAGACTGATAATATATGCATTCATGAAAGACTGTTACTTGAACCTAATCTTACATATTAAAGGAGAGCTCTTATTCTAGCAAGCAAAATTGAGTTGGTTATTAATAATGCAAGGATGGTTACTGAGGGAAATACTTAGCTCATATGAGTGAATCTTATTAGGAGAGACTGGAAAAGCAAAATTCAAATGGGATAAGTGCAGCTTAGTGCTTCTGCTTGAAGCATTACTGTTGCAAACAGAAATCTCCCAGATTTATACTTGTGTTTTCTTTTATTTGCCTGTGGCCACACCATTTAGGTCTGAGATCACATCAGCTCTTACAGTCCAGCTGGGATAGTACTACTATAAGAATAGCAAGGAACAATGCTTCTGCTTTTCCTGAGTGGCAGCTTTTCTCTTATGGCAACACTGACCCTATAGATTGCTCTGAAAGCAGTGGTGCTGAGCTGCAGGTGATGTCAAATAAGAAAGAATTCCTAATTATGTCTTATTATTGAAAATCCCAAGATGGCTTTTTTTCCTGGTAGACATTGACCTTGGATAAACAGATGAGACTCTGCTAATATAGTTACTTCTGTACAAAGGAGGAGATTATGTCCTTGTGCCCCCCAGGGGGCATAGAGCAGAAGATGCAGCCTTGCAAGAGAAGGCACAAATTTTTGCATTCAGGGCTATGGGGCAAAAACTAAGCAAGGGCCTCAAGAGAAACACCCCTGAATGAAAGCAAACAAAACAAGTGGATAAATGTTTCAGACAGAAATCACAGTAAGCAGCACAATAACCAGTCACATCTGGGGTCCCTATTTCCTTGTCAGCATTGAAAACAGTGTTTCATTTCATAGTCTTTTATACTAGGACCTGTGCCTGAATTCTTTCAGTATGTTCAAAGATATGGATATGTCATCATATGCTTTCTAGTCAACATCATGCTGTCCTCTAAAAGTATGATGCACAGATGATTTTCGAAGTATTTTTTATGTGGTTTCTTAAACCAACAAACATTATTCTATATTGATCTGACGTAGTTAAGTTTCAAATTCAAACCATGCCTGTCTAAAAGTTTTTTCCTATATTTATAAAACTTAATGAGTTTTAACATTGATTTAATCTATACAGGAGTAGGCCTTAAATCCTGCAGGCACTGGTAGATGTGAAGGACATTTCAGATGAAAGGGGGAAATGTACTAAATTACAAGCCAAAAAAAATCAAACCACAGTGGTCTGCCCCAACTAATTTTCTTGTCATACTAAGGGGAACAGATACTTTACTGTAGTTATGCACCAATATGTTCTCCATAACATATTTTGCATGTAAAATGTGACACACAGTTCTGAGGAAAAAGTATTAGTTGCTAGAATCTTTTAGAACAAATTTTCATAATGCCTATATAAAAAGATATAATAAGTAGGCTGAGTCCACAAAATTATTTATCTTCTGTCCAACCTACCTCTAAAAACAAATAAACTCCTTCATAGAGTGTTATCAATTGAAAGATATTTGTTTTTCATTTAATGTAATGTAATTTAAAGTACAAAGTGCAATTTTAAATTTAGTTTTTAAAGTTAAGGATGAGAGGTTAAATATATCCAAGGTTCAAAAATATTTTAAAATATACCTGTCTACAGTTTGTTTGGATTTTTAAATGACCATTAAACTTCTGTATCCCATTTCTGAGACCTTAAAAGAGCTTCAATTTTCAAACAGCCAATGCCTTCTGCTTTCTGGATACACAGTCCCTTCAAGAGATAGAAACTTCAAAAAAGTGAGTGAAAATCCAGTTTATAGTTCCCATATCTCTCCCTTACATTCAGATTCTCAGGATTAATACTTGAAAATCTTTTAACCAGTAAGGAGCTACCCCATAAGGTTTATTGTTCACAAAGCCAGCCCATATGCTTCTCTGGGAAAGAAGTATTTCTAGCTAGCTTGTGGAAGAATCGACAACTTAGACTGAAAAGAAAGGACACTCTAATGTCAACTGTAAAGACAGATAACCCTTTAAGAGTGATACATACAGGTTTTATCAAAAAAAATAATAATAATAAAAAAATAAGTTGTAACAGAATTTGATCTTGCTTTTGCTAGTGAATTGCAGAAATAATACCACTGAAATCATTAGGGTTACTCTGCTTTTATATATACAAAATTGTGCCCTGTCACAAAATACATTTCTTTTTGCTCTTTGTTCAGTCTGACAGATGGTAATTGGTATTGAGGCCTTTACCTTTATAGGTGATAGGATTGAAAAGTAGGAACATTAATATACGAAGCAACAGTGAAGGATTCAGTTTGTCTTCATCTTTCTGGCAGTGAAGAGTGCTCTGAGGGTCACTTGTACAGCATAATAACCTAAATATACTAGAACTTGCCAATTTTTTAGATGAAAAATACTTACTTCCCATTTCAGTAATGTCTCAATAGTCTCTGTATATGTAACCCAAATTCCAATAACTTATTTCAATGCTTTTCAGAATTTTGTTCCATGAGTAGGGTAACACAAGGTAAGCTTAGAGTGAGAACTTTATGATAGTGAAAACAGACATTGTATGTATTATTGTATATATATCGTATATCATAAATGCAGCTTACCTCTATTTCATTGTAGCATAGACAACCTCATGTTTACTACATAGTCCAAATGTGCACCCTGGCAGTTAACACGCAGTAAGAGAAACACTTCAAGTTTGTACCCGTGCTTCTTCTGTAGTAACTTGCACATTGGACTCTACTTTTCACTACAGCTTCCTTGCTAATTTCTTGCACATTCTTTAGCAAATAGTTCTCATATAAACATGTGAAGAAGTCAATATTTCTAATTCATTTCGCATTTCTTTTCTCTTTCCCTCAATGTTGATTTGTATACTATATATTTTTTCTCCAAGACATCAACGTAGGTGTTAAATGACCTACGAGAAGTAGTAGTCTTTTGCTTTGTTTTTATAAATACAGAATTCAGCAGTCTTGGTTCCTTGGGCTCATGTTAACCAAGTTCTTATCTATTCTAACTCCTTCATGTTACTGCTTTTCACCTCCTTAAGGTTGTTGGACCAGTGGTGTACCCACATGGTATTTTTCAGGTGCACAGACCTCACACACCTCTACATTAGACTGGAGGGTATATAGCACTGTAAGCCTAGTGCTAAGCCCAGTTTGGTACATCATACTGTTCAGTAGGGCATTTTAGATCAAGCATTGAATTGCAGTAACCACAGCTACACATCTAGCTCATAGCTCAGGCTGTAAGCAAGACTTGTGCAGACTTATCCCACCAGGATTAAGAACAGGATGTTCCTTTAGTTTAGGTGAGTATCAATTCAGTGAGCATGTTTTCATTTTTAATCAGTTCTCTAAGTTGAAAATCTAACCCAATTTGCATTCACATTGTTGAATCTAAATCCAAGATCGCCTGTCCCCTAGCTCAGGCCCCAAATTTGCCAAACCTTAAAGAGCCATTCAGTGAGATAAGTTAGGATCAAGCTTGCAAATAATAAGTACATGTCTTTTGGGAATGTACTGTGGGGAATGGGTAGAAGTAAAACATCTTTGAAACTAAATAGGCTTATTTTTCCTCCATACCAGCCTCCTGTATCAGCTGAGTGGCAGTTCTGTCTGCTGATTCCAGGGCCTTGCCTCCCCAGGCAAGATGGGGGAACAGCTCATGAGAGACAAATGCAGTTTTCTCTGTCATGCTTCATCTCAGTATCATCCTAGCAATGTGTATACTTAATACTGCTCAGCTGCCAGAAGGAGTAGGAATTGAATAAATGAAGTAGCTCTGGAGTTCTCCATCTCTCTATATTGTAGAAGAAATTCCCCAATGCCAGCTGGCTAGTTGTGCCTAATAATTGATCCAATCCCTTCTGCCTTACGGAAATGAAAAAAAAGAACTCTTCAGGCAAGCTCCCATATCATCTTAGTGAGATCATGGAAACTAATGTTGCCTCTGTCCTCACCTTCCCTTGTCTTTCTCCCCTGCAGAGACCAATGCCAGACATGACCAGTGTTCAATAGACTGGCTGTGCCAGAAGGCTGACCTTAAACCCTAGTTTAAAATACAGTGCAAACATCATTGGCCAGGAGTCAAACAGAATACTAAAATCACCTTCACATTCATCATCTGGAAACATTCTCTGGGTAGCTAATTAAAAATCCATTTCCTAGACTCTGAGGAACATCAACCTGTTTGATTCTCAGAGGTGAAAATATTAGAAGTTAAATATACAGCAGATAAATAATCAGGTCACAATTCTTTATACAATATTTTCCCTGTCATGGAAAAAGTATGTAATTTAAATTTGTCAAGAGCCTGGAAACTGTGGAACAAAGACCTGAAACTGAAATACCTTCTTTCAGACATTGTTCTCACTATACAAACAAAGTCTACAGCAGAAGAGGCCTCTCTGGAGGAATCTCAGTCCACTGTTCAGCTGCAAAATGATCAAGTGAAAGTATTCCTCCTCTACTTAGTACATGACTTACCCATTGGCTACATGGTTTTTAGTTAGGCTATTTGTCTTGATTTTTATATCTTCCAGAAGAAAGTGGCATTAACAATTTAATAATGTTACCTTAAATAATGTGTTCATTAAAAATATTTTGCTTTTATATTCATCTAGCTTTTAATGCCTTGGCTTTTTTCCCCTTTCCAAAATTTCTCCTATTCATGTGCAACTCAGTTTTCCTTTAACTGACTTAAAATGATCCTAAATGCAAAGTGTGAGTTTTAAGACACTCTGAAGCATATGATCAAGGGGAAATGGGAAAATGTCTTTTCAAGATCTTTTTGAGTATGGTGTAAGTTTCCTCCTCCTCATTCATATAGAGGAAGAAGCAGATTGCATGGAGCTGCCAGTTTAAAGAGGTGGGAGATGGGTCAGTACATGTAGAATAGCGAATACAGAGGATATGTCTGCATCAGCAAGAGAAATATACATGTAGAGTGAAAGGGTTAGAGCTGAGAACCCAATATCCATGCCGTACACATTTCAGGGTTTATGATGAAGACTCAGGGTTATGATATAGGCTCATGATGTAAACAGGACAACATAACTCTGATGTTTCTGTACCCATTTCTGCAGTCTTTTTCATTCCTCTCATCATTTTTTAGGCATAACTGCTAGAAGGACCTGCCTAGATGTGCTGTGCAAAAGATGCTGAGGGCAGCTTCTTCATTATCAGGTAGGGTATATTCAGCATCCTTTCTGCAGAGTCCCATGCTTGTAATAACTTAATTGGTCTGAAATTTAGTAATAAAAAGACCTTTTATTTTGTTGCTCTGAGCAGAAGTTTGGGGAGGACCAAAAACTGATGAACAGTGTGGATTTGCTGTTCAGTTTCTATGTCTAGAATAATGCAACAGGGAGTAAGACCTAATGAGATAGACCTGATGATATCTTCTATTTATAATGAAGATATTTGGACCATCTCCAAAAAACATCACTGACAACTGGACTCCATACATTTTAAACCGTGAGGAAAATTAAAACTATATCCAATATCTTCAGTTATTTTTACTAGTTCTTGTAAACTTTTACAAGTCTGTGCTTTATGACATGTTGTTAGCACTTTTGCCACATAATTTCTTCTGTTTGGAGAGGTTCTGATGCTTGTTTTTGATATGCCTCAGCAACCTTACTGATTTGCAGAACAATAAGAAAATAACAAAATAATCAAGATAATACAAGATATCCTATGCCTTTGCTGCATTTGACTTGTATTATGCTTTTGGGAGTGATACCAAATCTCCTGCAGCATTACCTTGAATGGAAGAAAGAAAGCAAAAGGATAATCAATCAAGGCTTGATTCAGAAAGTCATGCATTAATCAGATTTTTTCAGTCTAAGAGCAGTCTTGAAATCGAGCATGGAGCAGCAAAAACAAAAGTTGTTATATAAACTGCAATTTTCCAGAAACTATTTGAAAGCATCAGTATGAATCATTCTGAAATATATCTAAATATTCAATACGTCAAAAAAAATTAACGAGTCTTCATATAGGACTCAGTCTAAGGTAGGATCAAGGTGAGTACATGTTAAAATGTTTAATGTAGACTGTGTTGAATAGGAAAGTGTTCTTTCATAATTTCTGTAAGCATTGTTATTCATTCATTGTGAAAAAAACAATTGTCTTGCTGTAGCACATGCCTTGCCTAGTTCAACAGCAGTGCATTAGGAGAGCTGGATTTTGCTGACAACATGGCTTTTCTAGGTGATATCTCAATTAGCATCCAAGTACATTGAAGAACTACTCAGCATCAAGAAGACTGGGTTAAAAAACAATTATGAAAAACACCTAGAAATAATTTAAGCAGTTCCAAATCAAGTATTATCTTAAAAGGCAGAGGAACAAAAGAAGTATTTCAGTTTGCATATCTGCTCTGGGCAGCAACCCAAGAATATGAGCATGGTTGTTCTGGGTCTGTGTAGCCCAGTATCCTGTTTCGGACGGTTGCCAAGCAGGGGTGGAGGTACTAGGCTCAAAGCTATGAGTTTTTCTGCAGTAGATTTTCTGACTGTCTTGAAGAGTCTTGGGTTTATGTCCTACAGTTGACATCAGAATTTAACAGACATAACCCCTCCTGCTGGTGGCAGTACTTCAGGTACACACCAAAGGCAGTGATCAAAAGCAGATGTCTGTGGAAGAGTGCAAAAATAGAACAAACATTTTATGATACTTTTTCAAATACTCTCCCAGTAGTCAGCAATTTGAGGAAGTATCTGAGAGACAACATGACTGTGGAGGCTCTCACATTCCCCTTGTGAAATCAGCATAGCTAGGGGCACATCTCAAGTGCCTGTACACAAATGCATACATCCTGGAAGTAAACAAGAAGAGTTAGAAGTCCATATAGTTGTATACCTGTGACTTCATTGGAATTAGAGACATGACAGTACAGGTCACATGACAGTAGTGCTGCAGTGAATGGATGCAGGCTTTTGAATAAAAACAGCCTGAGAAGGCAAGGATGAAGGTTTGCACTCTATGCAAAGGAGTGGCTAGAGAACATGGAGCTTTGCCTTGGAACAGGTAAAGTGGCACCACCTGAGACCTTATGGCTAAGAACCAGAGAACAGGCTGACAGAGGTAGTATTCTGGAGGTGGTAGCATGTGCTACTGACTGCCTGATCAAGAAGACATAGATGAAGCTTTAATTAGACAGTCAGAAGCCTTACAGTCATACAGCCAGATACTCATTGGTGCTCAACCACCCAAATATCTGCTGCACAGACAACAGGGCTGGAGACAAGCAACCTAGGTGGTTTCTGGAACATGTCAATGAAGATTTCTTGACACAGTTTATAAGGAAGCTGTTTAGAGAAGATGGTCAACCAGACCTCGTTCTTACTAGGAAGTCACCAATGTAAAGGTCGAGGGCAGTCTTATATGCAGTGACCATGAGATCATGGAGTTAAAAATCCTGAGACAAAATAGACAAAGAGTAGGATCACAACTTGACTTCAGAAGAGCAAGTTTTGGGTTATTCAGGGATTTGCTCAGTAGAATCACACTGGAGGTTGCCCTAGAGGCCAAAATAAAATACAATAAAGATATACAAAGAAGGAAAGCTACCCAAGAGGACTATAGAAGTATTTCTTGAGTACAGAGTAAAGAATGTGAAAAACTAAAGCTCATCTTGAATTGAAACTAGTGAGGGATGTGAAGGGCAAGAACAACTTTAGCAGCAAAAGGAAAGCTGGAGAAATTGTGGGCCTGCTGCTCAGTGCGGATGGGGACCTAGTGATAAAGGGTATGGAAGAGGCTGAGATATTTTTTTCGTTTGTTTGTTTGTTTCCGTTGTTTTCACTGGCTATGTCTTCTCTCTGGCTGCTGGTTCCCAATACCTAGTAGCTGAGCCAGTGAAAATGCAGAGGGAGTTAAAATTAAGGAGCTCTTAAATCAGCCAAGCATATACAAGTCCACTGTATCAGATTAAGTGCATCTAAGAGTACTGAGAAAAGGCAAACATCTTACCCATCTTTAATAAGGGCAAACAGTACAGGGAAGTACAGATTGGTCAGCCTCACTCCAATCCCTCAGAAGGTCAAGGAACAAATCCTCTTGAGAGTTATTTCCAGCCACAGAAAGGAGAAGGTGGTAACTGGGAACAACCAGAATGTGTTTACCAAGGGCAGATCGTGTCTAAACAACCAATTTTCTGTGATGAGACATCTAGCTGTGTTTACAATGTAAGAGCAGTAAATATTGCACACCTTGACTTCAGCATGCCTTTGACATGGTCTCCCATAATATTCATACAGGCAAATGAGTAAGATATGGACTGGTTAATGTATGATAGGGTGGATAGAAAATTGGGTGGGCTGTGTGGCTTGAGGAGCAGTGATCAAAGGTAAGAAGTCCAACAGGCAGCCATTTACTAGTGATTGTCCCCGGAGGTCAATACCACTCAACATGTTTATTAGTAACCTGGGTGAGAGAGGGCACTCAGTGAGTTTGCAGATTATACCAAAATATGGGATGGTGAATAAGATACCTGCTTCCTGTGTATTTTTATTGCTAGATAAGCTAGAGAAATGGGTTGTCAGGAACCTCATGAAGTTCAATGAAGGCAAACACAAGAAATGAATAACACCTTGCACCTGTACAGGCTGGGGGGCAACTAGTGAGAAAGCTGTTGAAATGGCGAACAAGGACCAGCTGCATCCTAAAGGATCGGGAGATGAGGGAGAGAACACTGTCAGGAGGGTAGGGGCATCCCCATTGAGAACCCTATTCTGCAGTCCCTGTACAAGGCAGGAGGGCAGGCACATGGATGGCATCTGGATTTTGCCAAAAATCCAGATAATCAGGCCACTTTCTGGTGATAAGCCAGGTCTGAAGTCTAACAGGGAAATCAGACTGCAGGTCAGGCCCAAGACAACAGGGTCCTTTGCCAGGCACAGACACAGCTGTGATACAGATGGGGACCAGTTTACCTACAAAATAGCTCAGGCAGGGACTCTCATCTTGGAAGTTCAAAAGAGGCAACAAACATGGCATGAAACTTGGGAAATTCTCACTCTATATAGGAAAAAGAATTATTGCTTTGAAGGTGGACAGACACTGGTGATGCCCAGAGAGGTTGTGGAATCTCTGCCTTGGAGGCATGTGGGACCCAGCTGAACAAAGTCCTTGAAGAACTGCTTTACCTGGGCCTGCTCTGAGCACAGGGTTGGACTAAGTGTTCCCTTCCAACCTACATGACTCTGTTTCCAATTTGCAGTTTAGGGACACACTGAGCGCAAGGTACTTTCTTATGTAAACAGTAATCCTCACTGTTTCACAGCTCTGTGGCTTAACTGCATGCTTTGTGAAGAACCACTTCCTCTTCCTTGGTTTGAATCTGCCACCTTCATTTACTGCCCTCGAATTTTTGTATCAGAAGAGACTGTGAACAATTAATAGTTTCTTACCTTCTCCATGACATTCAGAATTTTATAAGACTGACTTTTCCTCCTTAAACATCTTTACCAGAATTAAGAGTGCTAACCTACCTATGTGCTGCTTGCATAGAAGCTGTTCACATGTTCTTTTAGCTCTTACCTAAAACTTTTCCAGCCTTATGTTTCTCTTTTTGGTATGTGCTATTGGTGGAAGGGTTTGGCATGTCCTCACACAATATCTAATATACAAGTTCAACATGGATGCATACTATGTTCTCTGTTGTATTCTCTAGTACTTCCTAATAATTCCTAGTATTTGATTTACATTTTTCACTTACTAAACATTGAGCTAAAATATCCATGCAAGCAAAAAGACTCAAAATCATAAATTATAAAATGTTATCATCTTTACTGACAAGCTTAAACAAGATTTGGATATCAAACACCTAGAGCTTAAGGAACTATCTACCAGTTTCCAGTTGAAAACTTATTCCACCATATATTCCATGCATGTGTGAAAGTCTAGCAGAACTATCTTTCAAAAGTTATCCAGAAAATAAAATAGAAATTTTAGAGACACATGTTAAGAATGAGGCCACACCACGTGCTGCAGCATAGTTGTCACTGGACAGCTGGAAGCAGCTGGAGGAGCACACACACACACAAAGAAAACTAAATAGAAAAAAATCCTGCAAATATTACTCATTTATAGCATCAATCAATGCCTAGTAAATATGAAGATCAATCCAGAATACTTAATGGTGGTTTCATGAACAATTGGTGAGTCCTACTTTTACAGGAAGTATTCAAAATCCAACTGGTGACACAGCAAGCGTTACAGTGATAGTAAAGTAACTTACAGAGCAGCCAATGGAACTACTCTTTAAGTTTTGTTATGATCAGGTCCTATGCTAATCTCATGGCTTTATAATCTAAGACTCCATTGTTGCAGGTGGTCTACTGTGTGTACATATATTAAATTCCAACTGCATCAGGGAAGTGTAACAAATAGAACAGAGAAGTTGTGCTTTAAGGTATATAGCAATGTCACCTGGTTACTCTGCCCAAATATTTAGAGAACTTGATAACTCAGCAACAGCTGATTTTTGTTGCTGTTATTGTGTTGTGTTGTATTTTGTTGTTATTGTTGTTTTGCTTTGTTTTGTTTAAAATGACTTAATACTTCTGATTTTAAAATAGAATAGAATGGCTTGGGTTGGAAGGGACCTTAAAGATCAACTAGCTCCAACCCCCTGCCATGGGCAGGGATGCCACCCACCAGATCAGGTTGCCCAGGGCCTCATTCCACCTGGCCTTGAACACCTCCAGTGATGAGGCATCCGCAGCTTCTCTGGGCAACCTGTTATTGGAAACTGTTTATGTTATACTTGTTTGTGGAAGCAAATATCAAAACAGGGATTTGAGTGAACAGAATCAGCCACTTTGGCTTCTCCAGCTATAAAAAGAAAAATTGTTCATGGATGACAACTAATGGGTTAGATGCCCTCTCTTGATCTGCTATTGGCTAACAATCAGGGCTTATAGTTATTGAAGTGTTATAAACATGATCTACTGCTTATTTAAAAAAAAAAAAAAAAAAAAAAAAAAAAAAAAGAGCTAATAAGAATAAGTTATCTGCCTCCTTCATGAGTACATCTGTATTTAAGATAGATACCTGCTGTCCTTTAAAAAAAAAAAAAAAAAAAAAAAAGGATCTGATTACTTTTTTTTAATATAACTACAAATCATTTGCATTGGTTTTGCTTTTGTAGTGGCTAGGCAGTCCCCAGTTTCCCAACATGATTGCAGGCACATTCCGCATAATGTTCCCTCCTGCTGTTCATTTAGGAGGAAGTAGTAGTAGAATTTGTAAAATGGAAGGAAAAAAAATCATATTAGAAAACTAACCTCTTCAGTGAAGCCAAAAGGAGAATTGACATGAAGGTGTCTGCAGTTTAACATCCTTGTGAGATCAAGTCCTCACAAGGTTCTTTAAAATCTTCAGGTCCATAGAAAAACCAATGAAAACAGGATTGTCAGAAGAGTCTGGTCTAACAATTTTTAGAACTTGTCATATTTAGTAATACAAAATGAAAACAACTTACAGAAAATATATCTCTTTTTTTTTTAATAACTTTTTTAGGGGTTACAAACTTTCCTGACAAAGACAGTATGATGACACATTGAGATTTCTACAGTGAATTTAACTTAGTCTTGTATGGCACTCTCATTAGAGTAATTTGAGCTCAAAACAAAAAATCAAAGAAGTGTACATTAAGTAGATTAAACCATGATGAATGATACGGAGTCACAAATGGTGAACTGTCACCCTAATGTGGAAGTCACTTGTGTATTCATCAAGGAGTTACGCTGAGCCTCATGATGGTCAATATTTGTGATAATAATCAGAAGAAAATAAAAAATCTTTCTCATAAGTGTTGCAGAAGATGTGAGCTGCTGCAGCATGCCAGCTCCTTGGCCAGACTCATTATCTGCTTCCTCTGTTCATGCTGCATGATATCTTCAGTGGGAAGCTCTGCGAACAGTCTGACTTCCTGTACTACAAATTTATTTTCTCCCTTTCAATTTTGCTATCTTCAAATGAAACAATTCTACTTCTTCAGATTGACAGACTTCCATACTCTAGCTGCTTTCTTTTTACCTGCAGCTTAATTCTTATGCCTTCCTTCAGTACATTTTTCACTCGTATCTTTGTAACAGAAGCCACTGATTTTATTCCAGAGAAAAATTACAAACTGTGATGTAATCTTTTCCATAATTTGGCTAACCAGTCCTTCCTCTACTTCAACTACATCTTCTTCATGCTAAGACTTCTAGTCTAATGACTTTCTCTGACTCCATTAGTGACTCCCTTGCAGGTCAGGAGGTGTTCTTATCCATTCATATTACTTGCCTGCTTTTTTCATCACTTCTCCATTTTCTTGACCTTTCCTTACCTAATAAAATTGTTTGATTTTCTCCCAAGTTAAAAACAATAAATAATCCAGTCTTTTCCCCTTCTTTCCACTCTCTAAGATCATGCTGTCCGCAATTGCTGCCAGGAGTCTCATGCTCTGATTCCAACATCCTTTCAGTGCAGCTGACCTTTCAGAACCTTTCAGTTCACCTTGTCATTCTGTCAGAGTTACAGTCAGTATTACCATATTGACCTACATCTGCTTAAGACTCAAAATCAGTGCCCTCTCCATGCTTGTCTCTTGCCCTTAACACAATAGCCATAATCTTCTGTTGAATTATTTTCCTTCTTTAGCTTCAGTGACTTCAATGACTCTGTCCTTTTGGAGTTCTCTTATGGATCGCTCCATTACTATGTATTTTCAAGGATCCCCTGCCTTCATAGATAGATAACTGCATGAAGTTCTTTTTTTTTTTTTTTTTTTTTTTCCTGTCTTTGTCTCAGTAATGGTTAATATGTAAAACATGAATTTTTAATCTGCAAAATCGAGATCAGATATACAGCATCACTGAATCACAGAACACAGGCTGGAATGGACCACCAGTTGTCTGCATTGCAGCCCTGTCCTCAAAGCAGTCCCAGGTGAAGCAACTCTTCCAGGACTTTGGCTGGGTCCCACATGCCTCCAAGGCAGAGATTCCACAACTTCTCTGGGCATCTCTAGTGTCTATCCACTTTCATAGTTAGAATTCTTTTTCCTATATAGAGTGAGAATTTCCTAAGTTTCATGCCATGTCCGTTGCCTCTCATCCTTACACTGTGCAACTCCAAGAAGAGTGTAGAGTCACCTTCTGTACAACCTCCAGTCAGGTAATTGTAAACAGCAATAAACTGTTAAGCTTCTCTTCTTAGAAATAAATCTGGAGGCTGAATGGCTAAAATGGGAGGCCATTTTCTGGAATAGGACTAGGAAGAGAACATAGGAGTCATAACAACTAAATAAATATAAGCTTCCCATGTGATGTTTCAGGTATGCAGGCAGATACTATTGTTCGATGCAGAAGCAAGTAAGCATCAAAGTCTGGTGAAAGGTTATAATGAAATCTAATGTTTGAAGTTGATACTAGATACATGCTGGTTGGAAAGTACGTCTTTTTTAAAAATATTTTTATTTTAACTGACTGAAAATTGACAGCAAACTAGAAGGACGTGTTTCAATCTTTGGCACTTGTGGTCTGAGTTAGATATCTTTCTACATGATGTCTCAAAGAGATGTTAAGGTGTTGGTGATATTGCAGAATTATGTGGTTTGGCTTGTGTTATACAGTCAAAGATTAGGTCATTGGAATACTCATGTATTCCTTTTAACATTTGCCATGTAACATTTTGAAGAAAGATAGGACCTTGAAGTGTAAAATGCAGAAGGTGATTCCCTACTATTCCTGGTCCAGGCTTTTACGGTAGTGAAATTATTCAGTCAATATTATACATAATATACAATTTCAAGTAACTTATTCATTAGTTCCTTTCTGGTCATTTTTTTTTGTGTAAAAGTAATTCTAATAGTACAGGGGCTGGTCCTCATGATCTCATACATACTGTCCAGATTTTAACATAATGTAGAAAAATTGCAATTTCTTCCCAAAAATGCACTAAATACTTATGTACTAAATACAAGTTACTCCTCTCGTATTATTAAGTACCCTTAGTTTTAGTGACTTTTCAAGGAAGTTTCCTGATTGGGTTTGCTTTCAATGTGAATTTAAATTTAAAATAAAACAATTTTTTATTGCTTTTCTTTCTTGATATGCTATCTCATACCCTCAATTCACAGATAGCTCACCAAAATGAGTCTAATTAATCTTCTTTGCAACTTCTTAGGCATGCTAAGTTTAAGAAAAAAAAAAACAAACAAACAAAAAAAACATGCAGAGTACAGTACTGTTGTCTGTCCTAACTGACCAATGCTTCCACGTCTGTCTGTGTAAACAGAACAAAATCTATTTTGTTTTCCAAACTACTCTCTGTTTAATGAATCTCTCTTATTGTCCAGCCTATGATGGACTGCTGCTTCATCATTAACTGGCAGACCTTTTGAGGTATATGGAGAGGTACAGAGTTGTATGGAATACAAGCATGTACTCAGAAACTGGATAGAGCAATTTGGTAGATGTTTTGCCAATCATAAATCTTGCCTTTCTACATATCATCATCCCAACAAAATATTCTGACAGAGGTTCTGTGCTCCAGCAAGTCCCCTTTAGCACTAAGTGATTGATTTAGCTTTTCAGAGGATAACAAGACTTAATGTTTCTCCTATTGACTTAACACGCACCAGATTCTGTCAAAATCCCACCTTTAATAATGAGACCCTAATTCTTCAGCAGGGTTTATGATCAATCTCACTTAATTCTACAATAAGTGCTTTTATATCTGAGCTAGTTATACTGCTGCCACTCTAGAAAGAAAGAAGGGAAGGAAGGAAGGAAGGAAGAGAGAGAGAGAGAAAGAGAGAGAGAAAGAGAG
>NC_048894.1:70321480-70327695 GCF_011077185.1 Oxyura jamaicensis | reverse complement strand
GGGGGAGAAGGGGGGAGAAGGGGGGAGAAGGGGGGAGAAGGGGGGAGAAGGGGGGAGAAGGGGGGAGAAGGGGGGAGACCTTTTAGAAAATAATTAATCTGACCTATTTTAGATACATACTTTATGCTTAAGTAAATCACATCTAGGAGTGTTATTTTCTCTCCCATTCAATGTAAAAGAAGTCTGGACAAAAAGCTCAAAAACAGACACTTGACATCTACTTCCAGTCAGACAAATCCTAATTCTGATTCCATTTTTATTTTTACAGAGAAAACAATGATAAAACTCTTAACTCCCTCACTCTAACGTATTAGCCACAAGCACAGTTTAGTAGTACAATGGACAATATGTTACTATTCTACAATGTTTTTGACTTATCAATACATGGAATAATAATGCATCCCTGGCAGACCAAAGTTTAGACATCTCTGTGTCATCAGTTTTTGAGACAAGTGAATCATCTGTGTTGGATAGGCTTCAGATGTACAGAATAGTTAAAAAACATAGATATTGAGGTTAACATTCACAGAGGTTAGTTCCATACATTGCGCACATGCACATTCTTTAGTTGAAGCTCTTGAAGGCAACTGGAATCATCACCATCATTTGATATCCTTACAAAAACTCATTTTAAAGAATTCAAAATTAACTAGAGGGGACTGAAAATATAAAGGGCTAAAACAAACAGGATAAGGACTTTTATTATTTGTCTTGCAAAACACATCTGTGAGAGCAGCAAGGCTTCTAGTTATGGATACTTCTATGCTATTTTTATTTTTAAAAATTACCAGCATCAACACAGCTGGAATAATAGGCCAATGTGACACCCACAAAAAGAAAAAAAAAAAAGAAAAAAATCAGAAGGCACTGTGTTAGGAAGTAATAGATTGCTGTCTTTCTGATTCCTGTAAGGGTGGGATTCATCTCACTAATATCAATCATGCAAAAGCCAGACTACCTAAGTTGTCAAGGCTCCCTCTATAGTCAACAGAGAGAGACTGGCACTTCTCAGGAATAATTAATTGAAATGCAGATTAAATGTCTGAAGGCATTGCCTGAACCCTTACTGAAGTTCCTAGATCTATCCCTTGATTGTAAGGGAGACCTATGTGACTAACTCAGAGTTAATAACTAACTTTTAGATAACTAAAATGAGATGAAGTGAAGCCAGATTTTTTTTTTTTCTTATTCATGTAGTAATTGTTACTTGTATTGGCTACCAGGCCCTGGCCAAAGATAAATATGATGAAAACATTTTGGTAGTATTTCAGAGATAAGATTACAATGGCCATCTGGATGTTAGGGAAATCTTCATAGACAAACCATTCACTGCACTTATCGTAGGAAATGTAAATAAAATTTAACTGAGCTGCCTGAAAAATATCCTGAGTTCATTTCTATGAGGCAGAAAATTGAGACTATAATGTTTTTCTTTCATGAATCTCAAATCCTGTTTTCAGAAGAAAAAAATACTTTGGGAATTTTTGAAGCAATTTCTGTTATCTTTAGCTAAAGATCCTTTATGTAAAATATTAGGGAATTATAAAATAATATCTTGTGATATTTTTAGTGCATTTTTAATAAGTAACTTTCCCATTGCTTGTTAGTTAGAGCTTTCTCAAAGGAGTCTTACTCCATAAGCATGCCAATTTAGTTGCAACATGGTATTAAAATTTATTAAATGTCTGATAAGAAAGGTTCTTCAGAACACACCTACCTTTGATCCAATGCACTGTTACAACACTGGTCTAATAGTCAGATCAGAATGGAAGAACTATTTGCAGCTCTGACATTGGCTCTCTATGACTTCATATAAGTCACAATTCTGCAAAGTCAGAGAAAATGACTAAGCCAGGCTAGGAGGGAGGAGGCTCCTATCCACTTTCAAAAGGACAGTCTCCACTCCCTCTGGGAAGTGAAAAGACTGAGAATAAAATTCAAACTCCACAATGAGTCTAGTTCTCAGTAAAATTGTATTCCCCCTAATTAAAGATTGAAATAGTACAAACACATTTTATCTACCAGCACTACTGAAATGGCACACCCATGACCCATTAACTTTTTTTACAGCTGTATTTCAGTTCATCTCTATAATTATTTGTGATGTCAGTGCTTGTGATTTTATAACTGGCATTAGGAATCAACATGTTCCAGTGAATAGATCAGAATTCTCCAAAGGATGTACAGAGAATTTTATTATGTGTAGGATAATTACATACTTTGTAACTGAAAAATAATTTATTTCAACAATGAGCTTTGCAGCTGACTACAAGGCTGATTCTCTAGGGAAGGTTCTTACACCTGCACAAAATCCCTGTGCTGTTAATGGGGCTTCATGTGTTATCAAGAATCGACCTACCACATGAGCTTGCAAAATTAGAGCTTTAAAGCAGTCATTTTTAAAGCTCAATGACCTCAGGCAGACTGCCTACAAGTAGATCATAATAAACAAGCTCTGTTTAATCAATGAAGTCTACTGATGGCCAAGTTCTCACCCTACTTTTCTTCTTTTCTCCTGTAGTTAATAGAGTACTGACCACTACAAAGAATATCCTCCTAATTAATTTCTAGACTGTCCTTACCAGACTTGTTAGGAACTCTTAACTGGTATGTGTCCAAGAGCCATGTGGATTAACACATATTCCAAGGGGCAAAGACTCACCGTCTCTTAGCTATACATTTAAAAATAGAGGCATTACACTATTTCCGCAATGGAAGTCCATTGAGGGGACTTGTGATAGACAGCAAAGGTGCTGCTGCTAGTCAGGGATGTTCTCTAGACATGAGATAGCATCACTGGAATAGTCTGAGAAAGTGAAAGAAGATCATTCGCATGACTGCTGTAGTCTGCTAAGACTGAGAATCCATCTGAAGACAGGTAATTTTCTTCACAACTGAAAGATACTTAGTATCAGAAGAATATTGGAATAAAATGAATACTGGAATAAAATGGTGCTGTACTTATAGACCTGAGTTTGTATCTAATTGTTGTATGCTAAGCAACAAAGACTGTTAGTTTATTCCCCAGGAAAAAAAAAAAAAAAAAAAAAAAAAAAAAAAGAGAGAGAGAATGTGAGGGATCATCTCAGTGGGGACCATCCTATCAGACAAGAAGTAGAAAGCTTCTCCCTTCTCCTGTTTTCATGTCACATCATGTTATAGGGTATATCTGTGCAATATATTTGCAGTCAGGTAGATGACCTTTGCACTCTGTGGAACTATAGATACTCTTTGTCTCCTTGCTTCTGGAATAAGTGGTTATGGGATCAAGAAGTGCTTTAATGTTGTGCTGAGGAAATGAGCTTTCAGCTCCAGAATGAGAGGGCTGAGGTCCCATTGTGGATAAGACTGAGCATATAAATGAGTGGTTGAAATGGCATGAGATACAAATTATGCTCATTTTCCAAATACCTCAAGTTATAACTACACAAATTACGTACTTACCTATTATTATTGTTTCTAATAAGCATATATAACAAAGGTGGATTGTGGTGATTACCTGTATCTGTTACTCTCTGTTGCAGTATTACAGTTATAACTTACTAGGGATACACACAAAGTTTATGTTAAAAAACTGAGATGGTTTGATCAAGACACTCTAAAAACACCATTCCTTAAAAATACATATGTGACATCAGTGTCATAATTTTTAATTTATTTTTTTTTACATCTTGATCCAAGTTTTAATGCTGAGCCTCCTCATGGATGGTTTTAAATCCATCCACAGGACTCCAAATTGAATAGGAAAAGGAGAGGGGAGTCAAAACCAGGTGATGACCCAAATAAAATAATTTGTAAATATACAACAGGTGTGGAGTCCAGTTACAAGCCAAAGTGTTTGCAGACAGGCTTATACTGGAATAAATATGTGGCTTATGGTAACATGCTGCAGCCATCAAACCCAAATAGCACTTGGATAGGGTGAATTTGAGTCTAGCCATTTTAAAGAAGTTTTTATGTGTGTTGTTTGCATTCTACAGGAGCTCCTCCAGGAACATTTGCCCTGAAAGCAATGATTCAGGTTTAAGAGCCAATATTTCAAAATGCTTTACAAACAGGGTGCATACCCAGATTATTCTAAAAATTGATGTGCCTAGGGAAGGAAAGAATTAAAAGTGCAAGTTTAAGATAATTTGTTTCACTTGCCTTTCTGCTCAAATGAACTTATTTTTATAATCAAGTTGTTTGATTTACATACCTAAATGCATTGTCTTGGAAACATTATGCAATGTTAGAGACTGAAGAAGAATTAGCTGTAAAAACTTTGAACATTTGACTATGGCACTTCCAATATGCAATGCCTACAGTATATCTTTCAGATTTGAATGTGTTCTGACACAAGGCATTCCTCAGGTGTAGCTCTCCTCAGGAAACAGCTGATTTTATTACTGAGAGTGCTTTAAATTCCATGTTGATAGTGAAACTGTTTAGAAAACTGATAGACTTTGAAGGAGGTTAGGTGAACAACACCAAGGTTGACAGGTTGTCTCAGCCCCCAAGAACTAATGTGAAAATCTTTATCCATTTCCATTGATTTCTCTCAATGCATTGCCTATTGGTATATATGAGCTACTTTGTATAGGACTGAGGTCCCTTTCTCAGCTACTATCCATTTGAAATCAAGTAAAGAATCTACATCTCTCCCATACAGTCCTCTTACTGCAAATGATTCAGAGTTGTTTGTCTCATAGCCTATTAGTTACTGTGTTCTTTCCTGTAGTCCTTCAGCTTTACTATACAAACCTTTCTCATGGTGGCCAAACCAGCTTAAAGTGCTTTTATCCGCCCCTGCCCTCGGCGATTTGTTCCTGCTTTTGCATAGGAGTTAGATGCCCAGTTCACCTGTGCAAATATGACTTTATGTGAGGCTGTGTTATAACCAGGACCAGCAACATGGTCTGAAGTTTAAAAAGAATCTGTGGTATTTTACCTTAATTCAAGTTTCTGGCAACAAGAAGAGTTGAAATATGATTGGAGATCTGAGCAGCAGAACTTGAAGTGATGTTGTACTGGCACGTAAGTCTTCCAGACCTGAAGAGTTACACATTTCACCTTTTCTCAATTAGATGTATGTATGTAGGCCTCTTCTTTTCTTCTTCATTCCTCAGTTCTGTAGTTACAACATTGCAATAAAATAGGTATATATTTTAAAGTACATGAATCTTGACTGGCATTGTGTAAATAACATCAGTATAGCCTATGTACAAGTAAAACGAATGTTCTGGAATACGCTCTTTATTGGGGTAGCTCTCCTGAAGCAATTGCTCAGATAGAAAAGTTAACGCACAAAAAATCCTATGCAGTCAGAAAGATAAAGCTGTCTAATTAGGATGCTGGTGTCTCAGATGGCCTTGGTTACAAACCTAACAATGCACTATCTAGCAGGAAGTTTCCTTGTGACATCCCTCAGGTACCTCCCAGTTACGCATCCTCATTGACAACACTACTAAAAAGAAGGGAAAATGATTGCCACAAAACTTATCTAGTAAACTGCAGCCTAAACAGTGTTTCTTTATACCCTTACCGAATGTGAGATGTACCTACACTTAAAGTTGCTGAAAAATGATAGTAAAAAAAAAATAAATAAATAAAATTAAAAAAAAAAAAAGCCCATAAATTTGGATTTGTACCAAAAAATACAGGATTGAAGTTGATGCTAGGGAATCACTGACAGCAAAGAAGGGATTGTTTTCCTACTATGAGCATTTCTACGTGCAGGGAAATACAATATATACCACATCAAGAAGCAGTAGTTTTGGCAGAAATTGTATTTAGGTTTTCCTATGACTTTGGGCAAAAATATGCCAAGAAGCTTTGGAGGGTAAGTTACATAAAGCTAAGAAAGAGAAGAGTGTTAGTACAGATAGAGTCTTTATCATATTTAGCTAGCAACTGTCTCTAGGCTTTTCCAAGGAATGACATTTCGCCTAATAATTACTGAGTGAATTTTCCATGGAAGGGTAACAAACTTGCCAAATTTTAAGTCTTTGCTCAAAATTACTGGAGTTTTACAGTTATTCTAACACAGAGGAAAAGAAATCACAAAGATTTTTTTTTTTTTTTCAGAAGAAATTTCCCACAGAAATGCAAACTGAAACAGACCTTTTGGAAAAGGGTAAGTCCAAATTTGAATCTAGATGGATTTTAAGTTTTTCAAAGTAAAAGACATGTGGGGAAAAAAAAAAAAAAAAAAAAAAAAAAAAAAAAAAAAAAAA
>NC_048894.1:70304128-70321380 GCF_011077185.1 Oxyura jamaicensis | reverse complement strand
AACAACTTTTTAAAAATCCTGCTAACACCTAACATAAAACATTTGGGGAAAAAAAAAAAAAAAAAAAAAAAAAAAAAAAAAAAAAAGTAATGGAGCATGTCATGCCACTACTGTGGCAGCCTACAGCAAAGATAACATTTTAAAATTTAGTTTCTATAACTCAAGATGTGCATTAAGCTATGTAGAAATTCTTTCATGAGCACTAAAGTAAAGGGGAGTACTAAAGAAGCTTGCTTCTCTATTGGTTTCAGTCCTTTATTCCTAAAAATCCACACCATAGAAACATGACTTTTTCTCAGCAGTAATATGATGGGATTACCTCCTTGCGGCTGACTTCCACTACATTTTAGGGAGCTCTGAGAATTCTGTCCTTCTGTAAAATTTGTCTTAAATTATTTAATAGGTTTATAGGTCATTAGAGAGACTCTAATAGAAAATATCACATAAGCTATAATTTATCAGGCTACCAAAAATAAGCACTCTTTTGTTTCCCAAGTAAGAAATTTCCTTTTGAGTGAGTGTTATGTTACATGTCTATATAGCAAGTAAAAACATAACTAATTGGTGTAAAAGGTAATTTTCTTCTTCGTAGATAAACATGATAATCAGGTAATCTCAAGTCAACAAGATCTGAAGAAGCCAGGATGCTTTTTAAGAAACCATCTCAGATGAAATGCAGTAAATGACAGTCTGTGTATTCTCAGCTATGCAAATATAAATAAAATAAGTTAGTATTTAACTCGTTGTGACAAACAGCTATACAATACTTCCAAAATAAATAACCATTATTAGTGACTAAAGGAATGTCTCCCTCTCACCATTATAGTAACAAGTTTAGATGAATATGGACAAGCTTTTTTTCAAAAAACTCATTGCAAAAATGTATAATATATAATGTATTATTTTCTCAGTTTTATTCAGAGGGACCTAACAAATAGATTACCAGTTGTTAAGTTATGCCTTTTTTTAAATGCATTTTTTATTGTTGTGATCCTACTTAAAATACTAAAATTATTTTTTCGAGAAGCTCATAATTGTTTAATGATGTGGATGAAGGTCTTAACAATTGGCAAATAAATAAAATAGCATCTGTGTCAGGGATGAACCTTTTGTAATCTCCCTGATGAACTATGCCAATGATAAGTCTGTCATGAGACCCATTCTTTGCATGTGCTCAGCAGTGCTTGGTCATAATTTGACAGCCACAGTCTCTTAGGAATTTTTCCACACTCATGTGCTGAGCTGGCAAATCCCTGCCACTGCCTCTCCAGGTTGCTGTAGAGCACTGTAGAGTGCTCTAACTGTGCACTTTAACTGTGGAGCAGGCAACAGTTAAACCCAGGAAGACCATTCTTTGTGTTCTCAGTGTTTTTATACTGCCAGGTCAGTATTAGGGAAACAATTCATATGAAACATGGAAAGAAAAAGAAATGTCTGAAATGCAATATGTAGCAAAAGCTCAGAAACATATTGCTTGGGAACTTTGGGGTAGACTTTGGGGACCAGGGAACAGGTTTTTCTTATTGGCAAATTGAGAAAAGGAAATCACCTTCAGGAAAGGGAGATTTGAGACAAAAATAGGGAGGGAATAGGAAGGCTGAAACAGAACAGAAAGTAGAAGGAGATCCTGAGACTAACTACATAAAGAAACTGGACCAAGAATTCTGGTTTGGAGGATGAAAGGCTGGGAGATGGCACGGAAGCAGACAAAAAGCTGGTAGAAATTGATAGTGGGAGTGGGGGAAGAGACTGATTTTGTATGTGTTCGAATAGAGTTAAACAGAAAAGGGTGTGGGGAACAAGAGCAGCCTGGGAATGGCAAAGCACACTCACCAGGGCAGGAAACTGGTTGTGAGGCACAGTCAATATTAACTGGTTAGAACAGGAGCTGGGGAGTGGGGAGGCTGGAGTTGCGAGAAGAATCGTGGAACTGAAGACATATATTAGCTGACAACAAGTCAACAATGGAGACACCATCCTAAGATTATAAATAAAACAAAGGCCTGAAAGACAGATTTGAGTGGATGGGGACAGTAAACAGCCAGCCATGGTGAACAGAGAAAAAACCTCTGCCTAGCAGAGCACACTGTGGCAGTGTTTAGACCTGACCCCATGTTTCTTGACTGTTAACATTCTTCTGCGTCGGCAAGTACTCATGAAAATCGCTAACATGCAGGCATCTCAATATGTGGCTTTACATTTGGTTTAAGTTGATTTAAGACCACACTGTCACTGAAAAGGATGAACATGCGTTCTCTCCTGCCTCCGGTTGCCTTTTCTTGCTTCAGCACTGAGGACTGCGGACCCACAATAAGAGTTGATGCAGTTCACAGATCTAACCAGGCACTAGATAGTATTTTGCAGGGGTAGACTTCAGTAAGATCAGCAAGCTGGTCTGATTTATAGTGTTGCTACATGATTACTCATACTAACAAAAGTTAAAATGGTGGAAGTTGCAGCAGAGACAGATGGGAATGCAGGGAACACCGCCAGTCCCATTGTTTTTTTGACTGTCTGGTCCTAGATCTACTTACACCAACCCTGAAATGATGCCCTCTTTCTGTGCTACTTGTCAACCACATAGAGATGGACAGCTTACTATTACTAACTGCTACATACTAACTGAAATGGCAGCCATCTCCTTTCAGTAACTAAAAATTTCAACCCTGATAGTTGTCAATAATACTGCAATCTGTATGATGCCACACAAACATACCTTGGAGTTTTGTTTGTTTGTTTAATTCTCTAGAAAACTGAAAATTGAAAGATCTGTGTTAAATAAGCATTCTGAAATGAAGAAATGCTACTGTTAATATTGCTCTTTAGAAAAAAAAAAAAAAAAAAGTCATTGTATAACTAAAGACAGTATCATAATGCCTATAAAAGTGTCCAATTAAGGCAACTAAGAGTTCTTGACTTAGCAAACTTTCATAATATTCTTTTAATGTTTTCTGTGCATGTGAAGTAGTATACAAGCTGTTTTGAGTCTCTGCTTAAAAAAAAACTCTAAGAAAAGGGAGAAAGAGCCATGGGTGTTTTGTATGTATAAGCAGGACAACTAAAAGTACCATAGCTGAAAGAGAGTGAAATGAAAGGCACTTACATCATACAGTTTTCCTGTAATAAAACTAAACACAGCAAGGATTCTTGAATATTCCCTTGGGGTTGCTTATTGGCACCTGCAAAGCTAAAAGAACTCTTTGTATTGTATTCATTATAACGTCTCTCTACCACTAAGAATAATGCAATAGTACTTTCTTTTTCACTCTGAGGGAGAAGGGGAAAAGTCAGTACTAACCAGCTTATTTAAATAACTCTAAATATTAATTACCTGAAATTCCATGCACACAGTTCATGTAGCTGTGCTTAGAATGTGTGTGAATTCTATATATTTTTTTTAAATAGAGACTGGAGACTAGAGAATAGAGACTTTTTGACTAGAGAAAATGCCTAATACTTGCAAGAAATTACTCCAAGTAACAATCACTCTGTCTTTAAAGGAAGTGGGCTTTGCTTTGGTAATTTAGATCAAAATCAACAGACTCAGGGAGGAAAGATATCCTTTGTACAGGCATGTGTACTTGGAGAGTTTGTACTTGCATAAAGTGAATTTGATTGTAGCAGAATGGCAGCTGCGTTTGCAGAGCTGACTTCTCTGAGAATTATCTTATCAGGCTGGTAGATGTATTCCTCTTCTCCAATGATCTTGCAGATGGCAAGAAATAGTTTATCTGGATAATTATTGATTAGTTTAAATTTCTAGAGCCAAATATCAGCTAGATGAACTTGAGGTAGGAGACCTTAAGCTTTAGTGAAATTTCATTCATAAGACTGAACAATGAGACTGATTCCAGAAGAAAAGGCATACCTTTGCACTTTGCCAGGATTGTGGGTTAGCATCCCTTTCTATCAGAGCATTGTGCTAGTGTGTTAATTGAGGAAGATATTCATTTTGTTGTGGTTTTGAAACCAATATATATATGATTTATATAATTTATATCAATGGTATAGGCTTAATATGCTTGTTTTGTGTCAGTCTACACATTAGAGGATCACTGCAACTGAATGTGTATCAATCAAAAGAACACCTTATATGTTGTTATTACAGAAACCTACAACAAAAGCACAGCCTAAACAATTTTGTGGAAGTTGCAAAGTGCTTTGGACTTACCTGTAGATTGGGAAGAGAGTACTTAACACCAGTCTACACAGGTTGTCAGCATTACTTTATGCACATTGCAATGATAGTAGAAATACCTGTGAATGTTAGCAGGTTTTAGAAGATGGTTTCTACCACTAGAGAAGTTGTTCCAAGAGAGTGTTTCCTTTAATTAGAAAGGAATGTTTTGTTTTGACACATTTGAAAGGCTTATTGAGTTCCACTCCAGGAGCACATTCTGTGGGTACTGCTCTTTCCCAGAATCAGTAAAGACTCCAGTTGAAGGTATCAGAAAAAAAAATGCACAGGCTTTTTTGCCAAGTGTCATCATTTTCTGTGAATGAATTGCATTATCTGGTTTGAATGTGTCACCAAACATGTCTTGCATACCTACACTTGTAGATTATGTCTAAAAAGAAAAGAAAGATCAATAGAAAATCTCTAAAGATCAAATTTGACATTATTGACACTTTGAAAACCAGAAATGCCAAGGCTCTTTGTCATACGTCTGTAGTAGCTTGGTAGTGCGGACACTGCTGGGAATCTCTACTACATGTTTCTCAAGCCATCCTATAGTATAAAAAATCCAGTGTGAAAGGAGCCTTACTAATGATCTATAGCAGAATGGATTTGAAAAGGATTTTTCAACTATGAATTCTTAAGTTAGGTTTGAAACAGATATGTTCTCTAACCTACATGCAGTTATAAAACTAAATTAAAACATGCTTTCTCAGCAACAACATCTCCTGTGGTAGCAGAAGGGGCTTATGTGGCATTGTTGGTGAATCCTGACATGTAACTGAGTAGCTCCAGAATTTAATGGACTGCATTCCTGAGATCAAAATAATGATCACCTCTTATTTAAGATAGGAGGTCTAAATTGAATAAGAAGAAAGTATCTGAACTTGTATGCCCCTAATTGCATTTGAAAAAAAAAAAAAAAAAAAAAAAAAAAAAAAAAGTTCTGTGTAGAATCAAAAAAAATGGAATTTCACTTAGGAGTGAAAAGATTAAGTGAATTTCATGCTATTTAAAGGAGACTTAACAGCCAGTTGTGAAAGCCAGCAAATAAAAATAGTGCCTTATTGATGAGGTTGATGAGGTCCTCAAGATTTAGAAGTGCCTGAAAACTATTCATAATGGGATTTGACTGGGACTGTCAATGAATGGAAGCCAAAGTTCACCAATCTTAGTTTTTTTTTTTGTTGTTGTTTTTTTTTTTTTAACTCTGTACCTGAAAAAATGTAGGGATCCATTCACTTGTTCCTGCAGCATGCATGAGAAAAGAGATGACAACTTTAAACAAAGCCTAAATCTAGATCAGTCTTTATTTCACAAATGGCAGGAATTTAGGATTAGTACCAAGGAAGACAAGGTTAGAAAGAAAATTAAAAATAAACACCCCAAGAAATGACAAGAATTATCATTAAGCAGAGATGCTGATCTTCCAGATTTTATATAAGTTAGTTGAGTGCTTAGGAATAAATCTTATTGTTACTTATCATTCACAGTAAACCAAATCTTTTAATCTCCTATCAACCTTTACCTTGGTGGACACTTAACAGCCAGAACTAGAAATTCCCTTGAAGAATAGAATTGTTATCTTGTCTCTTCAGGAATGGGGTTTGTTTTCAGAAATAACATCCTTGTGAAGACTTTTTGTTTGTTTGTTTTTATTTCCCAGGAACATTTATAATTGTCTAATGAGATTTAAATAGAAATTGGATTTCTTCAGGAAGCCTGAATCAGCAGCGCGTTAGTTTACATGTTGAAGACTATTTATAGTGGAGGGGAAAGTCTGTGTATGTGCATAGGTGTCTCGCTTTAAAGTTTATGTTCTGCTGAAAATAAAAATTCTTTTCTTTAAAATACTAAAATATGAAAACAAATTCTTACATCAGGCAGCTCTTCAAAACCCAAGGATGTTAGCAGATATACATTAGCAGATATATATTAGCAGATATATATATATTAAATATTTTCCATTTTGCCAGGAATAGCAGAGAGGCTGGATGTTAATCTTCACCTTTATAAATTCCCTTCAATCCCTGAGATTCCAAATTAGCTGACATGTTTGAAAATTCTCCTCAACCAGCTGGACAGAAAATAAACCTACTTAAAACCAACTTACTTTGTTCACTGCTACATATTCATCATTAGGAATGCAATTGTCTTTCATGTTACTGAAAAAAAATACCCATGATGAAAGCTAGCAAAAGCTTCTATGGAACAGAATAAATGCGAAGGTGGAAAGAGGACTTTGAAACTATACATATCTTCAAAAACTATTGCATTATTTCATCCTGTTAAGGACATAGTTACAGATATTCTCCTCTTTAACTTTCTGTAAGTAAACTAGTATATTTCCTGATGTCACATTTTCTTGCTAACATCAAGCACATATTTTAACAGACCTTAGAATACCAGATAAATCTAAAATTATTGGAACCAATTCTGTTTCATTCATGTGCCTCTGTTTATTTTATTTTTGCCAGATATTGTTTTCTTCTTACACAATGTAATAAGAATGTGACTCTGACAAATGTGGGTGTGCCTTTGAATAATTTTTCAAGCTGTATTTAGATCTGTCTTTAATATGATGTTTCTGTACTATATACAAGACACTGAATACATTTGACTTTCACGTTTTGAGGTACATCATCACTTCCCAGTTCTGTCAGGTGACAGACACATACGTCTAAACACCTGGGTTAACCTTCTGTGGATGAGAGTATTCCCCAAATAAGTTCCACTTTAATTGATATCCCCACTGGTTTTCAAACTCACCCGTGCAAGTCAGGTTATTTGACCTGATACTCTTTCATAGTTGATTGTGTCAGTTGTTAGAAGTTGCCTGTCCTTGGCGTGGGGGGGAGAGAATTGTGAGAAGCCATTTGATGACTATCAGCATGACTATGTTATTCCTGCCTAATCCTATGAAGTGGATTGATTCCAGCTGGACCTTAACCAAAATTAAATAAAATATGCACTTAGGCTCTTTGGTGTTTCTAAAATCCCCTTTTCTCTCATGCTTTATTCCAACTACTAAATAAAGGTGCCTTCTTTTAAGGGAGCAGTTTGTCAGTATCAAAAGAAAAACAGGTGCCTGAAACCAGTCAGATCTGCAGGATGATAGGCATTAGTACATACAAGATAGTGCTTGCCTCCTGACTAAAAATAAAAGAAGAACAAGATTGCACACAAACACAAGCCCAGGATCAGACAAGTCAGGAGCCAGAGGTGAAGCCAGTCCTGTAACATTGAAAATGCCATGTCAGGTTTCTGGTAAAAGATAATAGTGATTCCACTGTCTGCTCTTAAACTTACAACTCTGAAAACAAATAAACAAACAAAACACTCAAAAAAAACACAAAACACAAACCACCTTTTGAATACAATGCATTCTTTACCCAAGAATGAATACTTTCCTTTAGTAAAATTATGTTTGCTGACATTTAGAAACTGCTTTCTAAAACTTTGGCCCTTTGAAGTCAATGAGAATTTTATCACCTGACTTATGGAGTTTGTCCTTAAAACATTAAAAAAAAAAAAAAAAAAAAAATCTCTTTCCTTTTACTATATGAAACTTAGCAATTATTTTCCTTGGTACCTTTCAAGTATACAAAAGAACAACCAACACAAAGAATAGGATCTGGAGTAGGCCTTGAGCCCTCAACATCTCCTGTTTCATGCAGAAGCAGAAAGGTTACTTCTGTGATACCATCTCCATTTTCCTTGATGTGTTCCACATGACAGATTCTCTAAATACAGACAGGAAGATGAACAGTCCCTGTTCTCTTCTCTGGACTTAGATACTTTTAATAGAAATACAACCAGTTTGTGATACTTGTTGTAATATATTTTTATTGTTTGACTTTTTTTTCCTTGCCGTTCTGCAGAGCTCTGTGTAAGAAGTATATTCCCTTGGGAAGTGCCAGTGTTCCAGCCTTTGTAGTTGTAGAAAATCCTTTATTGCACTTTAAAACTGCTTCCGTATGCAGAAATAATTTTCAGTAGTTCTGTGGTCTTTTACAGGTATTAAGTCTTTGTCTTGCCTGAACCTTAAATTAGTTCATTGAAGCTAATTAGAATGGCCACTGTAGGTACAAATGGTAAAGACAACAATTATAGTACTCTTTTTCAGATTTTCAAAGCTACACTTCACATAGTTCCTCTCTGATATATGTATTATATTGAAAGCATGTAACACTACGAAGTGATATATAAAGATGTTACCTTCTGTATTCACTTGGGATGACCCGTATAACTAACTCATAACTATGCTATTTGTGAGTAATGGAATCATCCCATATTTATTTTATAAAAATCTTTATACTATGTAGTATTTATGCATGCCTGTGCTGATCTGAGATTGTATCTTTGGGGAGTGCATTACATGCTATGTTATCCTGTTTTTATCATGGGCAATACATATAGCAATGCCTACAGTTAATGTTGCTTGACACTTTCTGGAATAAGACACTTTTATATTGTTATCTTTGCTAAATTTAGGCCATTTGGATTACAGTTTTTCAAGTTGGATACATGCCTCTTGACAAATTCTTTAAAGGAATATTTCACCTAAAAAAATTCAGCTTGGAGCTTTTGTTTTCCCCAGAACAATATTCATAAGTATGTTCTCCTTTGTATAGCTTTTGTAGCTTCTCCTTATTGGGTTGTGCCAACAATACAGTTCAATAACTACTTGACTCCTTGAGGAAGTACTCACTGGAGTGTCCTCATATCTCCTTTGTTCACTCGTTTTACTTACTGCTTCATAGTGATCTAAGGGTAAAACAAAATAAAGGTAGATACAGGGAATGGTTAATGGCAAGAGTTCCTTCCAGATGTGATCGGTTGTGGAATTTCAGTTAGTACAATGTGACATAAATACACAAACATGGTTGACATTTAATTAGTTTCTCGGATTTATTAGACATGGCTTTGGACGTTATTCTTTCTTTAAAGAAAAATCAGTATTATGCTGCAACACAAAAGTTATTAATGACAAAATAAAAGATATGCCATGTGCCTGTGTTAATGCTTGACCTTCCAGAAGAAAAGTCATTCCCATTGCATTGTATAAAGACATAGATAAAAATGTATCCACGCTTTGCCAATGCAGTTTCCTTGTGTGAAGACAATGAACACAGCTCAAGATGGTACAGAGGCTTGATGCCAAAACCAAATGTTTACTAGTGCATTACCCTTGTCTATTGACAGCAAAACTTGAAAAATGATACCGAAAGATCCCCAGCTACCAGCTGATGCTAATTAACAGAGCAAAGTAGAACTCAACCTATCCTAACACAGGCAAAATTCTGGAACTTTTTGTTCCAGTGCCACCAATCTAAGCAACAAGGCTCCTGACTGCATGCGCCAACCTTTGTTAGTGAGGGCTACCTGAAAAGAGGGAAATCTCATGAGTCTGCAAGTTCAGATTTATTAGTTCTCGGCTGCAAAACCTCCATCTGTAAATTGACCTAAGAAGAGAAGTCAAGTTGAATTAAGCTTCCATGTTAAAAGATCATATTGTCGTAGTCTATCCCTAGGAAATATAATAAATGTTATTTCCAGTGGCAATGCTGAATAAGTCTCAAGAAACTATAGCAATAATTTTAATCTCCTGTATCACCATGATTGTTGCAAAAGGTTATTAACTCATCTATGAACCACCAGTCAGATCAGTAATCTTCTGGACAACTTCAACAAAAGATAAGGAACAAAATGAAGGGCATTCAGACAACTTCCTCTTCTACTTTGTCACAATTTTACGAAGCTATGTGCTGAGAGGGCCACACTTCCCCCAAAAAGGAACTCTTCAGGAACCACCTCCAAGAAACTACATTAATTCTCCCACTAAAGGTTCCTTACCTTTTGCAGCTCTTCCTTTATGGAAGACAACGTTCAGACTATATTGAATTCATGGTCAAATTTCTAGTCTAATGCTGATTCAAGTCAGACGCTTTACTTGCCCCTCCCTATGCTGAATGGCAGTTTGCTTTTTTAAAAAAATTTTTTTTGGTAAGAACGGTGTTTCAAACTCCAATCCTAACTGTTTAGAATAATATTCTTATATATTAATATAATTTTGGTGAGATATACTGGTAGAACTAGGCTACACTACAGTGGAACAGATAAGTCTACTTTATGATGATTACACAAAATCTAAATTTAATCTGCTGTCTAGAAAGCCTTCCCCTAGACAGTCAAGAGAAATGAACTAGTAGGTCATTTTTAGACCTATATTCCCAGTACGGGGTGGAAGGCAAAGAACCAGACGTAAGAAGCTGATCCCATGGCTGTTTATTTCTTCATCATCATCTTCAGACAATATTTTGCATTTCTATGAGCTGGAGGAAAGAAAGGATCACCATCTGTGCCATTCTCTCACAAACTCTAGTTGAAACATCACAACACTACTTGATAGGCCGAGATTACCATGTTAAATTATTCTTCTGGACACAGAAAAATACAGGGTTAAATCTTGAAACTGAAACAAACAAACAAACCAACAAAAAAATAGATCTTTGACCCATTTCAGATCTGCAAAAACTGTTAGATCAGAAAGTTCATAAGTTTTATTCCTAATGATGTCTTACTATTGCTTTAGGACAGAGCTTTCCTCTGCATTTTCCAGTTTTCCTTTTTTCAGTTATTTAAGAAAAAGGAAAAAAAAAAAAAAAAAAGTTTGGTCAAGTCAAGCTTTTGATTTTTCCTTTCTGTTAGGAAAAATTCCTAAAATTATCAAAAGGAATATCCTGTTCTTTCTCAATATCTAAAAATGCCCTTACCACAGAGAACAGCTAATATTTTGTCACTAGGTCTAAGACTCTTTTCTCTTGTCAACACTGGTTATAGGATTTTGAAAATGCTTGATATGTCATGCTGAGAAAAAATCTTAAAGATTTTTAAGTTTTGGAAAAATCAACTTGTAAATGTCATACTCATAACCTGGGGAAAAAAATAGTTCATGAACACATTTCAATGTTTCCTGCATGAGCTGTATTGGGATATCTACCTCTTAAAGATCTGTAGGGTTCTTTGTATTCACTATGAAAGCACATAATTTCAGCTGCCTATACTCTCCACATATTAATGACTTTAAAAATGTGTTTAGTCATGTGAAGGAAAATTAGAGATTCTAGATGAAAGGATAGAAAGGCTAGCTTTCAGAAACAGAACCCACTTTTACATCAGTTCTCAACCTACTTCTTCCTTAGTTTATGGCATCTCCTTTCAAACATTTAAGAGGACTTTCCCTAATTTAATTTTCAGGTAATGCAGTCTTCATAATGATCATTACTTTGACTATGAGAATAAGCAAACTGTTATGGCTGATCAGCCATTTAAAGAGTTCTGTAAGGATAAAATCATTCTTCACCTTCATTCCATGCTTCCATCCCAACACAAGCATTAAGGTAGCATTTTGTTTTCTGAATTGTTTTGTAAACTGGTTTTCATCCTTGCCAAGGCAAGGGAAACTACATTACAGTGGTAAGATTGCACCAGTTTGAATAGGACCAAGGCACTCAAGGAAGTAGCTAAAACTTTGATGTGGATGTCAACATCTAGGCTCTGATGTTGACCAATGGGGTGAGCTGAAATGTAGAACAATGTGATTGCACAGGATGTTTTTTCTTTTCTTTTATATTTCCAGTTTGGGGCTTTTAAAGATTAACTTTGTGAAAGTTAGGTAATACCTGTACACGTTTGCTGTCAGTGTGCATGCTCCAATCAGCTACTCACATCACCATTTCTATGGAGCTTTTGTCTCATTCATGGCACAGAGCACCTTCTAGGAATAAATCAGGAATGTGTGGCAGACAGATTTGCCAGAGATGTAAACAGAGTAATCAGATTTCCATTACTATTGACTGCATGGCTCCCATAGTCAGGGCTAGGTCTGTCCCTGTGTAATGATGGAAGCTGTTGTATTTCAGATTCCAGTGTCATGTGTTGCAAAACTAGAAAGGCTGGTAGTGAAAGAGGTAGGAGAAGGCAGGAAGAGAAAAGCAGGTCCTATAGATAAAAGATGCATTTTGTCCCTTGAGATTATAATTTAGTCCTACTTTTGTCACGGAGATTTAATTTGATATTAAGCAAGTCATTTAAAGCATAATAGCCAAGGATGTCTTCTCTATATATCTTTGGAGATTCAATTCAAGATGTTGGGCACCCAGATGGAGTTGCACAAGTATTTACACGTGCAACTGATATCATTAAAAATGCTACTTTTAACGTATAAACTACTATATATAGACAAGGTGAAATGGTCTCAAGTTGCACCAGAGGAGGCTTAGGTTGGATATTAGGAGAAGTTTCTTTACTGAAGGGGTTGTGAAGCATTGGAACAGGTTGCCCAGGGAAGTGCTTGAGTCACCATCCCTGGAGGTCTTCAAGAAACGTGCAGATGAAGAACTTAGTAGCATGGTTTAGTGGTGGACTTGTCAATACTAGGTTAAATGTTGGACTAGATGATCCCAGAGGTCTTTGCCTACCTGAATGACTCTACGATTCTGTGGCTCTATGATATTATGGTAGGTACTTAAATCTAGGCCTTTTTAATGGAGCAGCAAGTATCTCTGACAACTTTGACTTTAATTTCTTGTCTCAGTTCTACATGGGTAGAGAATGGATTACAATACAAATTCAATTCATGGGTAGATTGTGAAGAAAAAATAATGTTTGTTAACAAAAATTATTAAAGTCCACAAGAAAACAGCGGAGCATCTGCTAACATTTTTGAAAGCAAGAAGCTGGGGAAATAAACTATGCCTTTTTGTATAAAGAGCTAGATATGATGATAACAAAATGTACAAAAATTACTGGTAATCTATTACTATAAGTAATGATTACCATTGTTTTCTTCAGTTATTTACATATGATTATGTTACTGTCTTAATCTAATCCAAAAGTCAATGTTTTTCAGATCAATGCAAATCATGTTTTAGTAGTTTAAAGAATAAGGAGACTCCATCTTCTAGACTTTCACTTTAAGAATCTTGTTTAACAGCCATTCCTTTAGGTGATTCCATTTTTCACAATGTGTCACAGAACAAAAAAAAAACAAACAAACAAAAATCTTTCTAACCATCTTTCTGCCTGAAACCATTTCTGTTTAAGCCACCCCTACTACAAAATGGGAAACATAATTCCCAGCTCTGTGTTGAAATTATAGATACAGATTTCAATAAATGTGTTTTGTTGTTGTTATTTTACCTAGCATTTGTAATTGTTTATTTTAATTTAAATATCCCAAGACACTTAGAAGAGAAGAGAATGAGACAGAGATGAAAAAGAGGTGGGGAAAGGAAGAGAGATAGAAATTTCAAGAGACTATCAGAGTACAAGGATGAACCATATCCTGGGAGTTAAGATGAGGGCAAATAAGAATAGGATCAAAATATAAAGTGAAAATATTGCCCCTCAAATGGGGCAAATGGATATTATATACTACATATCTAATCTTTCAACGTTGTTTGGCTAACATGGAGTTTTAAATCATCCAGTTGTCTTTGATGAAAAAGACAAAATTGTACAAATGTGAGTAGGATTCATCTTACCTTTCTTTAGGCAGTTGAAGGATAGGTATCATACATTCAATGAGGAAAAATTCAGCCAACATAGTCAATCAAATTTAGAGTGCAATTCATCTGGCTAGACATAGGCAGCTATCTAAGATGAGATGAAGCATGCCCTGAATTCCATTGACTATGCTGGCTAGCTTTTCATTGACTGTGAAAAAGTAGCATAGGATGAGAGAGATGTGGACATACTGGAAAAAGTCCAATGGAGGGCCACCAGCAAGATCAAGGAGAGGCTGAGACAGTTGGGACTGTTCAGCCTGGAGAACAGGAGGCTCAAGGAAGATCTTATCAGTGTCTATAAATACCTGAAAGGAGGATGCAATGAAATGGAGCCAGGGTCTTTTCAGTGGTGCCCAGTGCCAGGACAAGAGGCACAAACTGGAACACAAGAAATTCCATCTGAACATCAGGAAGCACTTCTGTACTGTGTGGGTGATGGAACAGGTTTTCCAGAGTGGTCGTGGAGTATCCCTCTTTAGAGATCTTCAAAAGCCATTTTGATGTGGTCCTGGGCAACCTGCTCTAAGGTGGCCCTGTCTGAGCAGCAGGTTGGACCAGATGGCCTCTACAGGTCCCTTTCAACCCTAAACATTCTGTAATACTGTGATTCCATGATATAATTTGATCATAAGTTAATATCTATAGCATAGACCATCATATTTGACATCATCAGTCACACCTTTTCAAATCCTTCAGGTAAACACTGACTAGATCTCAACTACTAAATGCTTTATTTCCAAGTTTTATTCCCAAATATATATTAAACAACAACAACAACAAACTTAAAATGACTGATCAAAAGTTCCTGATAGTCACCGTAATGTCAAGAGTTATGATCTTGTGGATAAATGTCTGCATATCAAATATGCCTTGGTCAGAGCAGATTCTGGAAGTGTAGACCCATTGCCATCTAATACAGACCTCTATGATATTTTCACTAATGCCAACTTTTAGGCAGCTATGGCTTAACACCGTAACTACCTCAAATTCAGCCATTCCACCATCAGTGAAGATCTTTATAGACATTTCAGTGGCACACGGTGATATTGAAATGGAGATGACCTTTTTAATTGAATGTGATTCCATGACCTGTACCTTGTCCACAAATTTAAACATTCTTCACTCTGCTAAATAGAAGAATGATTGTCCCGACATTTGCCAAGACTGCCACTACAGGCAGTTGTCTTCTTCAAACTGGAAGCACTGTATGCTAAAACTTGTGTGTTTTTCACATTGTCTGATTCTTACCAAGAGTGGGTTAACCAAGGCTGTTTCACCCACCTCTAAGAACACGCCCTGCTACTCTCAGATTTCAAACAGGCCTGGCTTTTCACTTTTCCTAGACTGCTCAGTAACTGTATTCCATACAACCTCTTTACTAGAAACATTGATATGCACGTAAATAAAGCCTTTTACAAAGTTGCTGTAAAGTGTCATTTTAACAACAAAGATTGTTTAATAAAAAAAGGCAGATAAAAAAGATACATTCTGCCTCAGTGAGGAAAGTGTGAAACACTTTAAAACATTAGGAGGAAATGCTGATCTAGACAATCTACCACACACAACTTTCAGACAACTTGACTTTTTCTAGACACAGCAAGAAGAGATCAAGCTATCATGGAACTTAATGTAACAAAATCCAAATGCAAAACCTTGACACCAGTCACAAAACTTGGTATCTCTCAGATGCTTGAACCACAGCAGTATCACATGGTATTTTTGAACAGTATGGCTGATTCACCTGAGAAGTCTTATAAAGCAACAAGGACAAAAGGTTAGAATAGGCGGCAAAGAAGAAAAAGAAGAATTAATGGCACTGCAAGCAATGAATACGTGTAAAAGAAGAATGTCCTTCACTGAAGATGAAATGTGGAGGGTGGTTGAAACATTTAAAATTAGTAATAACTCTGAGCTTTTGTTGTTTCCATGAAGTACTAAAAATAGAGCAGTACTGATGAACTGAATTTCTTTTTAGTCATCCAGAAGAACAAAATGTCTAGGATCTGTTTGACTACAATGTTAAAAAAAAAAAAAAAAAAAAAAAAAAAAAAAACTTTCGGCATCCAATGCTTATGCCTCGCAAGCAAAGTAATGTCTTCAGCAACCATTACTGCCAATCCTTTGCCAAAACATGACTACAGAACACTTTAAAAGGTTGTCCTTCAAAAGATGGCTACAACAACAATGGTATGCTGTGTACAGCTCAAAAAGGATTCAGATGACAGCCCAGAAACTGCGACTGAATGCTCACCTCAGGGTCAAGAGGAAGGCAGTCACAGAGGTCACAGACCTCAACCATGTCCACTTCTTACACAGATCCATACTTGGGTCAACAATCCTGTCACTGAACAGTCCCCTTTTACCACCTAGGTTAAGTCCAGCTCTTCAAGACCTCAAGAAATGGTTTAAAGACCAATCAGTTCTAGACTCTTCATAGGCTAGTTAGGAAATTACAAAAGTATCGAAGGTGTCAGACATTTTGTCTATGGAAAAGGTGTCTATCTGGCAGTCCAGTACCAGATTTTCAGTCATCTAGAGGAAGAACATTGGCCTGGAGGAAGTGATCTATTGGTCACGAAGAATGGATGGGTAAATCACATCTCCAAATGGAATTTGCAGTTCTTTCTGTATAAATCATCCAAATCCCATAAGAAGATTGACATTTTCTGAATGGATACCTCCTGGACAGTGGTCCAAAACAATTTTATCAAAGTAGCATATTGAGGGGTGTCTTCGTTTTTGAGAAATGCCTTTGCAAGTCTTTGGCAAAAAAAAAAAAAAAAAAATAGAAGCAAGAGGTAACTTGATCAAAAATTTGTTGAGTCAGTGTGTGGGTTGACTACACGAATGTGATGAACTCTGCTTTAACTTGTGCTGTTCTGCAGCAGAGTACAGCTTCCTGGTGCGGTGTGGGAAGAGAAACTCACCTGGACGAGTGCCTCGGTGTGATCAAGTGTGACAAGGATGGCTCTCGCCCAGCCCTGTTCCGTGTCCCCCCCAGCCCTTGTGAGACCAGGAGGGCCATCTTGCAGAACGTGCCCCTGAAGGAGTCACACTTCGCGTCCACCTTGGCGCAGCTCACCGAGATAAACCGGCCGCGGGCACCTTCTCTGCACAGCGTCCTGTGGAAGCGCCCCAAAGGGCACCCACGGGACACCCGGACATCGGCGGGGCCTTCCCCGCTCTGCAAACTCCGCGGGCACGGCGAGGAGGAGGAGGAGGAGGAAGAGGAGGAGGAAGCACGGCGGCGGGGTGCCGCGTGTGCCTGTGTCCCCCACAAGCCCTCGCCCGTCCCGCGGGCCGCCCCAAGCTCAGTTGGGCAGACAATGGGAGATCAAAGCGGGGGGAGGCGGAGGAGGAGGAGGAAGAGGAGGAGGAGGAGGATGGTGCCGGGAGGCGAGGCGGAGCGGCGGTGCGGCGCTCTCTCTGCGCTCGATTAGTGTTCCTGGGGAGGGAGCGAGCGGGCCGGGCCGGGGACGGAGGGCTTGGGGGGGGGGGGGGGG
>NC_048894.1:70252815-70299128 GCF_011077185.1 Oxyura jamaicensis | reverse complement strand
AGGAGGAGGAGGAGGAGGAGGAGGAGGAGGGAGACGGAGGAGACGGGGGAAGAGGCCACACGGCCACCAACTGAAACAAAGTATTCGCGAACCCGCACCCAACTCCACCTTGTGAGGCTCCCCAGCATGGCTTCCGAGGAACTCTACGAGGTATCAGCCCCCCCGCCGCCGGCCCCGGCCCCGCCGGCCACCCCGCCGCACCCCGCCCCGCCCGCGGCTCGCCTAGCCCCGTGTCACCCCCACTTGCTGGGCCCCGGCCCGGCTTCCCCCGGGGGGAGGACGGAAGGAGGGCAGGCGCCCGAGTGCTGCCGCCCGTGGCCTGCGTGGCCCCCCCGGTCCCCTCCGGTCCCGCCCGGACCCCGCCGGTCCCCCCCCGGTGCCCCCGGTCCCCGGGAGCAGCGCTGACAGCCGCCGCCGCTCGGCCCCGGAGCGAGCGCGCCACAGCGGCGTGCAAAAGCGCGTGCAAAGCCGAGTTAGCGCCCGGGTCCGGAACCGGGCTGCGTGTGTGTGTGTGCGAAGGGGGGGTGCGCTTCTCCCTCCTGGCTCCGTCCCCGCACCGAAGTCGTGTGCCACCATCCTGCGCGCCGCGATGGGAGACGCGAAAATCGCAACTCGCCCCGCTCCGGCGGTCCGGGCACGGCTGCCGGAGGAGCCGGGGGGCTCCAAGTTGAGGCTCCCGCACGCCGGCCCTCGCCCGGCGCTCGGGAGGCGGCCGAAGGGCACGCTGGCACCAGAGGAAGGTTTTGGGGTGGCGGCGGGGGGTGCGGTGACAGCCCAACTTCGAATTTCCTGTCCTGTGTGTGGCAATTTCACATCCTTACCCTTAAATGAAAGGCATCATGGTCCTCTTGGATTTAACTTCCTTGTTTTTATTTTTACAAGAAGTCATCCCTGGGAGGGAAAAGCGGCGGCCGTTTCGGAGCCTTTCTTGTCTTTTGGGTAAATGGGTAGTCACCCCAAGACAAAAATGTGTTTATCGCATGGTTAGTAGGCATCCAGGCAGCGATTTATTAAAAATAATAATAATAATAATATTTATATCCAGAGGCTGGAATGCTAAGGTCGAAGGAGACGGGTGGCCTTCAGGACACTTGACAGAAGGAGACGCCTCGCCGTGCGCGCTGTTGGTGCGCAGGTATTTCCTCGTAGTGGCATTACACCCGTGCCACCGTGGGCGAACAGACCCGTATAGGCCAGTGAAGGGCACCCCGTGTGTGCTTATGTTTTAAGCAAGTTGAAGGCTGAGCAGAGGTGCTGAACTGATGGATGAGAAGACTGAAGGCCTGTGTTCCCAAGGCAGATAAATCACTGTTAATTGCTTTGGCAAGTTTCCCCCATCCTCATCGCGTGGCTTAAGCCAGTCTTGAAGGGATGATCCCTGGAAGTGGCTGAGAAATGTAGGGACTGTTCTGCATAGGAAAGAATTGCCCAAAACTTGCTTTGACTTTGGGAAAAGTTCTGTTGGGTTTGAAGAGGTGGGCCCATAGACCGTGCTGTGGCCAACGCTTGCATGTTGTGTGTTTCTGGATTTGTCCAATGACCAACAACGGGACGTCGTTTTCAATAGGCATAAGAATGACAAGAAAAGTTCTGTTTGCTGGATGTTGGGCTGAAGTTAAACAGTGAGCAGTCATTATTAATCTGCTTGTTCGTCTTACGCTGTGTTCCTGATGTTGACTTGTATGAAAGGCTCAGTAGGCTCTTGACCATGGTCATCCTAACTAGGCAGGCTATGCATCGTGTTCGTTGGGCAAAGGTGCGTCTCTCAAAATGCTTGAAGTGATAGATTGCTTTCTTTTTTTACTTTTAAAACCAGTCACTGTTATTCGTTGTGTAAGTGCAAAGTTTATTTGAAGTGCCAAAATTGTTAATGCTTTTGGACTCAGATGTGGTCAAACTCTCGCTTGTGTTTGTTTTTTTGTAAGTTGCTGTTCTTTTTTGATAAGTTTTGTTTTTCAATGTAATTTACAGAGCCGTGCCTGAAAAATCAGAAATCATGAATAATTTAAATGTAGTGAATACTAATTTGAGAGGTATATAACTTCAAGTTGACCTGAAACAATGAATATTGGATAATTTAAATCCTCCCCAAACTACCACATTATTGACCCTTATGTAGATATTTTATTTGTAATTAATGCAATACAGTATTCTTTGAATCTGGTGGTTGAAATCCGGTGCAATTTGCTATATCTCCATTTTTCCTTCTGAATCTCGATCTTGTGTCTTGAATGAAAAGAGTGTAAAATCTATTTGAGATTGTTAGGCGGAGTATGAATGCTAACTGCTCCTGCTGATAGGTGCCATGGTTCTTCCAAAATACAAATGAGAAATCCCCTATAAGCAATACAAATGAAGGTAAGTTCCTTTTTTAACAAAAAATTCTTTGTGGATTTGGTTGTGTATGGGATGATTTTTACTCTGGATATAAACTTGAGAGAGAGGGAGCCCAGCTGTAGGCCAATGACTGGGAATTCAAAGATAGAAACCTTGAAATATGCTAACAGGCTGAAGGGGTGACTTTGTTGGGCTGGCTGTATCCTTCATGTTATTTGTTCTTCTGCTTTCTCAGAGTTGTTTTAATGATGACCAGCTTTTTTTTTTTTTTTTTTTTTTTTTTTTTTTTTTTTTTTGGAGGGGGGAGCTGATTTGAAGAAAATACGAAGCATTAATAGAAAAGCATTGAAGAGGCTGTCTTTTCTAAACACAAAATGAAAGACAGTAATCTTGCCAGCCTCTATGGGTGAGGCAAAGAGCATAGTTTTTCTGTTTGTTAGTTTGAGTCTTCAAGTGACAACATGTCAGTGAGGTGGACAGACTTGGAAAAATTGGTCAACAAGGCAGGTAAAGGAAAATATAAGCAAAAGTGCCTTTTCTTTTTTTTTTTTTTTTTTTCCCCAGATTTGTTTCAATAGGCACATTTTACACTGTCTTTCTTCATCCATGTCTGCTGCCTTCTGCATTGCTGTAGTTTTTGAGAAGCTCTGTGTTCCAGCAAATACTAAGGCTACTTTCTTTTATGTTATGACAAGTTTGCTTTACTTTATGGGCTCGTTCCCCGCCCACTGCAAGACTGTTGCTTGTTCTCGTCATCTCTACTGGAGCAGTTGGAAGTGTGGTGCCATACTGCCACATAGATGGTTCGTTTGGAAAGCAGCTGTGGTTGCTGCCTCTGCAGTCACATCACTTGACCTCCTCTGGCAGACCCTTGCCGTCATGTCTGGGATTAAAGTCAGCCTGAATTGAGGTTGCTGTGACAAATTCATTTGAAGAAATGTAGAAGTGTACATAAAGGTACTTCCCTGGACTGCATAATCTGACAGGTCAAAAGTACCAAAGGCAGTACTAAAGCTGTGCTCAGTTTGGCAGGGTCTCTATCTTCTAAATTTCAGTAACTTCTGTACTAACTGCAGTGGAAATGTACTGAATTTCTCTGCCTGTTGGAGATTTTATCTAATCAAACGACCAAGTGTTTCCATCTTTCCTCTAGGTATAACTGTTACAGTTGATGGTTTACGTGACCCACTGGATCAATACATTTGAGTAACTGTAGTTAGACCTGGGCTGTGATTGCTACTCAGATTAAAACATTCCTACTGGGGTTTACCAGGAAGTAAGCAGAGCGATTTGTCTGAACCTCGCAAGTGCAAGTGTGCATTGGTGTCTTTTCTTCACTGTGTATTTCACCTTGGCATTGCTCATAAGCCTAGTATTTTAAGGTGACTTAACCAATTTCTATTAAAATATTGAAGGTTGACATATTTAAAGTCCTGTAGTCCAAAATTATATGTTTATTTATGTTTTATAGATTGGAAAATGTCTTTTTTTTTTTTTTTTTTTTTTTTTTTAATTCTTCAGGTGTCTTGCAAAATACATACACTTTTTTTTTTTTGTCCTAAAGTCTATTGTTTTGAAGGTGATATTTCACTTCAGATGATGATTTGGTATTTTTGTTTTTATTTTTAGAACTAAAGCCTTTGATATTAAATTTTAGATATAGTGAAACTACAAACTGAAACCAATTTCAGGAGCACCTGACTGAAGATCTGTGGTCTTGTATTAGTCTATATGTCAACTTTGATCACCTAATATGTAAGCCCCAAAGACATGTATTTTATGAAAAATTAAACTTTGTGTATCCAACAGTGGTCACAAGTTTAAAAAATAAAAATGCTTCTGATGCCATGGGCTGTTCTTCAACTACTGTGCTAATTTCTGAAATGGTAGAATATAGAAAACTGAAGGAGTGCTGTCACTTAGTTGAAAACTGGATCCTGCATGGGAATCATCAACTTAAAAGTAAAGTTTGTATCACAGTCCTAGTTATACTGTAGCAATCACATCTTGATCATGTTTTGTGAGCTTTTACCAGGAAGTTTACACATTTCTTTCACTCAAGTTAGCTGAAAGGTGAAATCCACTATCTACTGTTTGCAGCTTGGAATGTATTGTAATTTTTGGTAGCTATTTGATGAAAAACTGATAGCAACATAAAACCAATATTGCCCCTTTGGGCAGTAGCAATTGTTTCCCTACTGAAACGGGTTGTTTTTATTCAACCTGTCTCATAGAAAGTCCAAAGTATCTTGGGATATCTCTTTTGTTTCTTGTTTCTTATGTGACAATTCCTAAGATGTTGGCCAAATATCAGTGACATTTCTTCATGAAAGGGAGTCTTACAGTCATTGTGCTGTAATGGCTGGATCTTTCTGATTTTAGTTTGACAACAGATTGAACTAATATTACTGCTCGTTTCAGAAGAGGTGAAAGACTAAGAGAGATTTGCTTAACTAGGCCAAGTGCAAGGTCCTGCACCTTGGTCAGGGTGATCCCAAACATGAGTACAGACGGCGGCATGAACGGATTGAGAGCAGCCCTGAGGACTTGTGGATATTGGTGTACGAAAAATTGGACATGAGGCGGCAACATGCGCTTGCAGCCCAGAAGGTCAACCATATTCTGGGCTGCACCAAAAGCTGTGAGGGAGGTGATTGTGGCCCTTTGCTCTGCTCTTATGAGACCTGGAGGTGTTCAAGGCCAGATTGGATGGGGCTTTGGGCAGCCTGGTCTGGTGGGAAGAGGGGTTTGGGGGGTTGGAACTGGATAGGCTTGAAGGTCCCTTCCAACCCAAACTCCTCTATGATTCTTCAGCAAGAGTGGAAGCTGTACATCTAATTTAAAATAAGTTTTAGGATTAGCTGTTGGTCCCCCTTTGTTGACTTTCACTTTTTTAAAATGGAGAGCTAATGGAAGAGCACCTTAGGAATGGAACCACCACATTTAGTGCAAGAAACATGATGCTTTTCCACATCCCTTGCCATGTTGTCTTTCACCAGTTTGAGATATTTCTTCTGTCCCAGAGCTCTAGACAGAACCCGGGAGGCCTTGATGCCCCCTCTTCTGCTGCTGCCTAGAAACTGCCTTAGCCCCCACTCTTTCAGTGTGTCCTACTCTCTGCTGTGATACTAGCCTAGCAAGATTCTGATAACTGCTCCTGAAGTCCAAATAGCCAAAGGAGTTAAATTCTGCTTGTGTCATCTGTAGGATTGCGAATAATTCACAGAAAAGGAGATGGTTAACAGTTTTTTAATGTACAAAACTGCTTTGTACAGGCATGTATATGTAATGTGCGTGTATATTATGAAAACAGATCTATTTATTTATTTATTTATTTATTTGCTTTGACTTACCCATGTCTGTCAGGGAGGGAGAGGGAGGGAGGAGAGGAAGAGAGCAGGGGAAGAGATGCTTCCTCCACAAAGGATACAAGGCTCTGATAATTCTTACCTTCACAGTCTCTCTCTTGCAACAGACTGCAATTTTATTTCTTGAGGTTTTGGGTCAATCAAAGATGTTGGCTAATGCATTGCCACTCACACTTAGAGTTACAGAGTAATTACTTCCACCTTACGAGTCTGTACTATCAGAGAAGCCTGCTCCCGCTATTCCTACTTTCAGTACATCTTGAATGAGGATAAATTGTTGGACACACTGAACTTAACAATACATGCCACAGCCTCTTGTTCTTCAGGAAGCTTGATACAGCTGGACAGCATCAGTGTTACAGTATCCTTCTTTGACTTCTCAGTAGGTGCAGCTTCATTTATTCCTGATCACTGCGGCGTGCCTGACCTGTGCCAAAGCCATGGAAAAAACAAGTTACTAACTGTTATGGTTTCATCGCTCTCTCATAAATACTCTGTGCTTGCAAAGATTGTACTTCATACAAAGCATTGACAACTAGAATGACTTCTTAAATATGTCATAACTGGATGTGCAGATGTGTTAGATAAAACTGATACGCAGGCCAGTAATGCCACTCATAATGAACTCAAAATCTGGTGTCACTGGGTAATGTATTATTTTTGGATATGTGCTGAAAATGTGAGCTCTACAGACTGTATTTGTAAGGTGAAAAGGAATAAGTAAGTCCTGTTAACTTCTTCTGTGCCTTTGAGGTTTTGGATGGATGTTGCGATGAGGCATGTGATGACCTTAACTTGTCAATAAATACAGAATTGTTGGGTTTTTGTTCATCTTTGAGTTAGACATTTGTAATTTTCATATTAAGTGTACAGTGTGCCTTCTCTGACAATATATTGTTAGTCTAGAAAATATCTTAAGAATGAGAGCTCTGTATTTTTCCTTATCAAATATATTATCCAAAGTCATAACATCTCCCCAAGCAAAGCTTTTATTTTTCCTATTTTTGATGGGCTTTCAATATTTACAATCAACAATTTTGTGCTCTTTGAAATAATTTCTTTGAACTTCCCTCCATACTACTTGAAAAGAAAATTAGCATGTTACCGGTTCAGTACACTATAAAGGCAAGAATATTTACTGTTTTAATAAACATCCTCAGAAGATTTCCATGTGTCCCTTAACAGTGACCTGCTGTAGATCTTTTGCAAGGAATCTACAAACATGTATGAATACATAGATGGATATTAGAAAAAAAAATTAACTATAGATTTTCATTTTTGTAATGATTTTAAAGACACTTTGCTAGCATTAAAATGTGAAGTAAAGTAACTATTAGATAAATAGTTAAAAGATATTTAGTAATTTTACTGAATAGTGAAACAAAGTAATTACTATAACTGGGCTTTGGGTTTTGTGATGGGTTTTGGGATTCTTCAGTGAGGTTGCACAGTTTATAATCACACTGCATAAAATAAATTAGTACAACTCTGATCAAATCTAGCTTCTAGGCCTTTTTTTTTTTTTTTTTTGTGGAGAAAGATAAAGTAAATGTTTTAAGTGGCCTAACCACATTTATAGATGTGCTTCTCCAACTCTTCTGCCCCCACAGTTTCTGAAAGTTTCACAGCTTTTCTGTAAATTAAGACTTATGTTCAATCTTTGCTGATTGTCATAATAGAATCTAAAAAATCAAAGCCTGTTTTATAGAGCATGCTGGATGGATACAAAAGGAAGGAAAAATCTTTCTTCCTTTCTGGCTGGGATTTTCATTTTGCAAGTGCTATTGCATACCTCTGTAAGAATCTCTACTTGCTGTAAAGCACTAGTTTACAGAAAGTTGTTTGTTTCAAGGAATAATTAAAAAAAAAAATGGTTTTAGTCTAAAGCCATTGGATATACATTTTACTGATATGCAAGTGGGAAAACCATTGAGGTACATTTTTAAGACAGTTGAAATATATACAACTTCAAAATACTTCTCTGACACTGTGTTGTGTTGGATGTTGTATTTAGTAGCTACTCAAAAGTCGATATTTTTTTGAAGTTGTTTCCATAAAACAGTTATTTGATGAAATGTCATCTGCATATTGACAACACTTGACTGTAGGAATATTAAGGGTTCAAAACAATTCAAAGTAACTCCAGGAAAAATAGCTGGATTATAGTTTGGCTAGTTGCTATGTAAGAGTAGTTATGCTTGATTTTAGCACCTGATTTTCCCCGGTTATATGTATAAAATATAGCTTGTGCCAGCACAGTATGACTCTTCGGTCATATTTTACTGGCCAGGTCATGTACAAGGTTAAAACTAACAGACCTGGAATTGTGTCTTGAAGAAATAATGAGACTGTAAAACTATATGCATTGTCACAAAAGATCTGCCCAGTTCAGCATCCCGGTTCCTATCGCTGGTCAGTAATGTCCATCTATCAGTAAAGGTAGAGGGGAAAAATGGGAAATGTGGCACAGCAGTAATCACTGGGAGCTTTTGTGGTTTGTTTTGCTGGGGCCAAGAGAGATTTCAGCTGTGGCTTTAAAACTTGGGCAATGTAACCCAAGCCTTCCAGGTGTTGACACCTGCTGGAGGGCAGCTGACACAGGCTCCAGCAAGGACAGGCACACCCATAGGAAGAGCAGTGCCTCACACTTCTGTAATTTCTGTTGGTGTTGGTAGGGCACGATGTGAGTGGGAATACAGCATGATTGCCAGATCTCTCACTCTGTGTATTGAGCTAAACTTTTTCTGCTTCCTTTCAAGATGCTTCTAAACACTCTCTGGTATGTCATTCAAATGGTAGAGTTTAAGGCATTTGTGCAAGTCTTTTCTCAGTCAAAACCACTAAAAAATCGCTGTTACTAAACATGGTTTTAACTTGAACCTAAGTTTTCAAGAAGAGGTTGTTATCATATATGATCAAACAAAACAGAAGCATCAGCTCCAGATAAAATCTAAAATTATCCACATTGTACACTCTAGATAGCTGCAAAGTTTTTCGTGGAGACTTGATATACTAAAGGTCTATGTCTCAAAATAAGGACTAGCTAACTGCTTTGTGTGGGTAGACTCCTAGTTTAGAAAAGTTAGAGAGAGGAATATGGCCATAGAATAAAACAAATTGTAATAAACTCCAGGAATTAATTTCACTATTTGAAATTAATACCATTTTGTTAGTGTGACTATAGGCCATAGTCGATTGTGCTGGAGTGTAATCTTTCTAAAACTGGGAAGATGGGTGGATAACTTTTCCTTAAAGAGGAAAAAACAGTTTGTTTAGCTATGTAGACTTTTTGCCATACAGTAACACTATGTGGTAGCTCTGAGATGGCTCTTCATGGTTTCAGGGCTGAGATATGCTTGTTTGGGTCACAGATAAGGACCTGAAGTGACCTTTGATTATTAACAGGGCTTTCTAAGAACAAAGAAACACAAAGAAAGAAGTGACGGTGTTTTCATCAGACAGAGTATCTTGAGCTTTTGTTCTCTGTATACTTTTCTGCGGAATTACCTCATAAACATAGTTACTCTAAAATAATGTGTTTAAAGCCAATGCTACAGTCAGTTGAGTGAGCATTTCTAGCTAAACGATTTCTAATGCTTTCTGAAGGTGACACTGCAGTCTTCCTCTGGAAGACTGGGCTTCCATAGAAACAACTACCCACTGTCTTTTGCAGCTGAAGAAATAACTAGATGTGCAAACATTCCCAAGGGCAATGGAAGTTTTAAATTAGTGCAGTTTTAGAGGAGTCAATCAATTTTCACTTATGATACAGTAAGGTTAGAAGATTCAAAGTTAAAATTTAAACTCAGCATACACCAGGATGTTTATAATGTGTGTAAGTATCTAGAGAAGGTTAAAGCCCAACTTACAAAGTTCTTTTCAGATTTCTTCTTTTCTTTGTCTGGTTCATGTGCTTAGTGTTATTCACTTCTTGTTTTGGTTTGATTATACAAAAGGCTATGTGTTGAGCAGGAGACCAAAGGACATTTGATATCTATTTTGCTTTAGTTCGAAAGAAACATACATGAGACAATGTAACAGACAAGTCTAGTGCTAGTTTAATATCATATGATTTTTGAGAGGCATAGCTTCCAGAGAATCAAAGCTGGAAAAGCTGTATTTCTACCCAGGTCATTGCTGATCATCAAGGGACGGTGATCAATAACAACAAAGGATTTTTTTCCCAGGTGCTGATGGCAAATAAAGTAGCTTCCTGTTTCTAAAGGTCCATAAACGTTTCAGATTCTATTTCACTCATGTTAGAGGCATCTCTCTCAGATTGGGGTAGCTGCTTAATTGATTTGTTTTTCCTCTCTACCACATTATACTCATCAAATCTCCAGAGATTTGTGCTTATTTATTTAAATTGCCCAAGAATAAAAGATTACCTTCTGAATTAGATAGAAATAATTTTCTTTAGGGATGCTTCTTTGCAATGTAACGTTGTAAGACTGTCAAAACGTGAAAGACAGTATACACCCATCTTAATTGTATGCAAACAGTGCCATGCTTCTCTACTTTCTTATCAGTGAAGGTTGAATAGCAGGGCTGTTTGTCTTTTTTGGATTTATTATTATTAATATTATTAGAAATGCTTATTGAGGTACATCATTATTAAAACACCTAATTTTTACAACCAATTACTTACAGGTGGAATGCTGAATAAGCATTTTGAATGAGATGGTGTTTTGGAGATGGTCTCTGGTACCATTAGTGACAAAAGATGGATTTAATAAGAAGACAGGATGAGTCTGTCCCATGAATGCTAGGGCTTGATCCACATCTACTGATAGATGAAACATATTACTGTTACTCACCTATTCTTAAGTTATTTTCTATGATCAACCAGATAAAACTGTTTTTTATGTTCTAGTTTTCTTACTTTAAGATACTTGTGAAAAGCAATGAATGACGCACAGTAGTCAGTTAAGTTACAGTTAAAATAGTGTGAGATAAAATTTCTTTTCAGTGTAAATGAAGATAATTGTTAATCATTCTTTACTGTTATTGGTCTGTAAAATGTGGAGTTCTAGTCTTTTTTTGCTGAGTGTTATTTGAACACTTTCAATATTTATTGAATTATTCAACATTAAAGTTGTTATTCAAGTAGTTACAACCAAGTTTATTCTAAAAAATGTAATCCTCTGCAGTTGGACATATATATTTTATAATCAAAGCTAATAGATGTAACAAAACCGAGTCACTGCATGCATACAAAATAATTTCTTTTATTATGCCATTAATATTGTCAAGTAAAAAAATGTCCTTTGGCTTCTTTGCTTGTTCTTGATGGACATTTTTATAAATATTGGGAATTAATAACATTCATTATTCTAACTTTATACATTATATATATCTGTGTGTTTTTATTCTTTCCATTAGTAAAATACTATTTTATTTGGGCCTTTTTTATTTTTCTTCTGTACTATTGTTTATGTTTAAGAAACTTGAATTGAGATGTGATGTCCAGTGATTAATGTTGGGAAAGGGATTTTAGATGTTTATATGCTAAATAAAAATTATACCGAGACATAGTAAGTTACAAGAAGGGGAAGAAGAAAGTCATGACTGGCCTGCAGAACCATGTGATAATTCTATGTTCTGCTTTTAACAAAGCAAATGTCCCATTTTCATTGCTTTGACCCTTTTGTCAAATCTTAGAGCTCCACTTTCCCAGCCTCTTCCCTGTACCTGTCTCTCTCATTTTCAAACCACCAGAAAAAAACTTTTACCATGTGACTTATTCAGAAAAGGACAATTTCAGAATAGAATCAGTTCCCTATTGATTGTAAAGTAAAGATGATTTTTGTTTTTCTGAGCAAGAAGCTGGAACTTTGCTATGGAGTGGAAGAAAGGCATATCATATCCTACTAGAACTTCCTTGTCATTTGTAGAAGTTGGCAAACGGGTAGGCAGGGGCTGTGGGGAGAAAATGGGGGATCTCATCATTAGGACACCTGAATGCTGTCTTGAAAAATGCCATTCTTCCTTCCCTTCTGTCACAGTTAGTCTAGCACTGAGCAAATCACTCATCCTGAGTATTTCAGAGATGGTTGCTAATCATTTGCTCATCTCTCTGACAAAGTCTGAATCCCTGAGCCAAAATATAAGCAGAACAAAGCAGTGCCTCCCCCCAACCCCCCCCCCCAAAAAAAAAAAAAAAAAAAAAAAAAAGTAAATATTGTCACAACATCTTAGAATAAAGTAGAGCAATCTAATTGGGTCTTATAGGAGGAAGCTATGTTACAAGTACTATCCACAGATAAAGCTGTCTCTCTTTTATGTCTTTTCTTTCCTTTTATTTTTATTTTTTGCTTTTTTTTTGGGGGGGGGTGGAGGGGTGGAGGGGTGCTAACTGCTGAGTGAGATATTTAGCTAGCATGCAATGTCATCTTTGATATCCTCTGTAATCAGTGATAAGAGTCATTCAGAAGGCCATTCAGACCATTCAAATAAATTTCCCTAGAAGGTCACCAGAACAGAAACTTTATGCCCTTTCTCTACAGAGAGGTTTAGAAAGGTTAGTCTGGTTAATTTAGTCAGTTTTGTTAAATATGCTTAAATTGTGACCCCCTAAGCAGTGATCTTTTTTTCCCTCCCTACGGTCTTCTGAACCTAATGCAGGATAATACCCAACTTTTCTTTCATTGCAGACCTTCCCATGGGACTGTAAACTGTGTTAGTAGGTGAATGTTGTTAAGGGATTGTGCTGTTGAAGCATATAAAGGGTTTAGGCACAGCACTGAGCTACCATGGCGTAAATTAAGTTCTTTTTTTATCTGAGTGACAGTTATCTGAGTGATGGATCAAGTTACATTTTTAAACCGTAATTGTTGTATTTTACTTTGTTTTAGCTTAAATCTCAAAAGGGTTTGGGGTGGTAGTGTGTTATAATTGACTTCAGCAGCTCCTTCCTCAGACCATTCAGCTGTTTCTTCCATTGAGCCACAACAGCAGCTTGGCCACATGCTAGGAGGATTAAAAAGCTGACCTTGCATAATAAATGACAAACAAGAACCTTAGCTCCAAAAATATTTGTTTGGTTGAATCCATTCCTCCGTGCGGTTCAGTGCATTGCTGTACACGTATTTGCCAGTATGACAAAGCAGGTGTCGAAGGTTGAGCTCTACAGCCAGCAAGTAATGTACACAGAAATGCCCTGAGACTAGAGGAAGAAATTTGCCCATTCTGATAGCACTTGTGTTGGTTTTCCTCTCTTTCCCTTAATGATTCCTTGTTTGGCATAATGATTAAAAGTCGGTTTTAAAGCATACTAAATATTAAGGAAGGAGACTAATTATTCCTTGCCCGGTTCCAGCATGCAGTCTGAGTGCTCAGTTCTCTATGGCTTAAGGAAATTTCAGTGCTGCAGGCTTTGCTTTGCACTACTGCCTCTTTCTCTGGCAGGCCACCCATTCTTGCCCCCTTCCTTTGCACCGACACTGATTTGTGTCACTGGATCAGGAGAACACCACTGAAGGAAGCCTACCTAACTGTAAGCTGTCCGCTTCTTTCAGAGTTTTCCACCTGCTCTCTGACTGACTCAGGTTGAAATCAAAGAAGTGCCATTTCAAGTAAAGGAGCAGGAATACATGGCATGGTTGAAGGGAAATGTGTGGGGAGGGAGGGTTGCAGCGATTACTTGGATCAGTTGAAAAAAAGAACTGGTCAAACGGCACGAGTAATTTTCATCTGGATCAAGTCACTGGACTGACTTGCAGTGTGGCTGTGCAGCTTCTTGCCCTTGAGTTGTGCTGGCTCTAGAGGAGGGTCAGTGTCCCTGGACGGCACCTTAAGTTCAGGGAGCTGTGTGCAGGGATGGGGCGAACAGCGTGAGAAAGATGCTGCACGGACTGACAAGGCGATCATCTTCGGAGTAAAGGACAAAGCTGTTCTGCGCTGTATAGTTTTAGTGGCCAGTGAAACTCGCACTTTGATTGGCAAATGGAAAATTCATTCTTGCAACAATTTGCAATGCCAGTTAATTCTCACTAGTGCAAGACTATTAGTTATTATTAACATTTTCCAGAATTTTACACTAGCATAGCAGTTGCAACATTTGATGAAAGTCTTCATTATTTTTAGAGTGCAGTAAGTAATAAAAGTCCTGCAGCCATGTAAGGTTGTTTTTTACCTCTCCACCCTGACTGTACTATAATTTTGCTGAGGTGCTGTTATGCAAACCAAATCTGAAGCCGTAGGTGGCATACAAGCATAATTAAGAGTATCATTTGCTTTTAAGTATTTTAGTTGTACACTGACTGGGCAGTGGGAGGGCACTGGGATGGGACAGGCTGTCTGTTAGTAGCTGAGCTCACTTTAGGCTTTATTTCATTTAAAATGCTGACATTAACAAAGATTGTTTTTTAGCCTCTCCAACGGAATTGAAGTTCCAAGTATAGGTAGTGTCTATATTTTCTGAGTAGAAAAACTTTTGCTTTTATGACTTTTGGTTTCGGTTTCACAAGCAGGAACAAATTATTTTCACTTTGAATGTGTTTATGTGAGGGTGGGAAAACTGATAAGGAAAGTAAGCCATGTTGCTCTTTAACTCCTTCCAACATATAACTAAAAACTGGTGGGAAAGAATAATATCAACTAATACTAAGGACTACAATGCTAGTGCTGTATTATTGAAGCATTTGGTAACTGAGTGAGAGTTTATAAAGCAGCCAAGTAGTTTAAGTGCCCCGGATCCAGTCTTCTCAGTTGTGTGTGTGTGTGTGTAAACCCTATAGTTTGGTTATATTAAGTAAAAATATTCTGACAATTACTTTAGTGTAGCTAATAATTAAGAAATGTACTATTTCTTAATTTTAAATATGATGATAAAAAGACTAGATTACGCATTCAGCATTTTAAAGACAATTTTATTAAAATAAATGTATGTACTTATTACAAATCTAGTCTGCATTTGTATGCAATTTGAAAACATCATAAAATAATTTGGTTAAAATATTTGTTATTTCAGAGGTGTAGCACACAAAAAATAAGATCGTGTGAATGTATATTCAGATGACTCACTGTTTTAACAGGTGCATGTAGCAATAAGTTTAAAACCTATACTTTGGTTTTAAACCAGAACAAGTTAATGTCATTGCCAACCACTGGCACTGATCCTTCATTTAATAAAATAAATAAATAAATAAAATGAAAGTACAGAACAAGATTACACTCTTTTTTTTTTTTTTTTTTTTAAATGCTGTTGATAACCATCTGGAAACTTAATCCAATATATTCAAATTTATTTACTTGCCATCAAAGTATATAAAAAACACCCAAACATTTTAGACTAGTTATGTGAAAATTACCAAGTCCAACAGACCTTCACTGTGCCAGCTTTTATTGCATGCCACACTTTTATATTAAGAGTAATATTAAGGATCAAATTATAAAGTTAGGCTATTCTTATTGCCCCTTCCATTTTTTCCTTTATGGTTCAATTCTGACATTGTATCTAACAGCCAATGTGTCCTGAGAGCTGTTTTTTGTTTGTTTGTTTGTTTTTTATATATACCAAGAAAGCAAGGATAAAGCCATTGCATACTATCTAATTATCTGCAAGTTAAAAACAACTAATCAAATTGGCTTCTTAAGAAATTTGCCTGAGAAAGTTCTTTAAGTTCTGAACTTTCTTTTTATAGAGAGAACGACAAGTGTTCCTGGGATTCATAACAGCCAGTGTTTTTCTTATCTGTTGTTTTGGGCAAGGTTTGGAAGTCGTCACTGATCCTTTGGTGTTTGTTGTTTGTTTTTTTTCAGTCTTTCCAAATAACAATTTTGAATCAAAGGTGTTCTTATTAAGAAGGACCATGGGCACAAGAAAGAATCGTGATTATTTTCTTAATAATAACCTACTTCTGTACTTTGTGAATATTTGTGAAATATGTTAGGGTGATTTGTGCTATTGCTAAAGTAACATCAGCACATATATATATATATATATATATATATAAAATCGTGTATATTTATATATAATCATAAAATTACAGAATGGTTTGGGTTGGAAGGGACCTTCAAGCCTATCCAGTTCTACCCCCTCTGCCATGGGCAGAGACTTCCCACCATACCAGGCTGCCCAAAGCCCCATCCAATCTGGCCTTGAACACCTCCAGGGATGGGGCATCCACAGCTTCTCTGGGCAACCTGTGCTAGTGCCTCACCACCCTCATAGTGAAGAATTTCTTCCTAATGTCTAGTGTAAATCTCCCATTTTACTTTAAAGCCATTTCCCCTTGTCCTATCCCTACCCTCCCTGACACAGAGTCCCTCCCCAGCTTTCCTATAGGCTCCATGTAGGTACAGGAAGGCTGCTGTAAGGTCTCCCCAGAGCCTTCTCTTCTCCAGACCCCAAGTCCCTCAGCCTCTCTTCATAGGAGAGGTGCTCCAGCCCCTTGATCATCCTCATGGCCCTCCTCTGGACTCGCTATAATAGGTGCATGTCCTCCCTGTGACAGAGCAGAAAAGCAGTAGTAGAGGTATTGTTTGCTTAGAAATAACTGATGATGCAGAGATGAAAGAAATATTCTTTATTGAATCAGTTCTCTGTCAAGATGAGTAACCTGCTTTAAGATTTTGATTTGGAGTGCTTACGTGAAAGAGGAATCTTTCTTTAAATATCTAAATACACAGAAAATATGCATTGTTATTTCAGAGTCATTATGTTAGGTGATCATAGAAAACCTTCCTGGAATTTCTAATGTCTGTAGATTATCCATCATACTTTCCTGAGAATAAGAAATTGTTTTCAGTTCAATTTTACTTTTCTGACAAAAATTAAATAAGATACAAGATCACTTAGCTTTCACCAAGACAATCAGCACTGACAGTTTTCATTGCATGTTTGAATCTGTTCTATCCCATTCAGGCCTTGCCAATAATACGTGCTTACTTTTTCCAAAAGGATTATTTCCGAAAAATAATTTAGCAGAGATTTTACTGAAAATATAACAAAATCAATTTTGTCTGAAAGTTACATTATTAGAAAATAAATAAAAAGTTACCCAGCAGGTTTATAGTTCTAACAATGAAATTTCATTACAGATAGGTACGAAATTGTCATGGCATAGTAAGGTAGAGGTGAAGATTCAAATATTCAGGTGAATGAAGACAGAGAAAATGCAGGAAACAATAGTGATTATTAGCTGTCACAAAGAAAAGAATATTTGTAAGAGATTATATGGACAATAATAACAAACCTTCTGTAAATGGGGTTAAAGACAATATGAAAATTTTCTTTTTAACTGAGAGAAAAAAAAAAAAGTGTTAGTAATGACATTGGCCTACTAGATAAGGATAATAATAGCAAATAAGACAGAAATAATGCAAAAATATTCAGAGATTCTTTATAAATGCTGCTTTAAGTCTAATCACTGTTGTTCTTTGGCCAACATGTGGATGTTGTGTTCATAGTTTACAATGATTTACAAAAAAAAAAAGTCTTTTTTTCTGGTAGAAATATATTTTGTTGTTGTTGTTACTCATAGCAGTCAAGATTTTCACATGCACAAAATTAACCACCTGAAGACATCTAAGGTATTGGATTTTGTCTTTTATTTTTCTTTAATTTTAATTGTTGTAAGGGTGTAAATGAGATCGGAAAGGACAGGATGCAACATAAATACTGGACTGGATTAGCTGATAATGATCACAGGAAGAATTGCTGAAAGCCTGAGATGAGAGCTGGTTAGCAGAAAATTGAAGAAAGAGCAGAGTCAGTGCTTGCCCATCTGAATAGAACTCATCTACATTTATTTCTTCATGCTGAAGCTGAAAGTTTGGTTGACAAAGACATTCACGTAGATATAATAATACTGTGAGGTATTCAGATTTTCAAAACCTATCTCTTTGCTAAGTCAACATGGCCCATATTAAATATATTTCGAACTGGTTAACTGACAGATCATAAAGAAGTAATAGATGAAGGACACTCATGTTAGATTTTATAGAGATTTTTCACAGCCCATTGCTTTGAGGACTGGATAATGATCTGGAGGAAAATAGAATATAATCTCTGGTAAAATACATACATGCAAAAATTGATGGATTGATAACTGTGAAGGATGGTCTCTAGTTAATGCAGATCATTTGAACATATGTTAATATAGCCAAATTTATCTGTCTAGACAGTAAGATCATGCATGTAGTAGGAGAGTAGTATTTGGAAAACACTAATTCTTCACAGATAACAATACTGTTGCTAAAATGCACTGTACAGTCCCTTGTTATCGATATAGGGACTTCAAGATGAATGAGGTGTGCTTTTATTTTGCTGTATAGTTCTAGTGAGGTAATGTTAGAAAGCTATATCCTGTTTGAGGCTGAGATGCAAAAACACCCTTGATAAACTTAAAAAGAGTCAGAAAAATACATCAAGGACAATTAAAAACCTCAATAGAAGTAAGTGAACAAATCCTGAAGTACTTAGTAAAAGCCTAGAGCTGAGTCTATTAAGTTCGCAAATACAAGTATAGGAGGTGACTGATGGCCTGTCCTGTAAGTACCTATATGGGGCAAAGATTTCAGAAGGAACCATTCTTTCAGTGTAGTAGACAATGGTAATTAGAAAATACAGTAGCTGAAATCTGGACTCAGGTTAATTTCTTCTACAAATATAATAAACTTTAAACTGAAGGCAGTTATATATCAGAAGAGTTTATTTAAGGATGTTCTGGAAATGCCAGTGACAAAAAGCTGTGGATCTTTCCAAAAAGATGTCTCTAGTTCAAGCAGAATATGATGGTCTGCTGCAGGAATACACAGAGTGAAATTCTGTGTTGTACAGGAAGGCAAACTAAATGATCATAGCTCAGTAAAATCTGTGAGTTTGGATAATACACAGGTCACCTGCAAAATCTGGCAAAGTTGTTTTCAGCATCAAATGTGCCCTGTACTCAGTTGTAATGTCTGTCCATGTATTTTTGAAGGGATGGCTGAAAAAAGAAGGAAAAGCAGGGCTGAGGGAGGTGAGGAGAGGGTACTATAAACATCAATTTAAATTATATTTTATATATACTGATGAATTAAGTGTGAGATTTGTTAAAGCAAAATACATAATAATCCCAGCAATATATACTTCTTCTACCTACCATTTTGAAGGATTTCTACATGATAATGGTGTGAATTAGCAACCGACTGGGAACAATACCCTGCTATTTGTTAAAGGAGAGGACAATAAAGTTCTTCTAGACAGGAAAGAATCTACATTGTTAACAGATGACCTGAAAGTTCAGCTCATTGAAAAGGCAAATATTTTGACCAGGAGAATAATTCTTCCTGTGGAGCAGTATGAGTTGCAGTGCTTAAGCTGTACAGCTATTTTTAACCGTGTCACAGCTATTGAGCCTAGTCTTCAATTTACTTCATAAACAATGTAAAAAAGACTAAATAGATCTTTCTCCTTGATGCACATAGAGGTGAATATGTCAGAAACCTTTTAGGTTGCAGTTTTCGTTTCTTTTGTGTAATTTCTGTAATTTTTTAACAGTTCACATATGGATTTTTGTCTCTTGTTCACACTATCTGCCACGTTCTGTTTTGTTAAACTCCAGAAATATTGCATCAGAGTAACCAAGGGCAAAACCTGGACTTCTATGTGGAACGAAGGCTGTTACAATCAAGGAATAAAACATTAAGTCTCTATATAATCCTATTTTCCTTGGGTAGCACAGCTATGGTTTTCCAGAATTTTGTTCTTGAACACTTGTGGCTTAAAAGGCAATTTTAAAGTAGAACTGAGTTCAATGTGTAGCTTTTCAGCGTGCCTAGATTCTTTAAGATATTTCACTTGAGCACCTACAATCTTTAACAGAAAATCTTTAATCTGATTTACTTAGTTCTGGATTTAATATTTTTAAGTATCTCTAACTTGGAAAGATTTGTTTTGTTTTGTTTTTCTCTGTTTTGGATAGTAGTTTTGCTTCCTTTTAGTGCTTTCTAAGACTAAAGTTATGCCTGAATTATATTTTGCACATTAAGATTCTTCCATTCACAAGATTTGTTGATAATATACTTAAGATCTTACTGAAAAATATTTGAAGGGATGAAATGCTGTTTTCAGGATCTGCATTTATCATAGTTTTAGTATAGCTCAGTTTTCAAGGATGGTATGATGGAAAATCTGTTTTAACTGTAAAACTGTGCATCATTTGGTAAACAGGCATATATGTATGTCTACATAGTTCTTTGCTGCAGTCTCTGAATGTTGCTTTGTGATTTGCCTCCTGAGAGTGTGTATTGTTTATATAAGTTCTATATGATCTATTTGGACCATGCCATAAAGTTTATGCTTACTCTGTGTGTGTACGTAGGTGTGTAATGCATCCTTTGGGAAGAAAATAAGCCTCTTACCTCTTTAATTACCATGCTCTTCCTTGTAATGTGGTTTTAGCTTTTCACCCGTTTCAGGAAAGCATGACCTAAATAGGAGAGACTGTGAACTGCACATAGTGCAATGCTCTGAGAATTTGGTTTCCTTTCCACTGTTGAAATTAGTGAGTATAGTCACTGTGTGTTTCACAATGGTGAAATTTGGTTGGGCCTAATCTTTTCATTCTCTCCACCACTTCGCTGTGCCCATGCTAATGCAGATGTGGAAAAATGGAAGTAAGGCATGATGTACTAAATTTCATGGTAACTTGCTTGGCTGTTCAGGAGCAGATTAAGAACAGACCAGAGTACCTTTGAATATTATTCATGGGAATGAACTAGAAAGCATTTCTAGTTCATACAGAACATACATAATATTTTTAATATTTTAATATTAAATATTTAATATTTTTAATATTCTTTATGTCAGGTTACATTTTGGTAGCTTACTGTAATTTTAAAAATAATTTGTTTGACGCTTTTAGAAAGCTTACATTAATGCAATTGAAGCTATATTCAGACTGCTCTCTGATACAGATAACCTGCAATGTTTATATGTTACTACACACACACATAAAAAGATATTTCAAATTCAGTTCCCACCAAATTATGAGATAGTTATTTTGCTTGTGTGACAAATACATGTACATATAAACAAACCACGTTTAGATTAGCCCCTTGTTCATATATACCTGAAAAATCTGATAAAACTCTTGCACCCTTGGTTGGAGGAGCTTTCTAGGGCAAAGGCTGTGTCTGAGCATCTTTTTTTTTTTTTTTTTCTTTTCTTTTTTTTTTTTTTTAGAGATTTTATACCACCTTATAAAAAGACTGTTATTTACATCACAAATTCAAACACTCTAGATTGAGGAAATGCCAGACTTAGAGTTGCCTGTGAGTTCTTAATTCTCTTTCTTTGTGTCTAATTTTTGCACAGAGTAGATCACAGGTCCTGCAGTCAGGGAAGAAAACTGCTTGCAGCTGCAATTAAAAGAGAACTAGAAAATGCACAGCAAATCTACCCTTTCTGATGAATAAAGTAGAAAGGAGTGCTTTCCCCCTTAGTGCTCCCAGGCAGGAAGCATAAGCTATCAACAAAAACCATGTTAGTGGCATGTTTAGCTTCTCCTGTTTGTCCTTATTCTCAGCCACTAGAGATTCCCAGATACTGCAAATGCAAAGTGTGTTGATAACCTGCCTTCCCAACGCCTCCTCAGCTGGGTGTTCCCTCTGCCAATGCTGGTGCTCATAGCATTTGACACAGAGTCAATTTAGGTTGCTCAGGCATCTGAAAATTCTTCTCCTCCTCTCTCCACCCCACCCCACTTTTTTTTTTTAATTTTTTCCTTCTTTTGCCTAATAGTTTTAAGCTGGATTTGATCCAGGAGCAAGTTCAGTTTAAATTTGGGCAACCCCATAAGGACTGCTTTAAGCAGCTGGGGAAGAGCATCCTTGGACTGTTCAGTCTGCTGAGTTTCAGTGCCTGCTGGCAGTTTTGGAGGTGATATAACTTCTCAAAAAGATGGCCATTATTAGGTAGCTTTAAATAGAGTATCATTTCACTACCAGCTCCCCAGTAATGGAATGTCTTTAAAGTAGCATACAAAATTATATTAAAGGTATAATAACTATGTAGTTGAAATACCAGCATTGTTGTGTTTCTAGGTTTAAGCATCTTGAATAGTTCATTAAAAACTTGAGTTACATCTACTTAAACAAAAAGGTAAAGTCCAATTGCTAGATCTGGAAGTTAAAAAAAAAAAAAAAAACTTTATGGAATTTTATATACTAAGACTGCCTGTTGCCTTCTTACAAAAGAGAGCAGGGTCAAAATTTGGTTTTCTTCTAGAATTTGCTCCTTATTCTTTGTTCAATAATTTTCTTAACTTGGAATGTAGATAAGGATTTGATGATTTTTTTGGTCAATGTTTTTTGTCCTTCGGAAAATGAGGAAAATACAGGAGTAGGGGGAGTACCTAATGAGCTTTTCTATGTTCCCATTATCATCATTACAAACCTTGTATCCAGTTGTATGGATAATGAGTTGGTAGTTGTTTCCATACCAACAGACCTATCACTCATAATAATGATTTTATTTTTCTTTGACTGTCTGCACAGATTCCAGTTAGTCTGCTTGAATCCATGTGCACGGCATCAATCTTCTGGATAGTAAGGCCTGCTTCCTAGAAGCCATTGCCCCCCTGCCTTTCCCGCCTTTCCCCACCTGAGCTTAAGGGTACCTGTTTTTAAAAGATCAACAAATTTCCTATCCATATAGCATAGCTTCCTGTCTCTTACCTGGCTTAACAAAGCAACCCACCTACATAGAGTATGTAGGTATGTAACTCCTATATAGAGTTACAACCCTGTAGTTATGCCCTGGAAGAACAAGTCCACCTCACACTGCCCTCTGCCTAGGGTTACTTCTCTCTGTCTGCTAGCTGAGCTACTCGTGGGAGCTCTCCCTAATCCAATTCAGTCAAATTGAACCATGTTAGGAAAGATATGTTATTTAAATTGCTTAAGCTGATCTAGCTTATTTTGACTGACATGTTTAGGTTGCTTTTATGTATGCAGCTCAGACAGAAGATTTAAGAAGTGGTAACTGTCAGCAGGATGTGATGATAAGCTGGGGGCATGGGTGGCAAAGAGCAGATCTTTCCGAGGTATGGCTGAACTGGTTGAGGTGTGCTTGTGTACAGCCTGGGAACCTGAATTTCTTCATGGAGTATGGTTAATTTAAAAAGAGAAAACTGCCTCATACCAGTCCCTCTTTGAGTGCTCCTGTTAGCCACAGCTTCACCCAGCACCACCTAGGGTATATTGGCCAAGAGGCTTTGATTGTCCACTTTTGAACGACTCCTGCCAACATTATTTCATAGTTGAACTAAAGTGCAGGTCTCCCTCTGGTGCCTACTTTGTAAAAGCACAAGATTTTATAATTGGGCTGAGCAATTGAAAACCAACTGTATGAAGAGAGAAAGGTCTCTTTGTTGTCCTGGTAATAACAGTTCTGAGAGTGCTGACAGTAACATTAGACAGTAGACTACTTTTTTTCTCAAGTTACATAGTGCTAATCTGTGCATAAATTCAGAAATATGTATTCACTGTCAGCTGCAGCAGCGCTTGTCCTCTGCACCTCTTCTAACGGAAAAATCTTCTGTTTGGGAGATACTTTTCTTAGTAGATATATGGAAATGTAACAGCATTTTTGTCAATTTCTTACCCATTCCACTTCCTTACCAATTCCTTTTAGCTGTTCATTTTGGAAATCACTTGACCGCTGGTTTGTCTTATATAACCGGAAGAGTTTTCTTCATTGGTGCATTTCAAGGTGTCATAATCAGTATCTAATATAAAGCCCTTTCCCCAATGATGGAAAGGCTTAAACATGAAGCATTGATAGGAGCACACCACCACACATCTTCCCAACAAAATGCTATAAATTGATGCCATCCCCGAGGGAGGCATTTTTCATTTGAATCATCTTCTACCCCAGGGCGTCTGACCCCTTTAGAGAACCCAGCTTTTTGAAAAGTCCTATAGTTCGCAACTATCTATGTGTTTTTTTCCATAATCCCAAGAGCACAAATTTCAAACATTTCTCAAAAATATCCTGGTTATGCCAAACATCAAAAAACTGCATGCATTTGGGGCTTGTTACCTTTTGGTTGTACCTTGCTGACTTTGAGAATACCTTGACAGCTTCTGATAATAGCAGGCAGTTCTCATACAACCCCAAATGATGTGTATGACAGTCCTGCATGTGGGTATTTCCACAAATAAGTCTGTTTTATAAATGCCCTGAACAGTTGTTTAGAAATACAGTTTTAGAGGAATACTGGTTAATGTTTCAGACACAAGCTTTTCTCATCCTTTGTTGTGAACCAACACGTTCAAAAATGTCCCTGGTACAAGTAACAAAGCAGCAAAAAGGCCTGATTTGGACTGCCCCAGCATCAGCAAGGTCAGGTTGATTCTTAGGAATGACAAACTGATGGCAACCTCCTCTCGGTTTGTCTACTTGATGCACTCTTACAAAACAGCAGTCTGAACCTGTGTTTGAAGGCAGCCTCAGGGCGTCTCTGTGGACGATGTCCAGCACAAAAAAAGTGCTCCGCTGAGGTACAGAAAGCCTGTCTATGGGGATACAAGCTGCTGGCCTTGAAGAGAAGCCACAAGGTCTTTTGACTGCCTTTGTGCTTTGCCAGTCTTTAGAAAACTGCAGAGGAAAATGATCATCGTGCTCTTTTGTGGATGGGGGTGGTGTTGGCCTTTATTCTTCCTCTATTTCTCTACCCCCTTGAGATAAAACTAGTGTTTCCCCATTGGGGTGTTAGGCTGTAGTTAGGCAGTACTGCAGCAGGAATGATGTGTAGGGACGAGACATTTGGTTTTTGTTGTTTTGTTGTTGTTTTCCAGTGTGCTCTCTGCATTTTGCTGGCTCATCTGTTTTTATAGCTGAATGTTAACCAGGTCCAGAAATTCAGCTGAAATGTAAATATTATCCTCATCTGCTTCTTAGCAGAATTAGTTCCCTGAATGGGTACAATATGCAGCTGCACAGCAACTATGCCAGCACAATAGTGGGGGAGTGGAAGAGAACACAAAGAACAATGTGGCTTTTAAATTTTCATAAAGATTCTTTAAAGGAAGGAAGCAAGGATGAGCAGGTAGCAAGTCACTCAATGGGTAATACTTTCCTGCAAGTTGCCATTAAATGGCTTCCGTTCATTTCAGTGAAATGAATTCTCAGCTTGAACATCTCTCTGTAACCAGTCTTTGTGTTGTCCTCTTCCCATATTTTTCTAACATTTTCATAGGAAACAAAGCAAAGTGTTGAAGAAGCTCTTTCATGCTCTTATTCAGCTTTCAAAAGAAATAAATTGGGCTCTAAATGCTTTGTAATTGTGGTGCTGTCCAAGGCAGGTCAGCGACCTCATCTAAGAGCAAATATTAGTAGCCGATTCCTTTTTCACTGCTAGCATTTAGTACCTCCTTAAATTCTGCCCTTGAGTTTAGACATCCTCTCAAAAAAAGGCAATCTAGGTCCCAGTGGTAACAGATGTATGTGGAGAGGTGGTGAAAGATTGCTTGCAAGAGTCTCCTATTTTTTCAGTGGTATAAAAAATTGTTTTGTCCTGGAGGCTCTGTCAGATGCTTTACAAGGCTTCTGAATCTTACTCCTCCATTTCCTTCCCAAGGAAACTGCCTTTCTTTGTGTAATTGTTTTGTCTTTAACAATTTGTTTGCTTATAATCTTCTTAAGTGTCTTTGAATCAGAGAAACCTTCTTAAAAATACGGTGTTCTCAAAATGCACGCGGTGCTGTGAAAGAATATTGATCGAGAGCGCTTGCCATTTTTCCTCACTGTGATCTTCATTATAAAATAAAGAAGGCACTAAAGATTAATGGAAGCTACCCAAATCTCTGTCAGCACCAGATTATGGGAAAGTTTGGTGAAATATATTTCAGAATCTACCTGTTCACATATGCACAATGTTGCACTACATCCATAAGCTGGGAATCACAGTAAGGATTGTACTGCAAGGCGAGTTAACATAAAGCAATGTTCTCCAATAAGTCCAGACATTGGACTGACTGCTAGAGGGAGGAGGTGTTCAGAAGTGTTTAATGCACCTCCATAAAGATACCCCCACAATTTCCAACTGCGTTTCTTTGGCTAAACAACATATTTCTGGAAGACAGTTCTTAAATAAGGTGGTACTTTCAATGCTATCTAGTTCCACTTTAGGAATAATTCTTGTTTAGACTGAGTTAAAAACTAGGTGATGGCGTAGTACTATTTCTCAAAATAGCCTTTTCCCTCATTTAATTTGTTTAGAATTAATTCCTTCTACACATATCTTTGAATGGTTGAGTTCTGGATTGACTTCAGTGGAGTCTGAGTGCTACTTGTAGTGTAAGCATACCTACTAGAGCACAATCTTCACAGGGGCTTAAGAGCATCCTAGCCCCTCTTTGAGACCTGACTAAGTTTAGCCAGGAGCTAGCATCTGGTTTCGCAAATCAAGGTACTTCTGAGCATCAGTCTTAGCTATGCTTGCAGTACTGTAGCCCTGCCATATACTAATAAGTATTAATTCATAGCATGCTTCCTCCTTTTGGCCATTTAACTCCCACCTTCTACTCCAAGTCACTTTCAAATTTGTTTTTGCATACAATGCTAAAAACACCTTGTCTTTCTGATGAGACTACCATTGTACAGTATTTTCTACATGCAACCTTTTTATCCTTTGTTCTAACCTAATCCTCACTTCCTTTTTATTTGGCTTACTGCACAGTGTTCCTTCTTCCCTTCTGCTCAAATCATTTCTCTCAAACATTATTTCCATAAACTCTTATTAAAAAATTATCATCTACTGTGCCATGTTGAGAACTGAACACAGGGAGGGATGGTGAGTTGTCTTTCAAATGATGCTCTGTCTCAGAATGTACTGTTTCATTATTCCCTTCTGTTCTCTTGTCTTCCCTACCTTTCTCCTTCCTTCTCTTACTGTATTTTAAGATTTTGAAGATCAACTATGTAACTAAGCACTCAGCAGCAAGATTTCAAGTTGTTTGGCAGGTGCCAAGCTGACCATTTTTATTTTTATTTTTTTTAAGAATTCCTCTGGTATCAGCGTAAGATCTGGTTTTGCTGATTTTGATTCATTAGTGGTTGTTGGCAGTCAAATATCTTGTTAACTGTGTTAGTGTGATTCAGCCACACCATTAAATGTAATATCTGGTGGTTGGAAGTGAGTATATTTACCTTTGACCTTTGCTCTCACACTAATCTCCATTGTACCTGTGTCTACCACTAAGGAGAGTGTTTTGGAAACTGTTCAGAATAAAGCAAATGCTGGTGCCTTGCTAAGCAGTAGGATGTTCGCTTGTTTTCTAAAAGAATCCAAAGCCAATCCTGCAACTTTTACTTGCATGGGAAATGTGTACTGAAACAAACAGACCTTGGACTGAAATATTTTTTTTCAAAGAATTTTAAGATATATTCAAAAAATAGTTTATTTTTTCACATCTGAAATACACATATATAGAGAGATTATAAGGATAGAAACAGTTACAGAGATCTACATATATTGGACACAATCCATCAGAACATGTGAAAGGCAGCATATTGATTCCCAAGTCTGAAAATGACTATCCAAGTGAATCCACACATACTTTACTTGGGGCTCCTCATGTTCCTTAACATACTTCCTTAATTAGGCTGTTCATTTCCTAGATTTAAATAACTGTCCCCAGCTGTTGTGCGTTAGCAGATCCCCACTGCTGGTCTAAAAAAATTGGCTGAAACTTTTTTTAAATTTAGAATTTGGTCTGAGTTTAATTTAGTCAGTGTTTACTACTATAACTGCTCGTTCTTCTCTTTCTCTGGAGAGAGAGAATTAGGCGGTGAAGTAATGATGTATAACGTATACAGTAACATTTAAGTAGCAGTAAGAAAGCTGAATCTGAGGAATTTTAAAAAAAATCTCTTTTTCACGATAGAACAAGAAAGTGACAGTATTCTACTAGATAAGCAATTAAGATGCGGATTAATGTAAAATTCTGAATATGTGGTGACATGGCTAGGTGTATTTCTAAATAAGCAATTACATTTATTAAAAATCATACTTCATATTATACATCATTTAAAGTCTGAACTTTCTATAACTTACTAAGGTACAGAAAATTATAGAGAAGTGTAAAAGACTGTATTTTTGCTGCTGGAGAATTGCATCAGTGAATCGGTCACTAGCTGAGCTTAAATAAACTTGAGCTTTATGTACATAATCCATTCCTGCTAGCAAATGTTTTTATAAAAGCAGAGAGATAATTTCTTTGTTTTAGCTTATTCAGCTGTCTCAATTAATTAATTTATTATGAGCTAAGAAAACATTTTGGACTTCAGAATTCAATGTCATGTATTCCTGTCTAAATAATAGATATGAGTTAAGATATTTTACTTCTAAAATCTTGATTTATACAGTGTACAGTATATTGTACTAAAATAATCAGAATTATTTCTCTCTTGGCTGAATACAAAATCAAGTAAACGTTTTCACACCTTTTTCATCACACTAATAAATCTGAGTGATGTGTTGTCCTGTTTGGCAATACCTACCAAATTTGGTTAAAGGATAGTTTTTATCATCCTGATTTAACAACACCAATCAATGAAAATGAGCCTATCATTAAAATAGGAGATTCAGGCAAGTAGAAAACCTTGTTTTAAATCAGGATTCAAATCTGGGGTGGTTTTGTTTGTTTGTTTGTTTGTTTGTTTGTGTTCCCCGGTGAGTCCATTCTACTGCACCCATGCCTTCGTATTTATTTGCTGTTGTTACAGCCCCTATCTGGTACAACAGGGAATGGTATATCTTGAAGGAAGAACAGAGCAAGTTGAATCATAAAGGATTTATTCCCAAAATGTAATGAAGGAGAGAAACAGAACAGGACACTGTTTCTTTGGAAGCTGCAGAAATGGTTGAGGAGAATAAGTGAAAAGATGATTGAACAGAGAAAGCAACTCTCACTGAATTGATCTGATTCAATTCCATTTTGGGGTAGAGGCAGTTAAAAAAGGGCAGGAAAGAAAGTGGGAACAAATCTGAGTTAAAATAAATTTCACTGTTGGCCAAGAAAAGGATAGAGTGGGAAAAAGAAATTTAAAAAACAAATTGAGCAATACCTCTGTTTTAGCCCACTTTTAATACCTGAAACATTCTTGTATTTTCTTTACCATGTTTGGTGGTTAATCTTTTTTTCTGATAGCCAATGCTTGGGGAAAACAACAACAACAACAACAAAAAACCTCCTTCAGATGATTTGAGAAAGCTGGGGTGGAGTCAACTACCCAGCAAAGAGCAAGATGATTCATGAGTCAGGAGACTCCAGGTTTGAAAAGGTCCTCAGTTACTAGGGGGTTGGACCAGGGTATCCAAACAATAGGAGTTGGGGATTCAAGGTGCATTTCCATTGCAGTTTTTAAGCTGACTGAGTGCAGACTGCTTGCGGTTTCCCTTTCTAGCCATCTCAATCTACAGTTTCCTGCCTTGCACGAGTGCTGCTGGATCTCTTGGTGAGGCAGTTCAGAGACCTGGTGAGTTTTTGACCAAGTGGTGGGAGAGGGGTAAAAGGTCACTGAATTCTCTCTGAGGTCAGATGAACTGGACTAAGGGAAGGGTTGGGGACAACTCGGGGTGGGAAGAGTGACTCTGTGGCATGAGTTATTGTCATGAATCTTCCCTTAGAGGAAATCCAGAAAATGGCTACGTGGTTTGATGAAATGGCCTTTCTAAGGTTTTGCTGAATGGGTAGGAATATTGTGGTATGTAGGTTTAGCTCACCTTCCGTAGGCTCAGCTAGTAGGGAACACTTGATTGTGGGAAAGAAGAGGAAAGGAAAGATAACAACGGGCTGTAAAAAAACAAACAAACAAAAAAAAAGATATATCATGATAGTGGGACAAAATGTTTGATGATCCACTACAAGAGTCTTTAGATATTTTGGCAACTGCACAAGTGTGGTTGTGATTGATTAGCACTGAGTGGTGGCATTTCTACTTATAGTCATTGGGTTTGTCAAATCATATCATGAGTTTGCAATTCCAGGGAAGAGCCGTGTTTAGTGGAAATTGTCTGATGCTAGCAAAGGCCATCAAACCCAGCACCAAAGTCTATGAGCTGGACCTAGCTATCCTTCCTGAGGATAGTTGGGTTTCTTATCTCTGTTTTGTTAGTCATCTAATTGTTGTCAAAGTTCTAGTTTGAAGTAATACAAAAAGCCTTCCTACTTTCAGCTGATGCCTGCTGTCAGCTGATAGAAAAGAGAAAGAATAAAAGAAAAAATTACCCAGTTATTCCCCAGAATGACTAGGTTTCTATTGAATAAGGGATGGGGAAGAGTAATAGTGAAACTATGCCTGTTTCAGTCGTCATAGAATATCCCTAGTTGGAAGGACGTAAGGATTATTGAATTCAGTTCCTGGCTCCACACAGGACTACCTAAAAACCAAACCATGTGTCTGAGAGCATTGTCCAAACATGTCTTGAACTCTGGCAAGCTCAGTGCCATGACTGCTTCCCTGAAGAGCCTGTCCCAGAGCCTGACCACCCTCTTGGTGAAGAACCTTTTCCTAACACCCAGCCTGACCCTCCATGCCATTCCCTTGGATCCTATCACTGATCACCAGACAGCAGAGATCAGCACCTGCCACTCCGCTCCCCTCATAAGGAAGTTTGTTATTTATCTGTGAGCATCTGTAGACCTTCATTCTGTTCAACAGTTGTTGAACATTTTTGTAAAAATATTTTCTGTTGTTGTTTTAATTTTGAAGTCAAGGCTCTTGCATTATCATTCGTCTCTGATGCTGGCATCCTAGCTATTTGCCTGAATATCACCTTGTTGTAGGGCATGGAAATTCTCACAAACAGAATTTGCTTGGATTTGGGGTGGGGAAGAGAACAACAGAAGATGGTGGGAAGTAAAATGGAGTGAACTTTTTGACAATAGAAGGGTGTTGGTTGGTTAGTTGTTTTTTTCTCCTTGTTGGGAATGTTGATCTGATTTTTAATACCTCAACATCTATTTTGCTACTGTGGCATATCATCTTTGGGGTAATTTAGGAACCTCAGTATGTTATTTATCGAAATGAACCAGGAACTTTGGTCAAGTTATTTCTCCCAGAATACACTGGGAGTTGTGTTTCTCTTGTGCTTTCTGCAAGGATAGGGAGGAGAGATGTCTGTATAGTATGAGCTATTTCTTATCTTCTGAGGAAGGGCTTGGTATGCTCTAAAAAAGAGTGAGGGCCTTGGGGGTTGGAGAAGAGGCCATCATGTCAACTCCTATAGGAAAACAAAGTTAAGTAGGTTTTGAATTACATTAAAGCAAAGTGCATTGAGCTTTAAATAACATGTTGAGATATTCCAACTGAGATCAGACAAAAGAATGAAAAAGTTGCTAATGTTTTTGTTGTTGTTCACTGGGGGAAAATAAAACTTTCAGAAGAACTGAAATTTCCAGTGGAAACATTGATTTAATGAAAACTGCCCTACTGCGAAGAAAATGTGTCATTTGAAATATTCCTGACAACATTTAAATGTCATAGGTAGTTACCTTTGTGTTGATTATACTTTCAAAAATACCTCTGTAATCATGACTCAGAAGTGTCAGTGGTCTGAATTAAATAGAACATAAGCGCTACTACTCCAGTTCAAGCACTTGATTTGCTGGTTGCCTTGGCTTTTCCATAAAGCTTCATACACTGTTATCAATGAAATATTAGTCCTCACCTTTCTACTTCCTCAAAGTACTGAATGACTTTTGATGTAAGAGGAGTTCTTTTGGACAAAGGTCCACCTAAGTAGTGTTGTGTCTTGAAATAACAGTAGTGCATGAATATAAGACAGCACAGAGTGATTCTTCCTTTCACATACCCTTTTCCTAACAGTAATTAGGAAACAGTAATTTAAGAATTTCTTGAGCTATAATTTGCATTCAGTAATTAGTAATCTATAATGGATTTATTGTTCATAAATTTGCCTAATCCTTCCACGGTGCAATATTGTATGCTCTATAACTTGGTTTTATTTAAAAATGAAACACAGCTTATTTTTGTTTTTAATTTTTTCACCAGGTGTGTCCCCTGCCTTTTTTTTTTTTTTTTTTTTTTTAAATAATGTTATGGGAAATACAGGAAATATTTCCTGTTTGTTTTCTTATTCATCATTTCACATACCTCTTAATCTCATTCGTTTCTTTCCCAGACTGAAGTGTCAGTCTGTTTAGTTTTTCCTTCTTTGGAAACAGTTACCATTTGTGATCATGTGATCTTAAAGGGGCAGGGGAAGCGAGAGAGAGACAACTGCACATGATATGTAGTCTTTAGGTTTATACCATGCAGTGCTTGAAGAGCTCAAGTAAACTTCAAGATGTCCATTAATTGTGTTTTGGAGATTCCACTTTGAATTCTGGGGAGTCAACTTTTTTTCCAAAGTTTTCATGTTTTGATGAGTTGATAAAACAAGATGGACCCGATGGCATTGGGAGGTATCAAAAAGATGGTGCTTTAGACTTTTAAGGGGGGGTGGGAGGGAGGAGTTAGTCACAGAGAGGTGGTGCTGGGGAGGGCTAAAATAGTTGGAAAAAAAAAAAGATGAGACAAAAGCAAACTCAGAAGGTCACCTGTACTCGTAAAGATCTAGATAGAGACTTTGAGATGCAAAGCCTATTTCAGCACGGGATTCAGTTTTACACATAATGTGGCTCAACATAGTAATCCTGGCAAATAGGAGTTCAAAAAAGAAGCCCCTAAGAGTACAGCCTTGTTCTAGGAAATTGGATTGCAAAGCTTTTTGACTTTTCTGTCTACATCCACACATAAAAAGCCATGTTCACCCATGAGCATTTCTGTCCCATATATACAAAGTTTATGAAACCTTAAAAACATTCAGCAGAACCTTAATTTCTGCAGTTAGTTTAGGAAAGCCTTGAAGGATTTTCCACTAATTCCAGTTATCCCTGTTTTCATTCTTTAGAACTGGTTTCAAGCTCCTTGGTTAAATTTAAACTGCCGTGTTTATCTTTCTATTTATATTACTGTTACATAGTACAAAGTAAATCCTCTCCACCAATACTCACCAACAGTTAAATTCTTATTTCTCCTGATTTTATCTAAACATGGTTGCAGCTTTTAAAAGTTTTTATCGGCTTACAATTCTTTTCAAGTGAGAACTTTTTCCACTTTGTTAGAACAATTTCCCTATTTTTTGACAGTATTTTGAATTCTCAGTTTCCTTCCCTTCTTACATAAACATGTATATTACTTTCCTTCAAATTATAGTCTATTTGTGACTGTTAGACCCAGGTATTAATAAGTCTATTTGATAATGTGAGTAGACTATCCATCATATTATCAAAACACAAACCCCTATCCAATTTTATGGTCTCATCTAAAAAAAAACATAGTAAACACTCCATAACACTCCATTGTAAACATAAGCTGCCTTGGAAAAAAGCCTCTAAAGAAAAAGGAAACACTGGTGAATCTGATTTCTTTTATTTTTTTTTCAGGGGAGGAATGGTGATGTAGACTGCAAACTGGATACCTTGATCTAGACAGGATACTGGCACTTGGAAATCTGTGAAGGTGTAAGAGTCAACCTGCAGCAATGTTTTAGGATGTAAGGAGGTAGATTAAAACAGTTATGTTAAGGTTAATGGAGGAACAAGGGTTAATTTTTTTCTAATACACATTTTACGCTTAACAAAAGAGCTGTCATTCATGTCCGGTTAAACTCAAAAATAAAATTAAAAAATAAAGTGGGCGGTGGTGTTGCAAAATACATGTGTGCACTAGCAGTAGTTCATCTGTGGAAGTATATCTTTTTTATAACTTGTGACAGAGGTGTAGACAGGAAAAAATACTCTGTCAAAAGTTAAAGTACTGTTAGCAAAATGTCTCTTAAGATGCATCACACAGATGCGTATAAAATCCTTTAGAAGGAATAAACCATTTTTTCCCCAGATTTCCTTTTGAAAATGATTCTTGCTGTGTATGTATAATGGGAATTGATATGAAATTTCACATTTATTAGTAAATTTATCCTTTAGGTTTAAAGATGATTCTTTCTCTTTGCTCTAGTGAGGTGTCACAGAGTTCTGGAAGTGTCAGTAAGAATCAATTAATTCAGGAATTGGCATTTGAATATCACTTTTAAAGATGCTTGACTTAAATGCTCTTCTGGTTTCAAAGCAGTCATGCATTGTTTGTATTTTAGCAGAGAACTCTGAATGAATATTCCAATCTGGCCCTTGAATAATTATTTGTAAATGTGAGATGATAAATTAAAATAACAGCATAGTTGCAGAACAAAACTAAAAACTTCTATGTAACATTTTTGTGTCTATGCAGAGTACTCATATATGTTGCTTAGAAAAGTGTTTTCTTTTTTCCAAATTTTACTTTCTCCATTGGAATAGTTTCATTTTTACTTACTCTCTGGTTTAGTTGTTAGAAAGCAAGACCTCTTCAGTGCAGTTAGGTAAGGAATACATGGAAGAAGAGACCAAGTCCTAATCCTTTGTTTTGACACCACGTTGTACTTGTTACTGCGTAAAGATCCATGTTATAAAACAAAGGATTAAAAACTTCAGACAGAAAAGCTTTTGAAGGAGGTAGACTTTTCAAAAACATGATAATGTCCTCATGCAGTTTAAGGCAATTCATAAACAAGGAGTAAAAGACAAATGTAAGTAAGAAAACAAAAGGTTTGATTCATATGCTTTCCAATGCTCTATAAAGTGTAGTTTAATTAGTCTAAAATTATTGATTGCACATATAATAATACTTAATACTAATATACAATTTGTAATTATTTTCACGTATATAAATTCAGCATACAGTCTCTAAAGTAATCTCCAAAAATAACACATTCTTTCAGGTAACTTCCTCAACCTAAAAAAATGGAGATATGGTACTATGGGTTAAATTTACTTTGTACTCATGACAAACCCATGTAATCAGTGCTGCTAGTGAACTGCAACTGTAACTGCTCTTTCTGTTTATTCCAAAAAAAAAAAACCTCACTGCTGTATCTCTGCTTACTTTTTTTCCTGCCTGATCCCCCTTCCATCATGAAGGCATATTATTCCACAGTAAACCAGATAAGCTGAGAACCAAAACATTTTTTTAGATAGATCCATTTCCAGCAGATCCATTTGTAGTTTAATTTATAACATTGCTACTTTCTGGAAAAGGAAAGAACCAGGTATGTTCTTCACCATTAACAGAGCCAAGTTGTTCCTGATTCAATAGAATATGAAGCAAAGTTGTTTGTTGTCATGGATTATAATTATGAGAACATAAGAACTTTTTCTTAAGACCTGGTATGTTAAGGGGTATACGTGGGAAATTAACGGCATGCATTTTTTAAAATGCATATTAAAAGAAAATAACTTTTTTAAATAAAAAAAAATTGAAGGAATTACTAAAGAGTACATGTTTGAATCTTTTCAGATCAAAAAAAAAAAAATCTTTCTCACATGGACAGTGTGACTAATTTCTCTTAGTAAAGTGGAAAACATAGCCTTAAAGTTAAAGCCACAAATAATTAGGGAGTATATCTGTTCTCAAGTAGCATGATCTGGTGGTATATGCAGGCTTATGAGATACATGGCAAAGTACAGCAGTGTGGACACAGTTTCTTGGAAATCCCTTTAAAAACTCACTAGTACTTTGGATTGCATTTGTTTGGGAGATTTAATTCTGTTCTGTGTAGCAATACTGTAATGGTAACAGTATCAATTCATTTAGGCTAATTTTTGAGTAACTCTAGAGACAAGACTAAGTTCTGTTCCAAGTAGCAGTAATTGTACTTTAGTGTGCTAGGGTATTTAAAATTCTATCAAGAGCTATCACAAAAGACCATTAATATGCAAACATCATTTTTTAAAGGTCTGTTTTAACATATATTCAAGTTAGCCACTAGCTATTTTGAATAGTAAAGTGATACTGGACATTACCAACAGATGACTAAAGTCATCATCAGCAACTGAAAGAGGAAAATATATATTTATAAAGAAAATTTTGAGATCAAAAGATTTTCAAAAATGTTACTATTTATAGAAACAGATGGGCTCATTTTGCAAGTAGTTCACAGCATAAAATGTTTGGATGTAATATACTTATACACTAATAATGGTAGGAATTGAGACAAATGTGTAGGGAAAAAGCAAATCTCATCTGTCCTTCCAGTTAAAGTTGAAAGAACCTGAAATATGCTTCTGTATTTCAAAGTTACCGTTAACTGTACCATGACAAAATAAGTATAATGCCATATTCGCGGAAGTGGTTGACTTGCTGTTAAATTAATTATTTCTATTTTATACAGGCAGGGATTACCAAGTTTAGAAGACCAACAAGCTAAATCTTGCCTAAGCATTCCCTGAATTTGAGTACTTGTTTATGCAATGAAACTGACAGGAATTACTTCTGCAGAAAAAGTGTTTTGTGAGTTAGTAACTATTATGGAAGGGTAACTCCCCACTGTTGATGGGTATGATGACTGTTTCTCAGCATAGGCAATCTGTAAATAACATTTATGTTGAAAAGTAAATATTTTTTATGTAATTTTTTCTTCTTTTTTGTGGCATTAGTTTAGATATATTCTTTTCCACTGCAGAAAGGCAAAAAGTGCTAAGGTATTATGTATTTTAAAAGAGTTCTTAAGTGAAAAAACATTTATACTTAAAATGCATTTTAAACTCACTTTAGATATGAAAAATAGTAGTGAAGGGGAAAACAGATACCAGTTTGTATTACATACTTAATTTTTATTCTCCAAACACCCATTAGTGAATTCCTCTATTTCATAATCAGAGATGAGACAGCCATTTCTTCTCTTTAGTCTACACGGTATAAGAAGAATTATTTGAGATGTTAACTTTATATATTTTCTATATAATAAAAAGTCTGTTTGCAAACAGTCACTGTAACACATGCAGTTGCATGGATAAAAGTGAACACAGTGATTTGTATTTTTATTTTTTTTAATAGAGACAGCATTATTTTTCACAGTACTTCATTTCAGTCTGGAAACTAGAGAAATGAATAAGGGTTTAATATGCTGTTACAGTGTAAAATGATGAAAAAATAATCCTCAAGACATTATTTGGAGAGCAAATTATGATGTGGGATTAGGTAAAGCACTGAAAAATAGCAGTATCAGATTCAGACAGGGACAAAAACAGGGAAAGGAATAAAAAGTAACTGAGACTTAAGGAGCTGGCATGAGAGAAGAGAGAAACATTAACTTTTTTTTTTTTTTTCCCCCTCCAATAACTACTTTTTTAAACAGATCAAGCGCTATTTTAGAAGCAAGTAGAATGGGTGAGTGTGGAGGCATCAAAAGCCAATATAGTATCTGTACTTGGTGGAAAATATACCAAAATATCTTCTTCCTCTGCAACACAGCACGTAGTAGTTAACTTGCACCTATTTTTGTAGTAATAGCAGAAAAGTGACAGATCATTTTTATGTGACATCTTAGGGAGGGAGTGGGGAGGAATTTGAATATAAGTAGAGAAGGATTTTTTTGCTAGAAGCTAACTCTGGATTTCTTCATTTCTGAGATTGGACTTTGGAAGTTGTAGTGCCTTGTCATTTCTGGCTGAATGAAGATTTTTAGCCATGGTTCAGGCTAGGAGAAGTCTCAGGCTTTCCACAGACTTTAAAGAGCATTGGCAAAATCTCCAGAACAAATAGTTCATGTTTCCTTAATATCTGTATAGTGACCTTTAAAAGGCAGAGTTTTTACATGTTTTATCAAGAGTACAATAGTTACTTTATGCTAGGACCAATTTTGAGACAGTGTTCTCTGGACAAAATATATGGGCAAGAAGAAATGTTTTGAGTGACAATAACTTTCTTTATTACCTGTTTCTGGAAGCTAAATATATTTTTGCTTCTCTTACTTCAGTTGAGAGGATAGTAAATAAAAGATTCTTCTGAAAGAGGTCTTTCTATTACTTCAGAAATTCTTGTTAATTGTGTAATAGAGAGGTTGTGTCTACTCAGCTTTATTTTTCTTATTATTGAACACTTGAATTGTTGGAAAATGAGCAGAACACAAGCTGCTGTTGCCTGAGCTGTCATTATCCAAGCCCAAAGCACTTTCCCTGCTATGTCTATTGTTGCCAAAGCAAGAGGAAATTTGCGATGGGACAGCATATTTAATTAACCAATGTCAGTATAATCAGTTTAATTTCTACTGCATATTATATTTTTGCTTGCATATATTAACCAATAGTGGATAGAATTGGTAAATAATGGAGCCTAAAACTGTGCATTTTGTCAAAACCTTATAGGCATCAGTCCTTCTGATTCAGGACCTGCAATGTGTTACTTTAAATGAGTAGTGATATGATGTTAAAGAGTATGCATTGTGCCTAAATCATTAGATACATTTCAGGAAAATCATAATTATTAGAAATATAATTCCATAAAAATAAAGCTAACAGGAGGTGTGTGTGTGTGTGTTTAAAAACAGTGATGCAATGTATGTCAGTTTCATATCTGATTGGCATGTTTGTAGGATGAAAAGCTGAGGCTTAAAATCCCTTAAAGTTAAAAATACAAGTGAAATAAGAGTCATTTGAACACATATCTTATTGAAAAGCTTGAACTTCTAATGTGCTATGTGCAAGTTTAGTAAGAAGTTAATTATGTGCCTAAGATCATGAACTTTAAAAAAAAATAAAAAATTAATGTACACATTGTAAGAACATTTAAAAACTTCCTAGTTGTTACAAATAAACATTAAGACCCTGTAGACTGAAATAATCTTTGCCAAGCACAGTTACCAGCAATCCCACAGCTTTATTAGTATCCCATGGTTAGAGGGGATACAGTTCCAGAAAACAATGGAAATGGGAGAGTGGAGTTGTAGAAGCTGCAGTGGTATTAAATAAGAAACAAGAATTTAGGTTTAGACCAGAAGCTGTGCAGATATGGAGAGAGCTAAGACCTTAAATAGAGAAGTGCCTTTTTCCAACTGATAGTCCATGCAAAAATAGATCGTCCACTAATAAATCCCACAGAGAAACAAAATGTAAGAACTAAGGCAGCTGTGCAGCATTGAGGTTGATTAATTAGAGGAAATTTCCATACCACTGTCTTTTCTAGATGGGATTAGATCAAGTACTAAGAGAAGTCATTTTACAGGCAGATGGACTGGGGAACTGTGCTCATACAGTGCATTCATCCAGGAGATGCTGGAATTGGGCAAGGAATACAGAAGAAGCCAGTAAAGAATGTTGATCTTAAATATGACCTGGAATTGTTTAATGTGTCTTTCTGTATTTGAAAACAAAAATGCAGTTATGATCTTGTATCCAGATGCTTAAATTATGTCTTGTTGATATAAACTTTTGCTCCTTGTTTATCGTTAATTTTACATGGCAAAGCTGAGAAAAGTCTGGTGGTGCAAGTAAGGTATGTGAGTATTCTGTATTATCAAATCCAGTGATTCCAAAGAAAGCTGTCTCTAGACATATTTATTTCACGTAACCACCTTAGGACCCCTAAGAGCAATAATTAAGTAGTAATAAAAGGAAAAAGCAGTACCAAAAAGAGTCCCACTGCGTAAGGGATCTACAGTAGCAGACTCCTTGATCTCCCTTCTGCAGGCAGTAGGCTGCTGAAAAGTCCCATTTGGTGTATAAAAGTATTATTGTAGAATTAAAAATTTGATAAAATGAAGTACAGTATACCAAGTTCCCTCTTAACTATCCTTTGTTGTTGTTGGTTTTTTTCCTTGTTCTTTTTCCTTGCTATAGTTCCTGCTGCTGAAGACCATTTGTGCTGTGACCTATTATCTCCTTAAGACAACCTATTTAGATAAAATATTTTGAATCTTTGTCAGTCATTTGCCTTTATAGAGTCTTTCTAACTGAGTACTGTTGAAGATTCAGTTTCTACTGCTTTGAAAGCAAATGTCTGCTGTCTTGATGCTTAATGATGATGAATTCTTCATCTGCTACTCTCTATTATTCTAGCTGCAGGATAAAGTGACAATATTTCTATTGGCATTATCCTTTAAGTAAATAGAAGTCAAGCTGTTGAAGCTCTTACTGTGAGGTAGCTTGAATTTATTACCATGCTTTTTCAAATTATCACATCCCAAAACGTAATCATCTTTAAGTGAAAGAGGGTTTGCAGATTTTTTTCATGTTGTCAGAGTTGCCAGTAATATATATACACTTCAGTTGTCTGTATTCTTGAGGGAGAAATAATACCAGCTTTGCCAAGTTTGAGACTGTCGCTATTCATGGCTGTAGTGGGGAGATACCAGCAGCAGAATTTGACTAGTCTAGATGGAATTTTTACCTCTGGGGAAAAACAAAGACATAGAGCTTGCTTCCTGCATCATAGCTATTACTAATGATTTGGAGATGGGAAGGACATCTTTTGGAATTCCATGTGCCGATGATGCTGAGATCTTTTGGTAACTAGTGATGAGAAGATTATTGATAACTTTATGAGAAAAAAACAAAATAATGGTTATGAAATAGCCTTGACTGTCCAGAATGTTTATCTTAAATCAAATCCTAGTAGTTTTTAATAGTTTCTTCTGATTAGGGCCTTGCCATTTGAGAAGATAGGCCTATTTCAAGCTATTTGCTCTCATTTGAAAAGGAAGAAAACAGTGTATGTTTGGCAAGAATACATTGTTGCAGGAGATTTTTTCATATTATTATTATTTGTATCCAGTAATGGGCATATATTAACAACTTGTCTTGTATTTCTTTCTGCTTTTGTACAAAACAGGAAATTTGTGTCACATCACTTTGTAAGTAAAAGAACAGTAATGAAAAGTGAGTTGAAATGTAAGATTTTTCTAACCATTTTTGCAGTAGCTGGATAACTAAGGCAGGTAGTTGATGATAGTTCTGCAGTAGGATTTACCTTGCACCACAGACACTTGCTGGGATTATTTCTATATAAGATTTAACTGGAAAGATCTGTGATGTTGACATTTTAACATCAATTATCAGTGGTGATTTGTCAGGAAGTAAACCTCAGGCAAGCTGCTTCTCCAGTAACTTCATTCTCTAAAGCAAAGCAAACTCCTCCCCACCCATTTCTCTGGTGTCCTCTATGGAAAAGGCTTCCTAAGATCTTTTTTCTGACCATACACTGTATTTTTCAATAGATCATAAAGGAGTCACATGTACAGTGATCCTCAGTTTGTTGAATGCAAAGGCATAAATTTTCATAATGTGCTGTTTAAGGGATTTACTGTACAGCCTGGGCATAGCACATGTCATGACCACGATTCTCTGAAACCATTTGTGTTGATGAGAATGCGGTAATTGTTTTGTTTCTTGTCTTTATTATTGATAGTCATCCATAATCTTTACAAATATGATGGTAAATTATGAGCTTGACCAGGATGCTTGCATTTTTATAGGCAACTTGATTAGAAATTTATGCAGCAGGTGAACTAAAACTTTAATTATGACCCCTCGGGCAGAATAACAATTGAGTGTTGCAGATATTTGTGAAGTTGGCTCTTGCATGACTTGTGTCCAGGAATCCCAAAAGAATGGACAGCCCTTGATCCAAGTAAAGCTTGGAAAAAGGAAAAGTCTCAATGTTTGTATTAATACAGTTATTTAATTTTTAGAAAAAAAAAAAAAAAAGGTTGAGATTACAGAGTTGTTTCTGTTGCAGTGCCAGTATGAAGGACCACAGGAGGTGTATTAGCCCTTTGCCTGACTCTGTTTGTCTAGAACTCGACTGCACAAAGTGCTTCCACAAAAGGAGGCTGGGGGAATGAGGCTCTAAGCCCCCCCAGCGCTGAATTGCAAGCACAACGGCTGCAGATTGTAAAGCGTTGGTCCTGTGTAAACTCATCCTGCTGGTCCTGACTGCCAGAAGACAATCTTGTGTGTTAACTCTGTGTTGGCAGGCCTCATCTGTCACCTCAGAACTGTCATAAAAGTCACACATGAGCTTAATCATTTGCTGTAGCTAATTTGACAGGAATAGTCAGCCCACATCTGATCTGTATTGATTTTGTACACCTCTGGCTTCCAGAACAATATATATGTAATACAGATGGCACCATAGCCAGAGATTCCTGTACTGTATGGACACTCCAGCTAGTCGTGCCATAAGGATGCAGCAGCTCAGTGTACAACAGTTCATCTGCTGCTAATGCAATCACTCTGTTCTGCTAATCAAATCAGTCAGCTTCAGGGGTATGTTGCAGCAGGGTTGCATTCGCTCCCAGGTTAAGGCAAATTGTGTAAGTTGGAGCTGCAATGCAGACGAACTCTAGGATTTATAAGGTATTTTAGGGTATTTTTTTAATAGTGTCAGTTTGAAGTTAAATCATACAGTACCATGTGTGATTTTGTTGTTCTGAGTGTACGTTTGTTAAGCTGTTTCTAAAATTCATCTGCTGGTGCTAACGGCAGTGAGTAGTGCTCAGAACTGGCATTAGGTCATTATATTGGAAATAATGTATTTTCTAATTAAATGTGTACAATTTTTTGTTGATTTCTGGAAGATTTTAATAAATGGAGGGTGTAGTCATTCATAAACACTGCTGATTGCTTATGGATGATCATTTAGATCCCATTTATTCATGGAACTGTTTCTAAGTTAACTAAGTGTGGCCATTCATATGTAGCACATGTAAGTGTGCAAAACTTGCACTTGTTCTAGGTTCATTCACTCAATTGGAGAATGTCTACATCAGTAATTTGGCTTAATAGCAAATTAGTAGAGTGAAAGAGTTGGTGCTGTCCCCCCTACCTCTATGCATTATGCTGTGCAGCAATTTTCTTTTGGACTAGATTTAGTTGAGCCTCTCAGGATCAAATATCCATGCCACAACATGTGTTGAAACTGATCAGAGTGGTTATTTATTTGGACCCATATGCTCCTGTAGTGACCAAAGCATGTTTTGTGTAGTGGGAGCACCGTTTTCAGTTTATGTTTCTCCAGAAAAAATCCACATCACATACATGAAACCATTGCACAGTAAGTGGGAATAGTGGGTAGCGGAAAAGGATTTGCTTCTCAATTGCACTTTTGCTCTGAACCAAACATAGCCTTAAGCTAACAGAACAAGGTTGTCTTCTATATTTTACAGGCAACAGACTATGAAGTCAAATAGATTCTATTCTGTTTACCTTTAAGATAATTTAGTCTGACACAAATGTGAGGACAGAGAGAAACACCATGGGAATGGAAAATGGATTTATGATAAACAAGGCAATGCTCCTTGAATATTTACTTGGCTACTTATATGTTTATTTTGCTCATTCTGTTAATTTTTTTTCTCTTCACTGCAAACAGCTGTACTTTTACTTTAATCTCTTCAAATGTTCCATTAAATTAAAATATGATTTTAAAAATATATATACATAAACATATGCATAAACAGTATGCCTTATGTAGAGTTTAGAAACATGCCCAAATTACAGTGCTTTGGATGGAGAACATCCTTTTGGATTTCATCCTTAATTTGATTGAGCTGAACTGAAGACCTTTCATCTTGGAGTAAGATTGTACAGAATAAATCATAGAACATCCCAAGTTGGAAGGAACCCACAACAATCACTGAGACCAAGTCATGCATGTTTTATTTCTGACTGAAGCAGAATGAAGAGGTTACTGTACCCATCCCGCTCATAGGTATTTATTGTCCTCTGCAGTCCTCTTAGATGTGTCAGAAGTACTGCATATGTGGCTGCTCTCCAAACCAGTTATTTCAGGGTGCCTACATTAGCTCAGGTATTCTTAATATCTAAACCAGGTCACTTTGACAGAGCTACATTAGGGAACAATTACACAAGAAGTTATGCAGGCTGACAGATGGGGAGGAGCTGTTGCCTCTGAGCATGGGACAGGGAGGAGCAGTTGCAGATGAGCTATAAGTGTGATCGTTTTCACCTGGCACAGCTGCAGCCAGACACAGCTTTGACTGCGACCGTATCTTATTCTTATCTGCTTTATTTGAAAGTGTAAATGCTGTATATTCTATTAATAAAAGCAATTAAAATAAAAGTAGTTGCTTCTTCAAAGAAAGAGAAGGCAAACACTAACCAATTCTCACCACATTTGTGGAAGGAAGGGAAATTTACCATCTTACAGATGGGAAGTCTCAAATACAATTACCATGTGTGGGACTGTAATTTTCATATTCCAGTGTTGGTTTATACCTCTGAGCAGTATGTTAATTTTTCTGAGTTTTTCTTCTGTCTGAGTTTTGAGTGTCATTGACCAGTGCCACATGTAGAGAAAGCAATAGCTTAGCATGTTAAAATAAACTGGGAAATGTTATCTTTTGCCACCCAGATAGTTTGCCTGATAACTTTCCTTCATACTCATTTTATCTTTTCTTTTTGTATCATTTTCCTTTTTATTCTTCCGCAACACTTGAAAACTAGATGTTAACAGCAAATCCTGGCAGCATGGAACCTTTTAACAACTAAAAAGAAATATTACCCTGTGGCAGAAGGCATTGGATGCTGTAGAAATGGTAGCTGGCAAGAACTAGTTGTCACCAGCATTTCTGGCATGATCTTGGCCTAGGATGTGATCTTGCTCTTACCCTGGTGCTTTGCAGTACTCTGCCAGTTTTTAACTTTCTGAACTTCACTCATCATAGCATCAGAAAAGCACCAGCTCAGCTGTATAACAAGAGGGGGGAGAAGCAATACTGCATGTTTTGATGTTACCTAGTCTATCAGTTTAGCTGTATCATGAAACTGCACCTTAACTGGAAGTAGGAACATAGACCTTTTGTTTTTCTTTTTCCTGCCCCACTCAGTTATATTCTTCTTCATTTTATTATATGAATGTAAGTTATTAGTATCTTCTCAAATAAGACCTTGAGGTGTTTTGCATTGTATTTCATGTCATGTCACCGCTGCATAATGAAGTAGAAATGTGTAACTTGGCCAAGCCCTCTTTTTCATTAGCAAAAGAGGAAAAATACAAGCTTGTAGTCCCTGTTTTCACTCTGAAATTGAGTTTAAATGTTCCTTTTCTATTGTGACCCTATGTCACCTTATTTAATGACCCTGTGTACATTGTGGAAGCATTCCAATCTTCTCTCTCCAAATCTGGATGAGAAACACTTTTGTAGCTGTTCTTATCAGCAAGAGGTCCTAGCGCAGTTAGACTAATTAAGTGGAGGCAATTCAGAAAGTCCTTCACTAAATCTCTGAAGGCACATGATAAATTGTGTGTTGCTGGTTAATTGATGTATTATTATTTTTTTTTTTTTTTGCATTGTAAATGAAACAGATATAAGATGTCTTTAGGAAGAATTAAACAGTGTTAGAGAAAAACTTTGAATCAAAAAGAGCAATGTCAAAATAGGTTTTGATGTAGAGTTGGACAATACAGCTAAATATAAGTTTTCTGTATGCGTTCCCGTTTGCTCTATAAATCATCAGGTTAAGATTGGAATGGATTTTTGCGTCTCCTGTTCTAGAGTTCATCTGTTATCTCTGCAAGGTGTCTGTTCTTTTTGGATGAGAAGAATGGCTTCCTACTTTAAAAGGGGATGTCCTTAATGGGTGGCCTTTCTGCATCTAAAGATATTAGTAGAAGTTTGTGCCCAGTAATCAATGTAGTTTGTTATGAAGATTTCCTGATGGGGGGGGGGGAACACTTGTTAGTAGCAGAGAACTTTCTCTGAGAATCATATTTTTAAAATTAACTCTAGAAGGTCAAGAGAAGGAGAAATGATATGCAAAACTAATGCAGGAGCTAATTTTTTGATGACATGGTATCAGGTTTGTGATTCATAAGTTTGTTTTTAGGTTTTAGTTTAATATTTCTTACTACTGAATATCTTTTTACTTTGTGTCTACTTTAAAATAATAATAAAAAAAGGAAGGCTTATTTTTCTGTTATGGCTTTTTTATTTGGGATAGCATTTTAGTTAAGATGTTAAGTATAGTGTCATAGAAAAATAATAGTTTCAATACTGTGGGTTTTTTTAGTCCAGTGACTCTACTAAAAAGTGCAATAACCAGAATAAAAACTGTTTAAATATTTTTAAATATTAAAATATCTAATATTTGGACAATTTTTATTGCATCACACTTTAAAATGTACTGAATTGCCAATACCATACAACTGAGTAACAAAGTAAAACTGGGGCTAGTCTGACAGTTTGTGTTTCTTTTATTTGGAGTGAATTTTTTTGTTTGATTTTCTAGTCCTTAAACAAAACGATGCAACATCTGAATGACAAGACAGCATAGTACAACATCTGCAAGATACATCAAGTTCTAGGATGTATAGTTAGTTTGCTACTGAGATTATAATAATAGTAATCAGTAACAGCAATCATTTAACCTTGCTGTTGAAAACAATGCAGTACATTATGATAACATGCCACACAAAAATTCAAAGCTAAGGTACACTCTTTAGTGAAACTGTTGTCAATGGTAATGTGATTCAGCAATGGCATATATACCTGTATTTTTCTTCAGTCCTTCCAAATTATTTTGTAGATCCTCCATTCTTTTTAATGCCACCCCAGTGTTACTAGTCTTCAGAGGTTATCCTAAGTATGTATGATTCTTGCTTACGTGCATGGTCTTTGCTCATGAGAGGCTAAGCAGCAGGGCTAGGAGTTAAATTAATAAGCAGTAGTTTCATCCCATTTCCCCTCCCCCATTTTTTTCCGCCTTTTTTTTTTT
>NC_048894.1:70250115-70252715 GCF_011077185.1 Oxyura jamaicensis | reverse complement strand
TTTTTTTTTTTTTTTTTTTTTTTTTTTTTCTCCTGTGAAAGAATTCTGTTTCTGAGGTGCCGCATGACTGGCAGTAGTTTTGGTACAAGGCATGAGCCTCTGTCCCTGCAGCTGCTGCTGTCCGCCCTGTCGTGCTTTACTCCAGTGCCTGAATTCCTCTAGCCTGTGGCTCCCACACGCAGTTGTAGCATGTGCATGCTTAATACTTGTGACATAAATACCATCTCTATTTGCAGATAAGTGAGGCATGGTAATTGGTTCAAGTATGTGTATCAAAGACTCTGGCCAAAACAAGTTCTCTGTTTTCACAAGACAAAACAAACTCTAAAAATTCTTCCATATTTGCTCCAATTTCTGAGCAGTACAATATTGTCCCTGGTAACTAAAGGATATCTCACCATAAGTAAAAGATTCTCACGTATGCCTTATGCTAAGTAAGCAAATTATTTAAACAATATTAAACTGATAAATTTTGTAAGGTAAACAAACTGTTTTTGCAGCATATTTGAACATGGTCTCTATATTCAGAGAAGCATTGATTAAGACGTTGAAGCTGGTATTGAAACTTTCCTGGGGCCAGTGCCGATCGTTAACAATATATATGTTTTATTCAGGTTCTTGTGCATACAAAATGCATGTTGAAGAGTAACTTTGGTATTTTAGAACATCTTCTATTAGACAGAAATAACAATCTGAAGTTTAGAGGGGCGTTTTCATTCAGTAATGAAAGACTGTGAGATATAGAGCTACAATACAGAAGTACAGAACTACAGGAGTAATTTTAAATCCATCTACACTTAAAAAATAATTGTTTGCATGAAAGTTGCTCACTTGACTTGCATATCTGCCCGTATCTAATGTTTAATTTTCCTTTTCAACAGGTAGAGAGAATTGTTGACAAGAGGAAAAACAAGAAGGGAAAAACAGAATATTTGGTGCGATGGAAAGGATATGACAGTGAAGATGATACTTGGGAGCCAGAACAGCACCTTGTTAATTGTGAGGAATATATACATGAATTTAACAGACGCCACAATGAAAAGCAGAAAGAAAGCACATTAACCAGGACAAACAGGACCTCTCCTAATAATGCCAGAAAACAAATTTCTAGATCTACCAATAGTTCTTTTTCAAAGACATCCACTAAATCTTTAGTTATGGGTAAAGACCATGAGTCAAAAAATAATCAACTCTTTACTGCCACACAGAAGTTCCGGAAAAACAATTCACCATCTCTTTCTGGAAGGAAAAATATGGACCTTGCAAAATCAGGTATTAAAATTCTAGTGCCCAAAAGTCCAATTAAGAGCCGGACAACTGTTGATGGCTTCCAGAATGAAAGCCCTGATAAAATGGACCACATAGAGCAGGATCAAGAAGACTCTATAGCACCAGAAGTAGCAGCAGAAAAACCAGTGGGAGCTTTATTAGGACCTGGTGCAGAGCGTGCCAGGATGGGGAGCAGACCAAGGATACATCCATTAGTGCCACAATTGCCAGTGCCAGTAACAGCCACAATTGCATCAGCATTAACAATAAATGGAAAAGGTAAGTGTGCAAGTCAGTCTTTTTATGTAGATTTTTCATTTGACTGATCTTTTCAGCTGTTCAGATGTAAACAAATTACCCACTCTGTTTCAGCCATGTTAAATCAAGTCTGGAGAACTTCACAACTTTATTTTTACATAACAGTATGACTATAAAGCCATTTTGAATTTTACCAGCCTTTGCTTTCCTCACAGAGATTCATTGATATTTGTGTTTTCAGAATCACCATAAGATACATCTGTGTTTGCTTTGACATCATGTGGTACACATATTCAGTGTACCATTTTCAGAGATAGCATCATTGCTTTAAGTTTCTTTAAATATGTCAGGCTCGATTTTGTTATGAATATTAGAAGCATACATTATCCAAATAGACAAGTGATATGAGCAGGGATTCTTCATAATGGTTTATGTACCTATTTTGCTATAAACTTTGCCTGGAAAAAAAAAAAAAAAAAATGCTAAGTTTTATTTCGGTGAGAATTTGAGCCAGTTGTGCAGATATATATGCCTTCTGTCTGGATTGAATACTGTCTTTGTTATATTTTATCAATATTTTGTTTTTTATACCTCATTTCAGATTGAGATCTTATTTAGATTTAATGTCTGACATGGTAATATCTCAGTAGATTTATAGTATACGTTGAATAAACTGTACATTTTTAACACCAAATAAACCCAAAGTGATTTTGTATGTGGGAAAAAGCTGTTTGTTCCCCACACCCTGCTGAGAGACTGGATTAAGACAGTCATCGTGCTGATGTCCAAAACTTTTGTTATTCCATGATGGACCTAGGTTGTTGTAAGCATGCTTCCAAGGCTAAATTTTCAAGTATAATGTTCTCTTCACATAGAGGGTAAAAACTGCAGGTATTCTTTTGATGACAGCTTGCTGGAAAAAAAATAAAAATAAAAATAAAAATCTTGAAAACCAAGGACTGGGCCTGCAAAAAAAAAACATGCTTAGAGACAAGCTATAGGCATAAACATATGTTGAAGACTTTGTGAGAGTTTGTGTTGCATGCCCCATTATTGCTTACACATAGATTGGG
>NC_048894.1:70141052-70250015 GCF_011077185.1 Oxyura jamaicensis | reverse complement strand
GGGGGGGGGGGAGGGAAGGCTGCTGTTGCAGGAGAGGTTGAAAAGCAGTGGATAAGGGAGGAATGCTCTTCTGGAGCTGTGGTGTCAGGTCATGGACCAACCCGTTTTGCTGCAGTTGAACTAGGTAACCATGGTAATGAACACACTGATGCCAGGAATATCTCGTCCTTTGCATGGGCTAAAGAAGGAATGTAAATCTCAGAGGATGTAAACAAAGCTGGAGGGGAAAATGCAAGAGATGCATGCCAGTATGCAAGTTTTCTGAGTAGGTGAGGCAGATCAGTGCGTTCACACATGTGATGGTTTCGTGATAATTAATACACGTTTTGTAGTATTATGGTGTTCCTAGTGAAGTAGCTGATAAGCACTGCCTCCAGCATCCTGGATTTTCCTCATGGTGTTCACACACACAAACAAAAAGCAACATAAAAAACTTATTGGGTAGGTCAATAACCACAAATGATTACATTGTTCCCAGCAACCTTTCACTCTGGTAATACTGGTATCTCAAAGGCTTGTTATAGGGCATCAAGTGGAAGTGGAAAGGCCTGCACAGGAATGATAGTGACATAAGATACTAGATGAGGTGCATTAATGCATTTCACTGAGGAGGTGTTACACATCCCTCAACTGTCACCACCTCCTTCAGCTTTTCTGAGGCATTTGTCTGGCCATCTAATATTGAAAGCTCTCCTTGGGATAATGGGAATATGAGATTTTTCTTACACTTACATGTTTACAAGATCTTAAGGCATAGATCAAAAACGGGGGAACCAAGGAGATAGCCAAAATACATGGTAGCACAAAAATATGCATTATATTTGTCTTCTATCTGCTGCTGGAGGTATATTATGTTGTTCATTATATAATGTTCAAGTACATTATCTGAGGCTTTCCTTCTCTGACCACGCTGCCCCCAAGCTGAGCTGTGCAGTTTGCTCTGACACAGAAGTAAGTCCTAATTTATTATGGTTTTGCGGATACTTCTGCTTATCTACAACTTTTGGGGAGTAACATCCAAATCAAACAGTAACTTTCTGATTACAAACATGGAACCAAGTTACAAAAGAATACATTACAGACCGTGGTTATATCTGACACTAGTCTCTTTTCCTAGTATCTTAGGATTTCTGTGACAGATACCTTTTTCACAGAAGCCCAGGGTCCAACTCAGCCATTCCGCAACACCTGGGTGGACCTCTGCTTAGAGGGAAGCCCAGAGGGGCTGCCCCACCTCCTAGAGCTAGCCTGGCCTTGGAGCTTCCTGCACTGATACATTCTTCATCTCTTTGTTAAAGCTGCACTTTTTTGCTGTTTTTATTTTTAATGTCACATTGTTATTCATTAAAATGTAGTAAATAGACGCTCCCCTTCCTCCCCCGTGCCGGGTTCTGGCAGTTCAGAATCCTCTTTCATCCCTTACTCAGGACATTCCTCCTGCCTTGAATGGACACATTTTCATCACATTTTCATCACTGTCAACACCTCAGGAACCATGCCTCACAAGAACTGATTGTTGTGCAGAAACTTCTTCAAATTTATACCCTCAATGCTAGCCCTACGTATGCACCAGATCTGACATATTAATAATACAGATGATAGATCTGGCATTTGAAGCACTTGTTCCAAACATCCCACCTCCTCTGCGTACACCTTCTGTTAATTTTAAGAGTTCCAGCTTCCACATGGAGGATGCTGTCAGGAAGACAAAAGCATATTTTGAAAAATAACTTTGTACTTGATCTGGTTTAGGAAATTTTTATCAAAACATTTTTGTTGGAAAATCCCAGTTAGTCAAAACAGAAATCATTAATTGGAAGGTGTAATTTTGAAGCATTCTAGAAAAATACAAATTACATTTCAAATATATTTTAGACAACTTTTATAATCATATCTGTTTTAGCTGTTGATTTTTTTAAAAAAAGCAATTTTGGAAAAAACATTTAAAATTGTAATATGAAAGCACTGCACTGAATTTGGGGATTATAGTTATGAATGCTTGTGAAACTCTTCACAATTTAGTCAGTTATTTGTGTGTTTTTCCCTAGCCTCAATTTATTATTATTTTTAATCATAAGAGTACAAACAAGAAAAAACCTTGTATACACAGGAAAATCCCAATTTTATTACTGGAATTACTGGGAAATGTTAGTATTGTTGTAGCGCCTAGTTATGATTTTCACAAGACCAACAGCCATGATGCAGTTCTTGTTCCGAAGAACAGTCTCTGAAAAGGTAACCAGCAAATATTTACACAAATATGCAGGGGTGCCAGGGGAATGAAACAACTGTAGTGTTTGCTCTGGGAGTTGGTGGTTTCAGCACACTAAAATCTAGCTGCTCTCTGAAGTATATATTTTAACAAACCAAATTATTGTATTGAATATTTATATTTTAAAGGCTTGGCCTTGAAAGCAAAGTCAATGGTGTAGCAAAGTACATACAAGTCTAAGAAGGGTAATATATGGAAGAACTGGAATTGTTCATTAATGAACATTGCTGTGGCAATCAAGAGCTGTTACTAAAAGTTAATTGAAGTCATTCTTAAAGGGATCAGTGAAACAGAAAAACAACTCCAAAAAAAAGGAAATGTTGTGGGAAAACATTTAGTGGTGCCTACAAGCAATATGTATTACTCAAAACTAGGCAAGTCAGAAAATGGCCTCCTATTTGACAGTAGGTTTTGATATATTTCAAGTTTTTGATAGCTTCCTTCATCAAAATTGAATTAAAAAATTAACTTTGTAATTTTTAGACACAGTACACTCCAGAGAATTTCTGTTGAATAGAGCACACAAGATCTTAAACTCTAAACGGAGTAACTCTGTGAGTTACACAAGGCTAGAGAGTTGTCTTGGAGTTTTAGAAAGGTCTATAACACTGGATAGATTGTTCACACTCTGCAAAATTTTACCATAAACCAGGTGAATTCAGATTCCTTTTTACCATTCTGGAAAGATAGAAGCTGCTCTGAGTGCTCCTTCTATTTGTTTTTGTTTCGTCTTGGTAGTAAAACGTAATTCCAAAAAAAGGAACTTCCTTTTTCAGTGTGTTTGTAGATTGCACTTGGATGGTGGCTTGATCTCTACTGAGTGATCTGGAAAGCAACCAAGTATTTTATTAGTGGAAACAAAAGCCAATGAAATGGGTTAAAGTCCTTTGTAAAGACTGCCTAACCTCTGAAATTACTGGTTCAACCTCTTTGCTGAATGCAGCAGAGTGTAATTTTGTATCTTTTATATTGTGTATGCATTTTGCAAATCACTAATTCAGACTAAAACAGTTTTCATTTAGTCAACCTTGGAGACACCTTTGTTTTTTCTTCAGAAGTTGCATTTCATTTAGAATCTGCTTTTGAAGAGTTCACATTATTACTTCCATTATGCACTATACTGCAACATTTTAACCTACCACCAAATTTTCCATCTGTATTACTGCTAAGTCGTTTTCAGTTTCTTCAGCTTCTCTACTCTTAACTAAAATAATATTCCAAATTGTTGCTGATTTCTTGTTTATCTGTATTTTCTGGTTTAATATAAATGCAAAAGTTTTACATAATATGGTAGACTGGACAGTCCATATTATGTGTAAAATTGATAGGTTATCCTAATTTCTTCTGGTTTTTGTACACCCCTCCCATCACTTGTGCAGTTTCTGTTATGTCCTACAGAATACTGTTACTTTAGGTGGTGCTTCAGGATTGAGAACTTCCTGTGAAAATCTTTTGTCTTGTGTCAACACATTACCATAATGACAAAGCAGGATTTAAGTGCAGGGCTTGCTTGAGGCTTAAGGCTGTTTTTCAGTGAACTTAGGGTGTGAATGACCAGTTTCTTGCTTTTTCTGCCTTCTGCCATCTTCCACTTCTTTGAACAGAAATGCCATCAGTCCATTTGAAGACTGATGGTGTGGACTTTTGATACAGCTGAACTGCTATAGAGGGTGTCTCTTGGAAAGAGTGGTTCCATTGCTTTCACTCACTTCCCCAACCCCAGGTAACAATATGGCCCAACTAACTGCTCCTACAAGGACAAACTCGTAAACATCAGCATTCTGGAAGTGACAGCAAGGAACAGTGTACATCCCTGGAGACAGAGATGGTCAGACACCCACACATGGGGATACAGATGCACATTCTGTCCCTGAAAAACCTTTAATGGGAACTCTGGGTATCATATATATATGTGTGTGTGTCTATGTCTATATATATAAAGGGAAAGAAATTTCTCAAAAATAAGCAGTTTGGACATAAAGTCCTTAGCCTCAGTTGGTAGAAAAGTTCCCGTTATTTTCACCAAAAGCTATTACATCTGCAGGCCCAATGGGAAACGTCATGCTGTTAGCCATGCTTTTCTTTGAGTGTTCCATCAATTTACGCTGATTGAGGGTCTGGGGTCTAAATCTCTCTTGAACACTCAGAAGGGGTAATGATCATTAATGATCAGCCATCACATCCTCCTACAGTACTTGTATCAATATGAGACAAAAGTAATATCTGAGGGCACATTTGTTATACCTCTTATGGCAATTGCTGGAAAAGCTTGGAAAAGATGAAGCAGAGTGAGCAGAGGCGCTGTTTGTAAGGCTCACTTTCAACCTACTTTACTTATGTTGATGCAGAGAAAATGCAGTGAAGATCAGACTTGAATGATAGAACAAAAGTATTGAACTAGATTTTTTTTTCTTCTCCATTGTCAAAATTGTGCAATGTTATTGTGCAAAATTGTGCAAAGCTTTTGATAATATAGCAGAAATGGGAAGTGCAATCAGAAATATTCTTATGGTGTCTTTTGCAGTTTTGTGTCTGGCATAGTAACCATCAACTCTTTTTTGTCTCTTGCTGTTTCAACTTTTAAAGAAGTTACATCTCCCATCTTTCTTAAGACTGTGAAGTAGATTGAATATAACTTTCCTGAGGAAACTGTCAATATGAATCTGTGTTCTGTTGACAAGAAGATTATTCTTTATACGTTGATACAAAAATCCATAAAAACTGAGGAAAAATAATCTTAGCATGGTTCAGGGAAGATTTGTCTACATCACATTATCTACTTAAAAGGGGAAAGCATGAACATACAGGTAAATTTTCAGTCAACAAGAAGTCCTTATAGGGAAGCTGTGATAGGTGGGGAAACATAGCATAAAATTATTAAATAAACTATTTCATTTTTTCCATTGATCCTTGCAAAAGTTAGCAAACTCTTAGATCAAAAAAAAATGCAAACTCAAGACTTCCTTTCTTTTAGTGTTTTTTATTTGTTTGTTTGGTTGGTTGTTTTATATTCTTTTTTTGTTTGTTTTGTTATCTGCTTGATTTACAGCTGGTAACAGTCTAGCATTTTACAGTTATTGCAAATATACTTTGTTTTTTAGTGAGACCTAATGAAATAGCCAGATCCTATATTGTCTTGGGATACCTCTACTTTAAATACAAGTTGCCTTACTCAAACTGGTTTAATCATGATCCAAAACTACTGCCACTGTTATTTATAACAAAATACAATTCTGTAAAAATAAAAGAAAACAAATTCAGAAGTTGTACATTTGTGAAACTGTATGCAGTTTTTCAAATCAAACATAAAAAAGGCCAAATTATCTGCTGTACTTGCCTTTTATACTGTAAACATATTAAAGAACACACACTAAAATGCATTAGGCCACGAATTATTAAACAATTAATTCTCCTCTGGTAATTGTTTCCTTAATTTTTTAGTATTAGATTGCATAAAAATAAGCTTTTGTTTTAAGAAGTATTTTTAATTTAAAATGGTTTAAAGTTTATTATATTTTAAATGCCTTTAAGAAACAAAGGCAAGTATAAACACTTGTGCTTTCAGCTAGAATATTCTATGTTTGAACATATTTGAAAACTGGAATGTTCTAAGATTTAACTTGGAAAAAAGAGAAAGAGAGCATTAGTCTATTGTATTAAGAGTTCTCTGAACATTTCTGTGAAACGGGATGAAGAAGTACAGATTGTAATTTATCTTCTTTGAAAGTATTCCTTGAAAGAGGCAACTAAAGAAAGTAAGTGGTTATGCTTCAAAAGGCTGCTAAGAAACTGGCTGGGAAGATGGAAAGCAAAGGAGACTTAATAGCTCATTTTAGTTGTGTCAGAAGCTTGGCAGTGGGATGTCATAAGAAGGCTCTGTAATAGAATCTGTGCTTATTTATATTTATTAGAGATCTTAAAAAAAAATGCAGTGGTCAGCAAAGGTGCAAAAACTTGCAGAGAAACACATCGTTATTAAGATACAAGAAAATAGAAATTTCGGAGGGGCATATCTAAAGCTGGGACATTAGCAATGTGATGAACAGCAGGGAGATAACTGGTACCAATCATTTTCCTTGCTGGCTCCTAAATAGAGTTTATAGCCAGAGTACAGATAAGAATGCTTAAACACTGCGGAGGACAACTCCAAGAAGGCTTGGATTAATATTGGGCTAAAGAAGCTCTCAAGGTTTCTCACACATTTGTCATTACTCTTCAATCAAGCTTGGTGTGTAACAAATCTGTGAATGATATGTATTGGCTGGCATAGTGTCTTCCATGCATTAGCGTTGTTGTCCCTCAGATTGCTGTATTGTTTTTAAGATATGCTAGAATGAGGGAGAGGGAGTTGAAAAACTGTCTAGCTGCCTTCTCAGGCTAGTTACACGTAAGAGGTTTCAAAGTGGATTTTCAAAGTAAAAGAAGTAAGTTTTCAAAGTAAAAGTTGGAGAATCTAGGACAAGCCATTGGTGAAAGCTTGGTACAATAGGAACAAAGAGCATATTAATATGCATCTGAAGGGAATACTGAAAATGTTGCATCTAATTATTTTAGAGAAGAATTAGAGATGTGATGAAATAATTACTGTTGTAGTTGGAAACTGCTGCTCTGGAATGAATGACTAAGACATGGGGATATCTAAAGAAAATGAAAGGTGTAAAATTCTAAATAGAAGGATAATACATTTTGATAAAGTTTCCATTTAGGTAAGAGCAACAGGAATAAGCTCTGTTTATAGGAAAGGTATAATGTTAGAGAGAATTTAAGTCCTCTTGCTGTAAAAGGAAGGAAATTTTCTGTGACATACCTGAAAATTGTAATACAGGGATTTTTATACCTCATTCTGCATTGCTAGCCATTAGTAATTACAAAATAATTAACTTTTATTTATGAAATTACTTTTGTACTGTACGGACATTTAGAGATTCTATTCATTTTCCTCTTAGGCTATTACACAGAATCACAGAATCACAGAATTTCTAGGTTGGAAGAGACCTCAAGATCATCGAGTCCAACCTCTAACCTAACACTAACAGTCCCCACTAAACCATATCCCTAAGCTCTACATCTAAACGTCTTTTGAAGACTTCCAGGGATGGTGACTCCACCACCTCCCCGGGCAGCCTGTTCCAATGCCTCACAACCCTTTCAGTAAAGAAGCTCTTCCTAACATCTGACCTAAAACTCCCCTGGCGCAACTTTAGCCCATTCCCCCTCGTCCTGTCACCAGGCACATGGGAGAACAGGCCAACCCCCACCTCTCTACAGCCTCCTTTAAGGTATCTGTAGAGAGCGATAAGGTCGCCCCTGAGCCTCCTCTTCTCCAGGCTGAATAAGCCCAGCTCCTTCAGCCGCTCCTCGTAGGACTTGTTCTCCAGGCCCCTCACCAGCTAGGAGAGGTTCCTACTGAGGTCTTTACAGGGAAGAATCTCCAGCAGTGCCAACCCCTTGGAATTCAGAGCTAGATGTTTGTATGTCCACAGGTAGCAATGTGTGGTAACTTCTTGGTTATCTTTTTCTCATTTCTATTCCATGTTTGCATCTGTTCAGTGTCAACAAGCACACCCACATCCCAAACCATTTTGCACATCAAATCAGTAGCTAGAAGCTAGAAAATGTCCTATTGTTATTAGTGGGGGTTAGCATGCAGATTTTAAGAGTACCTCTGGAAGTGTTTTAGGTTCTGTGGATTCACAGGGAACTTCTAGCAGTTGTGCTCTTGAGTGGCAAATAAATAATATATATTTAAGTCGTAAGATGCAGTTTAGTTTATGGGGTTTTGCTTGTTTTTTTCTGGGGCGTTGTTTGGCTGGTTGTTTGGTTTTGGAAGTTGGAAGTTGAAAGCATCATCCGTCATATCTGTGGGAAATTGAAAGCCTTGTCTTGTTTCTAACAAATTCCAGTGGACAAGCTGTGAACTGGCACACTGCCCTTTCTCTACTCCGGATCCATATCCTTTCAATCCATTAAAGAATTCCATCATTTAAAAAATTCCATCCGTATTCATATTCATACTTTAAAAAATGCTTAGAAAACTGTATAAAACAATTATTTTGAAAAAATAACAACCACAAAATGTAGATGTTTTCAGTAAACAATACTGATTTTCATTCATCCTTTTTGGTTTTGGGACAGTCATCTCAAAAAACCCTCAAGTGTAAACAGATTTGGTGTGGTGCATTCTCCCCTCATCCCTTGGTTTTCTGGACAGATTTCAAAGTCAGTGGGCACTTTTTAGAAATACAGGAATGAGTTGAAACCAACTATAAATGCAAAGCTAATTCTTATTTTACGAGACATTAAATTGTATTGACATGGATAATTTAAAATTAATTTTCAGCATAAGGAAAGGATATCCTGATAGGGCTTCTCTTAAAGTCGATGATTCTGTAAAGATGTATTTGTGGCAGTGCAAGAAAATACCTCAAAGATAGGTTTTATTTCTAACAAGAGTACAAGTAGGAAAACAATGTGGTAATAATGGGTATTTCGAACAAAGTACTATGTGTTTTGTGATTTTTTTTGTTTTGTTTTCATTTCTGAATACAAAGGATGACTGATTATCCTATGTTCTTTAGTTTAGAGAATCATCTATTTTTACTTTGTGTGCATGTGTAGGCAATTAGCTTGAAAACCTGTTTTAAATATTTAAAAGTTTATACAAAACACAAGTTACATCTTTGATTAGCATTATTGAAAGATAGTGAGATCTTTTGTTTTCTTCTTTCTTTGCTATGTACATTGACAATGCTTTATTTTCTGTCAGCTTTAGTGGTTTCTGTATAGTCAAGGCTAAGCTAAGTCAAGGGAGTGTATTATTTTTTGATATTTTTTTTTTGAAATGACCTTTCTAATCACAAACAATGGAACAGCAAAAATAAAAAATATGTATTTTTTAAAAAAAGAGTGAAAAGAGAAATTTAGACATTTTGCTTATCTCATGTCCTTGTAGGAAGTGGAAAGTTTTCCATTAAATATCCATCTATCTAACTATCTAACTATATATACAAATGAAATATAGTTCTTATAATTGAATATGATATATTTGCAGAATCTTTTTTGTTTGTTTTTTAAAGACAAAGAATTTTTATAATAAAATTTGGATTTAGTCCCTGTTTGTTTATATTTCCTTGCTTCCCATTTTTGAATTCCTGGTATGAAGTCTGATATTGAATTAATTTATATCATATTTATTTAGATTGTGGCAGCTGAAATTTAGGCCCCAATGAAATTAATAGCTCCCTCTAGTTTATTTGCAGTTAAAGTGTAGTATTTGTTCAGTGCCTATCTGAAGAAACTATTACTGCATTGTTGTGTATTACAAATTACAAACCCAGTAGGGTAATATAATACAAATAGGCCGTATACATCCATATGTTCAGGTTAAAGGCGTGGAGGGGAAATACTAGATAAAATTTCTTTCCTGATAAACCCGTATAGAAGTCATTCAATCAGTCTGTAGTTGACCTGTCATTAGTATCTCGGTACAGTTTGTGTAATTTTGTCTTAATAGTTTAGTATTTAGCTAGCACAAGGAAAAGCTGTGCTATGTTCCTTCAACAACTTAGTAAAACTTGATGATCAAACTCTCAGATGTTTCATGTGTGGTGGTGGTTTGGTGGGGAGAGAAACTTAAATATTCACCTGTGTTCCTATGAGTATTGCATATAATTCTTTGGATGAGCCTTAAACACACCAAAAAGAAAAATACGTTATAGTAAGTCATTTTTAAAGATTTTTAATTACGCTTTGACTGGTTATTTTTCTCTCTACAATACTTTTCTGGTTGTATGCACTAATTGGTTTCTCTGACTTCTCATGGAGATGTGCTATAATCCCAGCACATTTGCCCACACAATTTACCTACTCCTCCTATCCCCAGAAAGGAGGGACTGCACAGGGGCCTGGTTTGGCAGCACTGTTTTGGGATCAGGAAGGCCCTTCAGAAGGCTGTTGGAGTCTTTGGATGAAAACTTAGGTACTTCAGCATCCCTGGGAATCCTCAGAAGTCAAGGAGGATTTGTGTTCGTTGTACATGGATACTTATGCAATCATTGTATGTTTTGACAGTGCTTGTTTAGAAGTCAGTAACTTCCTTGGTATGTGTCCAGTATTCACAGATACTTCTTCGAGCCTGCAGAATTGTGTTACTGCTTTACTTAGAAGGAATAAGAACTTTTTGTAGGGGCTGAGGTTGTGTTGTTAAATTGGTTTGGTGTTATTACATTTAGATTTTGCAGAAAACTTCAGAAATTGCTATGAGATCTTTGAGTGCTTTGCCCAGTGTCTGCTGTGCCTCAGATCAGTCTCGTTTACCTCAGTCAGACACTGTGAAATGGCTGTTCTGATCAAATGAACAAATTAAATACCATACTGTTGCAGTGATAAAGCTTTCAATGCTCAGGTATTTAGTGGATTTATGTAAAATGAGTTCATATATTCCGAAAATGTGGTGTAATAAGAAGAAAACTATACAATTGAAATTTTGTTCACCTTTTATCTGCATTCATGGAAAGCAACTTTTATCTAGGGTTAGCTAGTGTAAAGCCCATCAAAGGAAGTGATGCAAATGGGAGTGTTGTATTCCCCTCTTAATAGCAGAGCAAAGCCTTCCTTCAGTTCTGAATTTTCATAATAACACAGAATTGTAAGCAGTTTCCACAGGGATCCCAACTGTCTTTTGTTCTCAGGGAGCAACTAAAAGACTAAAGCCAAAAACTGACTACCTTGATGACATCAATATTTTTCAGTTGTAGGAGATGAGGGGGATAAGTGCTTTTTTATTTTTTATTTTTTTAAATAAAGCACTGAATAGGTGGCATCATTCCAGTTGCCTGAAATAATTTTCACATTTATTACATTCTTATATATGCTTCCAAGTTGCTTGGTTTGCTGTGTCCATTTTTTCCTCCCTACAAACAATAACAGATTAATCTTTGAAAAGCTAGGAAAGCTCTGACCAGGCAGGTAAGTTGGTTTTACTACTAACCTCCAAGGACGAGCCGCAGACCCCAAACTCTTCATTATCTTTTTATCATTTTGTTATTATTTTAATTCAGAGTTCCTTTTTTGGGAAAAAAGGTAGAAGAGGTGCAAAGATGTCTGAATAGCTCTTGCTTACCAGGTAGTCTTCTTGGTTTTCCCTTGTGCAAAGCTGCTAGCTGGCTGGACTTCTAGCTGGCTTGTTAGTTGTGGGAGAGCCAGACCACAGGGGAAGATTTAGGCTTGGCAGCTGCCTTCTATGGAGTTATTAGAATTTAGGATTCTGAGTCATCACCTCAGCTATACATTCCCAAAAGGAGAGAGAGAACATGAAATCAGACTGGCTGGCAGTGCTTGGAAATAGTCTGGACAACTACTTGAACAGGAAAAATTAAACAGGAAAAAGCGTCACAGTTATGAAAAACTGAAGCATCATTTTTGATCAGCAGCCTCCAAAGCTATTTGCATACCTGTTAAGATTTTTCAGCATTCTTGATGTTGCAGAGAAAGGAAAAATAATTATGCAGGCTAATCTTCTCAAATGCACTTTGAGTCAGGCAAAATCACCGAAATAATAATGGTTTCAGACTCTTCTAAAAATAAGAGTTACATATTTAAACAAAATCAAAGTTTTTCTTTCTCTTAAAAGCATGTTTGCTTTTAAAAGCATGGCTCCTAGTGTATGTACTGCATTGCACTGTTGTGTGGTAGATGAACCTTGGTGTATCAACACACATGGGTATATATGATTCTTCCCTGTTAAAAGGAAACATATTTTTCTATTAAAGGTGGCACTCAGCAGTGTAAGGTGTGGAGTGGGAAGGATAAAGAGAGGGGAATATTTGACAGTATTTAGCTTCCTTTAAATTATGTCTTGTCTGTATGTAGTGATGATTTTCTTTGACATGATAGCCTGCTATAAGTCTTGGTCATGGTTGTTCAGGCTTCACAGTGAATAGATATTAATAGTCATGACTCAGGAGGAATTATATAAAACACAATACGAAAACTATCTGCAATATCATACAGAATCATACAATTCAGTGATTGCATTACAGTATTGCTAATATACTTCATGATAAGATGTTTTGCTTCCATTTCCCTTTGTATAAAGACAAAAAGTTGCATTAGACACTTTTGACTAACCATAGGTCATGGGGTTTGTTCATCAAATGTGCTCATCAGCATGGAGACTGCGATAGCTGATTGTTCTTTTTTTTCTCCTACAGTTGGAATTCTTTTTTTTTCTTTTTTTTTTCTTTTTTTTTAATGTAACGTTTAAGTCAAAACATTCTGAGATCATCTAGTCTGCGCTCCAGTGTATTACAAGTCATTACATTTCATCACTTACTGCTATATCCTGAGTTAGTTTGAGTTAGCCTAGAGTATTACCAGACTCTGGAGACAAAATTTTTGTTTGTCATTTAATGCTGAATAGCAGGGAGTTGATTAGAAAAAATATGCTCAGATGAAAATACTTGTTTTGTGTGTCATGTTCTGCATAACATCTTGAGAGGATGCCATCTGCTTCTGAATAAATAAATAAACAGGATTCCTATTAAAAGAGCTTCCTTGCAGAAAAGCAGCTTATGTTTCAGCCATGTACACATAGCCTAGCCCTGGTAGTGTGCCCTCCAAACACTTCCTTCTGGCAACCTCCACTCTTCTCACCAAGATCCATGCAGATTGTTCTGCCTCCCTGAATGTCTGAGTATGCTGACAATGTAAAAATGTGCAGGCTGGCTATTAAAATGGCTGTTGAGGTCATGCTGTTAAAGGGCCGTCTTTCGCTGTTAGCAATTTCTACCTTCAGTGTCCTTTTCAACTGAGGAAGAGAATAGAGGTGGGCTCAGATGATCCCCTGCTAAACCTCTGCAGCGAAATCTGTGGACTTTCTGCTGCATGTAAAAGTTGATTTGTCATAAGCAGCTTTATGAGTACAAGAGATGTACGGAGTTTCCTTTTTTTTAAAAAAAATATATATACTTCATTAAAAATGGTTGGGGGTGTTTTGTTTTCTTGTGGTATTTTTGTGTTTTGGTTTGGTTTTGCTGCAATTGCCTATGCGTATATGCAGAGACATTTTAAAATTTTACATGCGTCAAGCTAGACTGTAACCTGGAACAAGTCTTGTAGGAACTCCAGGCCAGGAAGATGCAGTGTGAATAGATTTAAAGATAGAAGAAATCACAAACACATGCTGCATTTTTGCTTGCATCAACTAGGCTCTGGAAATTCTGCAAAACTAAAGAAAATATTGTAGGCTTCAAATGATTGGAAGCTGGTTTCAGGAATATCCTCAGCTTCCCTATGCTGAAAACTCACAAAGGTAGGAAAGGCCCTGGAAAGGAATGGATTTTTCTTTAAAAAACATCTAAGTTATTTTTCCTGTTACTGAAGTGTATTCCCTAAGTTCATTCTGTCTGTTGAATGCAGCTTCTTCAAAATCTTCTCTTTACATGAGGGGAAGAAGAAATCCAGCTGCAGATTTCTGTTAGGTGAACCATCCATGCTTTCCCCTCATTTAGCACTACTGTTAAACATTAATTAGAAGTGCTTGAGCCAGTTTGAACAATGGCTTTTTTCCTTCTACCTGTTCCACTTTGTGGTTTTGGCTGCTTATTTCTGTTCATAGTCTTAATTCATGCCAGCTCCTTAAAGGGAACAAGGAGGGGCTGGGCACAGGAGGGGCTGTAAACTGGCCCTACTGCTTACAGAGGCATGACCTCGATGTTTTTTGAAAAGACTTTTCTTTTGCTCTTTATCCACTAAAAACATCTGATAAAGTGGTGGAGAGTGGTTAAAAAAAAAAAAAAAAAAAAAAAAAAAAAAAAAAAAGGATGGTTTCTTTGTTGGTCAAAGGCCCTTATGCTTTGTATCTTTACAAAGAGTGTAGATGCAGAGAAAATGCTGGAGTCCACTAATTAATAATCCCTTAGATGCTTCTTCTAACTCATGCACAGGATACCAATCTGCTCCTTCTTTCATAAAAGCAAGTAGTATCGCCAAGCACTATCTTCAAATGCAGGCAGTATGTAATCCATGAACATAATAACCTCTGAACAGAGTTTTACACCAGTGGAAAGAATGCTTCATATCTCAACGAAGCTAAGACAGCATCTTTTTAATAAAGATTTCCCAATGCCATCCACACTCTTCTCATTGGCAGCTTTATCTCTGTGCGTGAAGAGAATGGAAGTAACTGACGTGAAACTTTGCTTCAGCCAAGAATTTTATAATTCAGATGCATCAAAATATAGGGTCATTGGTAAATAAGATGCTTTGGAACTACCTGATGAGGAAATAAGTCTTTTGATGCATTAGACTAATGTGATAGTAGGTCACAGAAACAAATTTTAAAAGGCAGTATTCAATGGACAAATATGTCCCTGCTCTTTACTCAGCTCTGTAATAGGATTAATACTCAAGATCAAGCAGATAGTTTAAAAAAATAAAAAATAAAAAAATGATCCAGAACTTCTGCTTGAAGTTCTATATTTTGTTTTGCTTCTCAGCAAACACTCAGACACCCTCTTAAAAGCTGATCAGGGCTTGTTTAGAGTATCTCCGAGGCATGCTTCTTTCCAAGCTTGACAACCTGATTATGACCTTTTGTTCTTTTTAACCTAGCATCTAATCAGAATTTCCCTGGTTACAACTTGTTTCCATTGCCCCTTGTCCTCTAATGTGCACCTCCAAGATGAGTGTGGTTCATCCTCTGTACAGCCACGTAGTACAGCCAGGTAGTTAGACATGAGTAAGGTCGTCAGCTCTCATTCAGTGCTTCTTTCCAATGTGTCATGCCATCCCACACAGACTGCAGGAACCAGCATCTGTTCACCTTTGGCTTCCAAAGTCTGATTTGGGTTGGGGAGAAGAGGCAATTTCTTAGTTATGAGAATCTCCCATCTGCTTCAAACTGTCAAATTAAGCTTGTAAGCTGTGTTCAGATCTTGTTTGTTGTTTTTTTTTTCAATATTGGTCACTGTTTGAGTCATTTGATTATTTCGACATGTAGCCTCGCAGTCTTTGCTACAAATTTGGAGAATTTGAGAGATCAGTAGAGCTCCTCAAGTAGATACTGTTACCAGATGGGAATTCACTGGAGTGTTTTAGGGAGTCGGTTTGAATCTCTTGCAAAGTTAAGGTCCCCACTGGCTCTATCTTTAGTGGTATGGATTTCTACCAACAGCTTCAAACTAGCAAGACAGTATGTGTTTTAGTAAGCCTGTTAGTCAAGCACTTTTTTCTGCATTTAGCAATACCTAGCATCTCAGGCTTTAGAGCTGTGTATAACAATGTGTCACTGAGGCAATAAATTTTGGCCCTTGCTCATGTTACGATAGCACCGAAACCAGGGCTATGCATGTGGAGAGCAGATTATTTTAAATCTCATGGGTGTTATTAGAACTGCAGATTGGACTAAAGGAGATGTTGATCAACTTAGTCTATCATTGAACTGAGGCAGAATAGAGCAAGTGTTTGTTTTCTCCAACAGAGATTGTATAAGCTGTTCATCAAAATATTTCCACAATGGGAATTAAACCATCTCTACCTTATCTTTTATACTGCTTTTATTAGAAAAACCATTTTCCATTGCTTTCCTAAATATTCTTTAATTGCTTCAGGTTAAACCGATACTATTCAGTAGCATTTCTTCCAATGAACAATTCATATTTGACTTTCACCTGCTGTAGAACAGCTGTCAGAGCTCTGTAGGTACTTCTTTCTACCAGACTAAAAATACACCATTTCTTATTGTTGTTGGTCAACTGTGGACTGTCAAAAGGATTTCTCTTTAGCTATGGTGCCCAAAACTGGATTGTTTCAGCAGATACTGACACTGGTACTTGACAGAAAGTATTATCTCTTTGCACATGTAAAGTTTCCTTACCACAGTGCCTCAGAACTGGGCTTTGCCCTTCTTTTTACGTCTCACTGTTAACTGGTATACACTTCATAATTTATTATAACCCAATAAGTTTTTCTGTGTTCTGTTGCTTAGTCTGTAAACCCACATCTTTTTCATGCATGTTCTATTTTTCTTTCTAATAGAAGTAATTTTTTTTTCTTTTTAAGCTGTCTTCCAGATTCAGCATTATATTTTAGAAACTTGATCCTGCACTTCTGAAACCTTGCAGTCCTTTCAGTTTGATGTAATCTGTGGATTTCATAAGTTTACTTTCTCTTACATTATCCAAGTCTTGAATAAAAAAAATATATATATATTAATTAAAGTTGGGCCCAAGGCACACTTTTGTATTTGAGAAGTATCTTTAGTTTGATAGTGTATAAATAATAATGTTTCCACATTTATTTTTTCAGCTGTTAATTTACCTTGCTCCTCTTACCTCCCTATTGTTATTACCCTTAGACAATTTCTTATCTTGTTATACCACAAAAACCAAAAGCATCTACTCCATCTTTCTTCTTTTATTTATTTTTTTCCCATATCACTATGTCATTTACCTGCTTTCAGAGAACCTGTAGAGGTTGGCTGTGGGTGTGGGGTGGTTGTGTTTTTGTTTGTGATCATGGTGGATTTTGTTTTTTTTGGAGAGGTGGGGCTGGGGGGGGAGAGTGTTATTTCAGAACTGGGTGATGGGGAACAAAAGCCAAAATTGTATCAAACAAATGACAGCAATGGTCTAAATATGTTTACAGGTGGAAATGCATTTCTTAGCTGTTTTTTTTCTTTTTTTCAGTAGCCTACCTCACCTGTGCTTATAACCACTGCCCCAGTAATCCTAATGATGTCAGTAGCGTACCCTTTTTCCATTTGTCTAGTCCAGCAGTTGTGACTACCTTCAGAGATGTCTTAACGTTGTTTTGCTGTTACTCAAACTTCAGGTGCTATTGTCACCCAGTTGATTTTCTAGGTTGTGCAGGCCTCCTAGATTTTTCTTTATGAAGCTAAAAAGGAGTCAAAGCAGGTCACGCAGTTCACAGTGAACTGTTTGCATCTGCTGCACCAATACACCTGGGTTATATTTTCTACTATGGGAAGAAAATGCATTTCCTTCTTCCCCCAAGATTGCTAGATTGTGGTGGTTTTTTTTTTCTTTTTTCTGTTTTTTTCTTTTCTTTTTTTTTTTTTTTTTTTTTCTTTACAGCTAGAACTAGTAAGGCCTGGTGTTTCACTGTCTCAGTGCAGCACTGGGCTGTGCTCACTCTTCTACCTTCCATAGCAAGAAGTAGTGCTCTTGGGCTCAAGTTGTGGCCCCTTCTCTAATAATGGGAGATCTTTGCATGTCCAGTGAGTGGGCTGTGTTTGTTGGCAGCCCCTGAACTGCCACACGTAAGGTTTGTCCATTGTGCTATCAAGCATTAACCTCAGCTTCTGTAATTTATGACTGCCTTGTATTTTCATCGGCTTTTATAGATCAAAGTGTATGGTGCTCCTGAATCAGTTACAAATCTGAAATGTTTTGCCCGTCAGATTTCAAAGATCACTCTGGAGATTATCAGCATGAGTATATTTGTAAAGGTTGTCTTTAGAACTTCTGCTCAGTCAGTCAGATCAGATGATGTTTGCATATATTTGTAACACACAGCAAATACCCTTCTTTTCCTCTTCCCCCCCTCGACCCCCCCCCACCTTTTATTTTATTTTGGTTTGGTTTGGTTTATTTTATTTTTGGAGTAGTGGACTTTATTGGTTTGATTTCCTTTTGGTAACATTAACCACATGTTTTGACCAAGGAGCTGTGTAATTATAGTTATTTTTAGTATTGATTTTGGAGGAGTGATTTGCAGTGCATCTCTTCCATGGGAATAATTTCCAGTGTTTATAGTGCACTGGCTCTTCCATTGCACAGTGACTTGCATTTTTGATAGTTGACACTGCTGAATCAGCTGCACTTTCTGTTTCATTTTTAGCTGCAGACTTTCAAAAAAGTTATGCACTACTTGTTTGAATATATATATATGTATTATTATGCTTGGTCCTGCTCACATCAGTCAGATTTCTTTATTTTCCCATATATTTCCAACTCTTTGGGCTGTGACTTTGTAAGTAAATATGAACAGTCTCTTATGTATTGTATTTCTTTCAGGTGGTGATCACTCTCCTTTTTAAAAAAAAATATTGCCAGCGTTATTTAGTCTCCTTTCTCTGTGAAGGTAAAATGATTTATAAATCACTTAGATTCAAGTACATGAATCAGTAGCCTCATTACTGGGCTTCAGCTCATTTAAATTAAGGGTTGTGATTCAGAGGTTAGAGGAAAGTACTCATCTCAAAATATCCTATAAATCTACATAATTCCAGAATAGGTACTGAATGGATGACTTTCAGCATTTATTTCATTTTACCACTCTTGAAATAAAACAAGAAAGTCAGCATCCAGTTCCGTATTATTTGATAACTGTATAGAACCATGGAAATTTCTATGCTCAAACAAAATACCTGTTCAGAATTTTAAAAATAAATAAATAAAAGCATAATGGGCAGAATCATTAATTATAAATAGGCAGAGCTTCAGTTAATTGAATTTCTGCTAAGAACTTTTCCTGTCGGTGCTCTGGCTTCCTGTTGCAAACTTAAAGAAACAACATGGGTATCCTAAAAAACCCCTGGTCTTTCTGTCCTACAGACAGACATGCTTTTCACTTTAAGATTGTTACAATGATTTTTGGATGACTGTTTAGTGCCATAAGCAGTGGAGCATTGCATTGAGACTTTCTTTAAAACCTTTGACTCTTCCTGGTTATATTACTTATCATAGAAAGCGGCAAATCTAGCTGGTGTTGGGTTTTGTTTGCTTGTTTGCAAGGTAAATGCGACACCAAACTTTCTAAGAACTGACTTCATAGGGTCACCACACAGAAGGATTAAAATATCTCATGGTGAAATTCAGTGACAAATTGTATGTGTTTAAGAAAACTAATCAGTAATTTTTGCTTTGTACATTTTATTTTCCACCATTCCACATTTTCTCAGGTACCTCTACTGGGTTAAGACAGCAACCTGTATTTGGTCTCGTTCTGAGAGCCAAGAGTCATAAAAACTACCAATGGTCTCATGAAAGGCAGTTGTTATGGTGAATACAGACATTTCTGGGAAAGGGTAAAGAATATAAATAAAGACTAAAGGATTTCAAATGTTTGTGCAACAGTTTGGTAAATAAAAATGCACATCTCCAAATTTAAATACAGTCTGCAGCTCATAGGTTATAACAGGATGTTTATAATGATCTATGTGGTTCTGTAAGAGGACATTTTGCCAGAAGAGGCAAATTACCTTCAAGAGCAATATACCTTTATACGGCATGGTGGTTTCTGTAGTCTGGAAAGTTCAGAATTTAGAGTGATAGTTTTGATACCAGATGGTGACAGGAAAGGTTTCTTTGCTCACTCTGCAGGTAAGAAACTTGTCTTAGTTTACAGGCTGACCAGAAGTACTAAATTTAGGGCTTTTTGTGGTTGCGTGAAACTGCAGCTTTGCTCTTGCTTTTGCCAGTGGCAAATCATTTCTTCTATGTGAAGACTGTAGCAGGATGGCTTCCTTTTAGTGCACCTGTGAGGGAAGATGCATAATATAATTCTTAAATTATATTTTTCTTGGGGAAAGTCTTTGTACATTTGACAGTGTAATTTGCAGGGATGTGCACAGAGCACTAGAAGTGTGATTCAGATGATGCAGAAAATGAATTTCAGTGTGTCTAACATTAAGTATGTGTTAGTGTTAACAGTCCCTTAAAACTCCCAACACTGATACCCAATTCTATAATCCCACCTATGTTTCAGAGACTTCCATAAATTCATGGATCAACATTGCAAATGTGGTGCATATCTAGCTTGGACTCTAGCAAACTAGCTTGGACTTTGTGGTCTATAAGTAATAAATAATAATTGGGGATGGGGAAGAAGAGAAGTTACTACATATGAGTTGGTTAAAATCCTCTTCAAGCCACGTTCTTTGGTTATAGTTAGTGTGGGCTTTTGCCCACAAAATGTATTGGTCAGACTCTATGATCAGTTTTTTGTTTTTTTTTTTTTTTTTTTCCTAAGTTATGGAGAATTCAAATTTCATTGTCTGAGTCTGATTCTTTGAATTAATAACACAATTAAATCTAAGAAGTAATAATCTCCATATCTCTACCTTCTATTTAAGACTGTACAGAATTTGATAATTTTTTTATTTTAAAGTTTGCATGTTATTAAAGCTCAGGATAATAAGATCCCCAGAGATGGCATCTGTAAGTACATGGAAAATCCCTTCTTCCCTACTATTCTGCTGTCTGGTCATGCCAGAGAACCAGGCTGTCAATATGAAATCATTAAGATAATTATTTAGGCTGGTAGGAAGCACTGCAAAAGTATCAGGTTAATCTAAATCCTTAAATTTTACAAAGACTGTTATGTTTGGTGAACAGCAATTTAATTCTTGAGCATTAAGGGTTTTGCTGTCTCTTCTATTTCTTTTAGTCTTCTCATGGTAATGATGTGTGGCCTACAAGATGTAGAGTGTTTTAAAAGGGAAAAAAGAGGTTCTAACTGTTACTGTTGGAGAAAGTTTTCAACTCATGCATCTCATCAATGCTCTCTCATGACACATCTGAAAAGACATTTTTGACCTAGTTTCAGCATGTAAATAAATAATACAGATTGGTCCAGCTGGGAACTAAAGCTGTATTGTTTGCATTAAATAATATAATTTAGTAATTTTCTGGTAACGTGCAATAATACATAACTAATTGTAGCAATCCCAAGGTTTATTTTTTTGACTTAGAATAAGGAAAACAAATGGCATAGCACCCTTTCACTATTTACAGGGGGTTTGCCCATTTCCAGTATGAGCACTTATTAAAGTCACTGGTAGGTGTTAGATTTTCTCATAATTAAAGTGAAGTTGGTGTAATTATTAGTTACTTGTTAGTTATTTTCTTTATAATCATTTGGATAGTTTACCATATTAGCTCTTTGCATGAAAGAGCTAATACATCTTTGAAGCTCTACTTTGTGCTTTAATAAGAAACTGCATTTCACTTTTGAAGAAATGTGGGTATGTTTTGGGAACTTTATTTTTTTTTTTCTTTCTTCTAAAGTCAGTTTATTCTTTTACAGTTGAGGCTGGTACTGTGGTTCTCATATGCTATTGCTGCTCAAACGAAAAAGCCCTTATCTGATAGCTCAACACTAAGTTCAGATTTATAAATTTTATTTCTACGTATGTTATCTTCATTTTTTTCTGTCCCTTTGGTTTAGTTTTTCAATATAATCTCTGCAGTAAGGTTTTGTTTCTCAGTACTAATAGACTTCTCAGGGTTTTGTTTGCTTGTTTTTTCTTCTCACCGTGTAACACAGTTTTTCAGTTGCTGTGAGGTGAAAAGGTACAAGCAGCAGCAGCAGCAGGATAGAAATGAAACCTGCAGAAAGCATGTTGCTCTTTTTCATTTCTAGCTTACTTGAAATGATTTAAACAACAAGAATCTGTAAAACAACAAGGAACATTTAATGAGTGCCACAGGTTTCAGTGCATAAAAAATCAGTGAAGTGTCTCCTGTTTTAGAAGTTCATTCCCTAAATCTACCTAAGTTTCCTGAACAGAAGATACTTGGGCTTTATCTGATGATTGCTGTTCTATAGCCCCCTTTATCTGCCAGTTAATTTTAGTGCAAAGTCATACAAAACTATCCTTACTTTAATTCTTTGGTCTTCAGTCTTTAAAATGTTTAGATTTCTCTAGGATGTCGGTATTTGTGGTTGGTTTGGAGATTATATTTGCTTTTACCTCTTTGTTGCAAATGTTGTTAGATTTTAACTTGTGAAACAGGTTAACAGCTAAAAGACAAATAGTTTAAATTATAGAGGGGATTTATTTTCTTTGTGTATCTCTCTCAAAACACTGTACAGTTCTATAAACCAGAGGAATTCCATAGAAAAACATTCTGGTTGACCAAATCTGTTTGCCTGAAATATCCACAGTTTTGTGGATTAATTTTATTCCAGTTATTACAAGCACTACAGAGGTAATAGTTCATCTGTTAGTCTCCACTGCTGTAGTGGTTAGGAGTGTTGTAATGGTGATGATGCCTTAACATTCATGTTCTTGGTCCCTCATTTCCAATGGTTAGGTTTGGCTAGTATGTTCCTATAGTTGCACCATACTCTTTTGCTCTAAAGCTCATGTTTGTGTTTATGTAATGTTCTTAAAAGTACTTTTGGAAATTATTTTGTTCATTGATTGATGCCAGGTGAAACTTCAGCACTTGGAACTTGCAGTAAGGACATGGATATTTGCTCTGATGACTGATTTTCATAATCTCTGTCAGGTGTGGTCTAAATGCACATATTCAGAGAAATGTCTGATTGTTTACACAAAATTATATTTCACTTACTGTTTTATAGCAATACTTACTAATATGTACTTTGCCATATTTTGTAAGAGAAAACAGGTCTTAATGTGGTCACATTGTTAAATATTAACCAAGAAGTGAGTCTTTGCCAAGTGATAACAAAAGCATTTTTTGAAATATAGGTTAGAGATAAAATTAAATAAGCCAATGTTAGATTATTTTAATGAAGTTCAATGCTAAAATCCACATGGTTAAAGAATCAATTACACTGGTAAAAAAAAAAAAAATACAAAAAACAAATTAAACAATAGTTGATTTTCTTGAATCATAAATGCAGCTTTGCTAAGCAGATGAGAAGGAAGAACTTCCAGTGCTGATTAACTTCTTTTACTATGACAGACCAAGGAACATCCTTTCCAGGAAGAAAATTAATTTAAAAAAAAAAAAAAAAAAAAAAAAAAGCTTACAGAGAGTTTTTAGTGTGTGTATATATCCACACAGACTAAATTTCAGCAGACAGACATATTTAATGGATAGAATTCAATTGAAAATGTTGAAATGTTGGTACAGGGTGTATGTCGTATTTGTGGGGGTTGGGATTACTTTAAGGCATTTTACTTGCACTATTTAAGCTTTGCGAGAGTGATGAAACTCTGTCTTGAGTTTTTAGCCTCCTGGGAGAAGGAGGAGCAAAAACTTTAGCATCTTTACCTGTTATGGAAGCTTAAACATAGTGCCTTCTTCATCCAGAATAATAAATTTGATCTGCAGAGGAAAAAGTTAATAGAAAGTTTTGTAGTGAATATTGGGCTTACATCAGAGGGAATTGTATGAAAGAAATGTATGGGATGTCAAGAATTCTCTTAAGACATGAGTGCAATAGGTTGCTCAGAGGTTTTTTTTTTCCAAATATCTCAACAGTGGAAGTAGGAGAGTGATCATCTGCCACTTATACAAACTTTTGTGCAATGATTTCCAATTTAACAGGGCTTTCTCCTTTGTGTCAGAGATGTGTCTTTTGCTACCTTAAGACTTTTGTTTTGTTTTGGGGTTTTTGAGAAGAGTATTTTTGTAACTTGCTCTTTTTGTGCTGGGAGGTTGTGAGGGCTGTGCCTGCAGGAGCAGGGACAGCCAAATCTGGGCCTGAGCAGGCCAGGTTGGGAAGCGGCTGCTCACCAGATTACAACCAGCTGTGGCCATCTCTGCTGCCATGCTGCTGAGGGCTCCTCCTGCTGAAATTCCTTTTCCTCCCTCACTTCCCTCCTGGCAAATTTCATCAGCCTTTACTATCTTTCTGCAGCCAACACTGCTTCACTGTGGAGGGGTGACTCTGCTCTTGCCATGTCCTTTCCACGTCCGCGCGGCAGGGAGCCTGCCTTCTGCTGGACAGCCCTAGGGCAGCAGCTGGCCCAAAGTACAGCCGGTGTGGAGGTCCCTCCTGCAACTCATTCACCTTCTGAATGCTGGTTTGGCTTGCAAGGACTTTTCCCTGGCAAAGCACTGCTCAGTTTATTGCACTGCAGAAGGTCATCCCAGGGAACGACTACTACAGTAGGCCATAAACTCCCTTGGGCAGTCCAAAAGGTATTGCACAAAATATATCCAATAATAGCACCCACATTTAATTTAGATAGTATTTTGGTTTGTGTTGAAACCAAGGAGATTAGCAGTTTCCCCTGATGAATGAGTGGTCATGCTCCTTACCCTTGGAGGAAAGGGAATTGTCAGTTCTAATCTGATCATTTAGAAGTTTCCTCTTACCACAGGCTATTTTTTTCATCATTATTTTGTGACTCTTATAAGGTTATCATTTATTGTAACCAGTCACAGAGTCTAGTCTACTGTATTTGGAAGTATTTGACAAATAATGCATAAAATGGGAGCAATTTTCACCTCAGTGAGGTCACTGCAGAAATGGTGGGTTCAGAGTGGAGAATGCAATCCGTAGGAACATTCTTACAAAAAGTTTACGTAGCACAAGACTCCAAATTTTGTGGCAGCGGTACAGATACGTAATAAATTTGTGGTTGTGGCTTAGCAGACAAATAGTCAAGGCATGTCCACAGAAGAGGATTTTTTTCCCCCCAGGGTTCATTCAAGGACAGGCAGAGAGTTTCCCATCAAGACTGAAAGCAGCAGTTAGCTGAGAATCCAATTGTTTCTGAGGGTTTGCTAATCTGCATGTGATACCATCAGTCCAGGTAGCTTTTCTTTGTCCAGCTTGTTGAAAAGTAACTGTCTCTAGGTCAAGACAAAAAGGCAGAATCTCTACATAATGTGGTCATGTATGCATCATAGGAAATAGGGCTGGAAGAGACCTTTGGTATCTAAATCTATCTTCCCCCTGGACTGTTCTGCAGATGCTGTTATTGATTTAATCAAATGGTTCACACATGCAGGGGAATGGGCACTTGGAAACAGCTGTGGCTCTGTGGTTAAAGAATGGACCAGCAAGCGAAAAGAGGCCAGTAGTTTTTATCTCACTGAGCACAGATGAAAGGAAGGAGCAAGGAACTGTGAAATGGAGGTGGGTTCTCTCTGAGGCTCATCTGGTGAAGCAAAAGGTGTTTTAGGTAGTGCCATAAATCAGAATGCTGCTTGCTTTTGTAGATGTGCTTGAGACATCAGAAGTTGTGACAAAGCTAGCTAGTCAAGGGTGCAGAGAAACAGTTTTAGTGAGGGAAATTTTCAGTGAAAATGATGTTTAGAGAAAATAATTTATGTCTCTGGAGATGCATCACTTTTTGGAACTGTGTTTGCTTGTGATGACTGCAAATGGGGAGGGAGTGGTTTTGCTTTGAGTCCAGTTTGAATTTGCCTGTTGTTAAAGTGTTTAGTTGCATCAGAACAGTAAAAAACACCTCTCAGACCTCTGATAATGCAGAATTGCAACACAAGGCAGTATTCATATGTTATTTCATGTGGTTGTACACTCATTATTTTGCATATGGGTACAGGTTATTTGTCTGGTTGTGTTGTGTGCCTGTACGGGGAGCCAGCTTGCTTGTGATCCTGTGTGAGACAAAATCTCTGGGTTTTATAGTGGTATCCTAACTGAGGGGGCTGTGGACCTGAGACTTGGGGTGAGCTGGTTGTTCTCTTGTACTTTTGGAAGGAAAGTAACTGTAAGAAGTTGATATTTCTGATTGCCTTGTGACCACTGAGATGTAATATTTTTAAGCTGCCAGAACAGTACAATCACTGTCAGACCCTATTGGAAGAGTGACCTTGGGATAGTCTGAATTCAAGCTATTGGCTTTTCTTCACCATGTGAAGGAAACATCCTTCTAATCTTAATGTTTAAGGTTAAATCACTTCTGGCTTTCAGCTATACATATGTGAGACTGAAGTTACGAATAATTTTATAACAGTCTTGAGCATATAGCATTGGGTTTATTCTGCTTTACTTCTAGCCACCTGAAGGAGAATCTACTGAGCTAGATGCTGTATTAGTGTCTGCAAATACTATTATGTTCCTTATTTTTCTTTCTTGAATAATATACATTCAGGATCATAGAGCAAAAGAAATAAATACTAACTATTCATAGTAATAAGTGCTATAATTATTTTACTCTTGAATGGATAGGCAACATTTTTTTAACAATAGACTGTAGCAAAAGCAGAGTTTAGAAAAGGGAAGAAAAGAATCCTATTTGCAAATGAGTTCAATATATGAAATACGCATCTGACTTTGCTTAGAAGCAACATTTTCATTTTAGTTCGGAACAGTTTAAAGGATGTTATGTAGAAGGAGTAAATCCAAAAACAAAAGAAGAATCTGTTTAGTCTTTTTGTTGTGTCTCCATTTCACCCTCTAGAGCCAAAATCCACTCCTGATCTTGATTGCTTCATATTTAATGGTGGTCATCACATTTATTTTTCATTAAGTCAGGATGAAGATTATATGTTACAGGGAATGCCTATAAACCAGATGAAAAGGAAGGGGAAAGGTGTTGTTTGTTTGTTTTTTTTAATTGTTTCTTTGTTCAGACAGACAAAAAGAAAGGGAAAAGGATTGCTTGCTTCCTGTCTGTATAGAGTGTGAGGCACAGCAAAAGACTTGTCTTAGGGATGAGGGGCTCTTGAAAAAACAGCGTAGCACTATGTGAGTCTCTTTGAAAACAGGACTGTGTCATGGGCTGGTAATGATGGGCAACATGTCAGGGCGCATAGAAGGAATGTCTTTTGACATGAAGACTGCAATTTACTGCAGCTGTTAGTTTAGGGGGAAAAAAAATCCAGTTTTCCCAGCATCCTTAGAGGCTCTGTCAGTTCCACTGTTTTCTACATCCTCTAAAGTCAGCAACTAAACAGTCCCAAACTGGCTTTTTGAGTATATCAATATAATTCTCAGAGATGTCAGACCATTCTCCTTACAGTCCTTTCCGAAGTAATTATATGATTAAGTAATAGGAATATTTTCTTAACGATAAGCTGCTGAAATGAAACAGTTCAGGACCTTTCACCCTTCATTGAAATTCAGCTGTGCTTAGAGGCACATTTGGACAGTCTGCTTTATGAAGCCACATTGAGCAGTTGTCTCCTTTCCTCTTTCATCCAATTTACTCTAGAATTTATTATAGGCAAAACTGTAGGCAGTCCTGGACCTAGTAGGCAATGAAATCCCTGTTTGTCAAGAGGAAGCGATGAATGGTCATGCTTCTCTGACTGTCCCGGTTCATGCTTCACTCCACTGCAGATTGTGGCGATCTCAGCAGATGCATGGCTTTACCTCCAATCTCATCATCTAGCTCATGTCTCAGCAGGACATCTTGTCCACTTCTAATGTCGTTTTCTTTTCCGTGACAACTTTTCTTATTTCCTTGCTCTCTGGCAAAACATTGATAAACTACAAGTTGATGTCATCAATGAGATGTGCTGTATTTCTCTACCAGATATCTGCTGCAATTTTCTCATGATTTTTTTGTTTTGTTTGAAGTGTTTTAATGGCTGGCTGTTTTCTACAGGATCAATGAACTAGTCCACAGATACATTCTAAACTATAATTCACCTTATGCTTGCAGAAGTAATTCATAATCTCAGTTTTCATTGTAGACATGTGATTGAAATATTAGCAGTTTACATTCACAACAGGTGTTTTTTAAATGCTCTAAACTGTAGAGCGTGAAAGAGTATGTCGCACTACAATGACTACAACTATTCCCTAGTGATTTCAGTTCTGCCATTTTTCTGTGCAGACAGATCAGTGGTGTATTGAAGTTTATTTTCAATAAACTCAATCTCATAATTAAATGGTTTGTATGAGAAAATACCTACCCTTTTCTACATTTGTTTCTGCCAGTCAGTATATTTTTTTAAAACCTGGAGAGAAATGCATTGCTGTTCTCTAGATGTGCTTTTCAAGCTTTTTTTTCAGTTATTCCATCATCTCTTTCCTCCTCCCCCTTCCCTTCTGTCCTGTTTGGTCAGCAGTAATGCTCGGGCAGCCTGATGAGGCAGCTGAAGGAACTGACCAAGCTGAACGTTAACCCAATGCACCCTGCAAAAATGTTTGGCTTGTTCCTGTTGTTAAAATAATTTTAGTCAGGGTGTTGTTGTTTTTGGCATATCTTCATTTGTTTATGTCAGTTTATTACTCATTTCTTGGTACTTAGTCATACGTTGATATTTCTTTACAAATAATGAGCCCACAGTAGGAAAACACTAGTACATTTTCCTGGATGTTCTGCTGTAATTGAACTAAGTTTAATGTTCTTTGTAAGTTTGGCTTGGTATTCCAGTTCTTGGGCTTAAGACTAGGGGATGGGAGAGGAAAGTTAAATGGGGCAAAAATATTGATGAGGGTAAGTTTGTTTTAAACTGAAATTTTGTTTACCTTTGGAAGCCTTCAAGGAATTGTTCATCAAACATATCAGGGAGGGGAGAAGGTATTCAGGAGCCCTGATGCATTATTTTTGGGTTGGATACAAATATCCACAAAAAAAAATGACTTCGTTCCAGTCTGGTGGGTCCTATACAGGGAAGAGACAGAACTGTGAAGGGAAACAAATCTTAATTTTATGTAAACTAGATCAATATTTAGGTACTGATGGGTAATTCTGGATCACGAGGGAAGAGCATCTTCCATGGGGTTATGATGAGACTCATGGAAGATCCTTGGCTTGTTTTCCTGAGCATGCCAGCTAAACTGCATGTTAGTCTGCTGGCAAGAGCAATCTAGCCCATGGACAGACATACAGCAGACATCTTTCTCTTTGGAGTAGGGAAGAACTTGGAGAATGCTTTCAGAGTGTTGTCCTGGCTTGAGCCAGAATATGATCGTGTTCCTTCTTGCTCTTAGTCTCTCATCTGTTACGTTCTTTTAGAAATTTCAGCAAGTGTATCATTTTCCTTAAGAATTAATGAAAAAGTAAATGGTCCCACTGCAGCATTTTTTGTTAATTATAATGAGTTGAGAGAACACCTTCAAGACAAATTCCTTTGAGATCCTGACAGTATTTTAACTGAGCTGTTGGGGAAAATCTCTGCTACTGTAGTATTTTCTGTGTTCTAGGTATATTTGAAAATTTATCTACATCAGTAATTAAAAATACTGATACTATTCATAAATCCTCAATATGGTGACGTGTAGATAACAGAATAGAAACCTATATGCAACATCTTTGTTTCAGAGTTAACTAGTGACCTTATGGCAACATATTCTGAAATCAACTGGAGGTGCAAAGTTTCATACAACCCTGAATATCAAACTCCTGATGACAGACACTGTTGCCAGTCTTATCACACAATCGCCCTGAAATCTGAGTTGTTACTAGGTAGAAAAACAGAAATGAGTACTAACTTCCACTTTTTGGCATCAATAGAAACTTTCATGTTTTAGGATCTTACAAAAATAATCTTATATAGGTTTGTGTTTTTTTTTTTTAACTTTCAAATTTATTTCTAACTTGATTATTACTAAGAATAATTGTATACAGCTCCAATGTTCAGCAAAATAGCATTGCTGTGTTGATTATTATTCTAAAATCCTGAAATTTACATTAAGTATACATATTAGGGAAGCTTCTGATGCAGGTTTAGTAATGGTATGAAATTGCAAAATATTGGTAAAATATATGGCAAGTAATGAGTGAACTGTTGGAAGAAGATAAAATTTCTCTACAGTACCCAGTATGGCTCTCCTGAGTGTTGCTTTGGATCCCCAGTAGCTTTTAATCAGAAGGGAACTTTTAAAATATGACTTAATGAGAACAGTCTTGTAACAGATATAAACTGCAGAAGTTTAGGGCTGTTTGGTCTGGGCTGTTTGGTGGTTTGTTTGCTGTTGTTTTTTGTTTGTTTGTTTTTGTTTTTTTTTCTGTTGTGTTTTGTTGTTGTTGTCTTCTTGTTTTTTTTTTTTTTTAGTTTTAGGATTTTTTAAAACTCTTTCTGAAACTATATCAATACAAATCTTATTACTCAAGGTACCTTCCAAGTTTCCCAGTCTTTAAGCAAGCAAGTCTTAGAGGTATTTCACTTACTATGATACATTTCACATCTAGGCTATCACATTTATATGATTTTCTTTTTATACTGTAAGTCATCAATCTTGCCACGTTCAAGCTTTTTAGTCTGTCACTTGTTATATGTACAATATAGTCATTATAAATCCTTTATGTTTTCTTTTGGCATGCTGATTTCCCCACTAATATTTTAATTGTAACTTGCACTACATTTCACTCTTATTTTTGGTCTGATTCTCCTCTCTCTTGTTTTTTTTATCACTGGAAAAATGATTTGTGTTTAGCATCTTTAACTATGAAAACTTTAGAGTTTTACTTTGCATTTCTAATACCGTTCTTTATCTGTTTTAGCATCTCCCTGTATTCTTCCCAGTGTTCTTTACTTCCTATTTTCTTGTAAGTATAGCATATTCTATTTTTCCCCTCAGTTCCTATTGACCTGTTTAACCATGTGGAGTTGATTGAAGCTACATCTCACTCCTGAAGAAAATAATTCAATTACTGTATAAGTTTAGTTCAATTTATTTACCCTCTCCTTTTGAGTGAGGTGTCTTGGTATTGTCTAAAAAAGTATTTAATGCAATATATTTTTACATAACAAACTTATCTAAAATTTAACAGCATTCATCTTAATAGAAATTAAATTTCAATTCTATTTGACAATACTGTCTTGTTTCTATTTCATTTATTCTGTTTTGTTTAGTGGTCAGCATCTGACTTGAGCAGGTGGGTCCCTGGCAGATTTCAGGAAAAAATCAGTAGTATAATTCAGCTACCATTTTGTCTCATCTATGGCATGTTTTAAGTGGTTTCCAATTTCAAATTTTGTTGACAATTGGGGCTAGTTATGTACTAGTCCCAGCATTTTTTGTGTGCACGATCGTTGGTTTTCTTAATAGTAATTCTTCTGTCTTTTATGTACTGACTTCCTCTGATATTTTTATACTTCTTTGTATATTCTTAATGGGTTGTTTCCAAAGGCAAGATTCACCACTTAAGACTATATGTAAAGATATGTTCAGAGCCACATTACCCATAAACCACTTCTGAGTAAATGTAAGTCCAAGCACAGCTTTATGAAATTCCTACTGAACATCTGAGACTCCATCACTGCACTTTGGAACTGCAACAATTCCCAAGCCCAAAATTCAGATAGAGGTTTCCATGACCCCACTATCTCAAGCTGTCACGTTGTGGACCCAACTACTTACAGGCACTCACAGTGATCATATTCAAAAATGTACCGATTGACTCTTGAACTGTGATCACACCAGTATGAGTCCTGTGAAAAGAGGTGCTCCTACCTCCATTTGCAATCATCAAGTAAACCCTACTTTGCTATTGCCAACTATGCAAGCTAGAAAATTCTTTCTGAGGCTGCTGCACACTTCAGTTGAAAGAATCAGATATGATAGGCTTAGTTCTTAGTTTTGTGCAGCAAAGGCATTATGGTCCCCAACTAAGCTTCCCGTTTCCAGTGCAGTTGATAATAGTTGCTAGGTCCTACTCTGAGATAGATCTTAACTAGTTTATCTTTTGTAAACTTGGTCTGAAATTGGAACTTGGTCTGAAATTGGTCCTAAACCACATTGGGTTTTATGTTTTTTTGTTCTTACTCTGCCACATCTAAAACTTCCTAATTTCTTGAATTTTTTCTTCAAGATTTCAGCCTCCTCATATTAGTCTTTGTAGTATCTTAGAGAATGTGGTTTCATATTGGTGCTGCTGAGACAAAACATTCCCCTTAAATACCGTAGTGCTTATTCCATTGCTTCCTTAGCTGTCTGTTCTGACTAGCAATAGTATCAATACTCTTATTTGTACTTTGTTCTAGATGCATGTAATTTCTGGGAACAACAAAACCAAAAACACAAAAACAACCACACGCGCGCTTGCGCAAAAAAAAAAAAAAGTAATTTATAAAAGCAGATTTTTACAAAGGAAAGTAGCTTTTGGGGATTGGGACCATCTGTAACTGTTGTAAGCCTGACTTCTATACAGACTTGCTCTTTATCCCAAGGGAAGCCACTTAGCAGCTCTGCACCATATTTTTGAAATCCTAAGCAATTAAAGACAAGCTGATTTCTTTCATCAGCAATATGAAGAGAACGCACCCAAACACTACCCATGCATGCACGATGCATCATGCTGTATAAAGGCAGCTTAATGCCTTCAGTTCTTCCCAGCTACTGGCTGAGATTGGGGCGCAGCATTTTCTGTGTGCTGCTTTCAGATGTAGTTATTGCCTTGTGGTTTACTCTGGGCATGTTTTATTATTTATTTTATTTGCTTATTTACCTCTATATTCTCCATTTCAAGATTTGATGTAAACATGTTCTTATAATGGGCATCTTCCCAAAACATATGGCGATGTTCAAGATCTTTGCTATCTCTGCAAATCCCAGAACCTGGAGAAGCATGCCATTTGTACTGGGGTCGATTTACAAGGCAAAATGATGTGGGGACCTATATGTCCTCTTTTCTAGTAGTTGCCTGCCTACTTGAGAGAGGATATCACTGAAGTTTTCTTCATACAAAGCATCTGATCCAAGTCTACTTTTGGTCTGCTACTGTTAAATTTAGGACTTTCTTTTCCTTTTCTTCTTGTTCTCTTTTAGTATGGGAAGTATGAAGAATTCTGGATATTCTCCATGAGTTCTCCACTGCAGACATGTCCTCACACACACTGATCTTAGCTGGTATTGCCAAAAACAAACAGGAGAGATCATATCTAGCTTGAGAGCAGAGGCTGAATTTACTCTTCTCCTTTCCATCATAACTTATTTAAGCTGTTTGGGATTTACTTCTCTCCAACAATATAAAAGGACAGACTTGGCAAGATACTGTTCTGAATCACTTTTTCAGTTCAGTGCATTAGACTATCCAGCACCTGTTGTATCCTTTCATCATCCAGTTTGTAGTGTGGGTTTATTTTCCCAGAATACCGGGAAAACTGGGGGAGAGATTGCCTCTAGACTAATTTGTGAATGCTTCTTTAGATGTGGTGTTCATAGCTGTTTTGTGCTTCACCTAAATGCAGGATCTTTCACAGATCTTGGCTCAAATCCTTGATTCCCCAGTAGAGACTACTTTCCTCCATTGAGTACCTCGGATTCAAAAGTATGAGCCTGCTTGGCATGTGCATTTCTGAATGCATATTCATTCATCAGAGGACTTGAGCTGTGTTGCATATAACCAAGAGCTCTGATCTTTCTGCCCATACTTTCTTTCCTCTATCTCCCCCCTCCCACCCCCCCAGGTCAATGCCCAGCTCTGCTTTTTGCTCCAAAACCTTTCAAGCAGCAGAAGTGCTCCAGGCACTCTTGCCTAAGCACATGACTCAGGACTAAACAGCCAGCACTGAAACACTTAGTTTTTTTTCTATATACTCAAAAGACTCAAGCGAAGACACCTCCTTTGTGCTTTCCCCTCCCACCCCAGCCAGATACTTCTGTCGAGGTCAGCGATTTCTGATGCATGGTACTGCTGCAGAACAGACTGCCACCCAGCAACGTGATGTGCTGCAGACTACCAGGTTTAGGGTATTGTTGAGGGTATTGTTGGCCATGTTGCACAGCAGCATGCAGCTGCATCCTGGGAGGTGGCCTTTGTGCATCAAGCTAGTACAGCTTCAGGTAACCTATTCACTGGCACTTCGTAACGATCCCCTTGGTGACCATCCCACAGGATGTCAAGACATCTGCTGTTAATGACAGATGTCAGGCAGTGGCTGCAAAGATGTCCGTACCTTCTTTAGATCTGTAAAAACAGAAATACCTCTTCGCAGCTGGGATGCTTACTCCAGCTATTCTGATCAGTGAAAATCAGAGTTTCTTGTAAAGCTCAATATGTACACATCAGCCTCCTGAACCTTTAAAATCCTCTGTCCCTGTTTGCCTTGTACTTTCCTCCATCTGAATGCCAAACATTTCTGTGGACAGTTGTGAATGGAATTCTTGCAAACTCTATCGCATCTATGTGATAAGAATGAAATGTGAATGCTTATTGACATGTTGTTTTCAAAAAAAAAGGCAAATGAAAGTATTTTGCCAACACAGTTATGTTGTACCCAGTTATTTAAATCTCTGTAAAAAGTTAGCAAAAATGTTTTAGGAAGTTTTGGTAATTCTTACAAGAATTATGTCACGTGTACAGGGCGTGTGCAAGTTCATGTCTATACAGGAAAGTGCCTGGGATTTCTTTTACCAGTATCTATTTTAGGCTAGCCTTACATTAGGACACTCTTATTCCACATGTAGAGAGCCTTTTTTTAGATCACTTTGGGAATTGGATTAAATTGCAATGAAGTGCTCTTAATATAGAATGTGTTCACCTCAGGAGTTAGTGTGAAATAGCTGGGTATACTTCACGTTTAAACCTTAGCCTATTTTGTGGTAGCTTTCCTCTGTAGATGAGCCCCAAGAGATGTCCTTACTTAACTCTCAAATTTGAGAGCATTTCAAATGCATGCTCTGGTATCATAATCTGCAGCTCTGAGAATATCAAGGGACGAGATAGGAGAGGGCTCTTCTTATGAAATGTTCCCAGTATTAAGTGGCCTCAAAAAGGAGTTGGTAACCTGGGGAAGGTTTTTGTATTTATTTGTAAGGAAAAGAAATACAAATAATTCTTTGCTTCCCTCATCAAATACCTTGGTGCATGCTACTGGAAATGGAAATAAATTGATGGAAATGCTACTGGAATGCTACTGGAAATTGAAGTAAAATTAATAGTTATCCTAAAATTGTTCCATAGGTGATTTTTATTCATCCTTGTATAACAAATAGGAGAGGAAATGTGAAGGTCAGAACATGAGCAATACACAGTCTACTATACGTTCTGGCCCCTACATGTTATCAAATTGGATTTTTCTTTTTCTTCTTCCTTTTCTCTCTCTCTCTCTCTTTTTTTTTTTTTTTAAATAAAGATGAAGAGTTACAAGTAGTCAAATTTGATTACTTATTTGCTATCTTGTATTAATGTTTAAGTAAATTTTACCTATTTTAATAAAATCTTTCAAGCTTTGGAAAGCCTAGTGCATGAAAAGTGTATGTGAAGTTAAAGATTTGTTTAAAAGAGTCAAAAAGAAATAAAGGAAATATGTGAAATATGGCTGGGATTTCTTCATTGGAATGATATCAGAGGGTCTTGGGCTTTTTTTTTTTTTTTTTCTTCTTTCAAACATCTTAAATAACATCTAAAATGATGGGAATAGTCATATGCACGTTTTTTTCCTGTTTATCGGTAGTATTTTGACTAGATTAGATGGAAGAAATATCACTCCAAAGTGAGTCTAAAACAGAAGTGGAAAGGGAGAAGAGAGCAATTCTAATTTGTCTAGATGCCAAGATAAAGGAGAAAAAGAATTTGTTCACCCAAGGAGTGTTAGTTTATATATTTCAGGTGAAATAATAAGGGTGGAAATGTATTTGAAATGCCTTTTTCAGTTGTAAGGAGGGCTTTTTTTTCCTCAATGTAAGACAGCAAGTGGAAAGTTTACTTAATGCCTTATGCATAAAAATACATAGCTCCTTCTCAGAGGTAGCAAAACTTGATCAGACTTTTTAAGAGCTTTGTTACCAAATTACATTAATAACATTTTGCCTGTTGTTTTCTACATGCGTAGTCCTAGCAGATGTCAAAGCTAATATTTTGTTGTTCACATCTTTTAAAGGTATGCAAACATCATTATTATCACTTGTATGACTTAAAGTGTCCAGTCAAAGAAAACTTGAGGTAGAAGAAATGCTGTTTTCTCTCATTCTGATTGTCCACTTTCAGCAGTAGAGTGTTCTTATTAATTGCATTTTGGGGGTTGGAATTACAAGTTTCTCTTTACCTGTGTGCTTATGCTATGAGGAGGAAAGACATTCAAAACCAAAAATAATTGCATAGTCTATAACCTATTACAGTGGAATGTGACCACGAATGCTGCCATCTTCCTAACAATGTCATTGTAAACATATTTGATTGATGCTCAAAGTAACAAAAGAAACAGAGAAATCTACAGAAGGAAAATGTGGCTACTGTAGATCATATTGCTCTAAATGTGACATGGCAGCCAAGACAAAAATTGGTGTGAGGTTGAAAAACTTTTAATCAAATAGGGAAATAACTGCCTGTGTGTGTTTGTACGTGTTTCTCATCTCATGTTAGCTTTGCCCACAAAAAAAAAAAAAAAAAAAAAAAAACAGTGTCTTGTAAGAAATGTATGTTAACAGGTTTCAAAATGACATTTAAAACCCATGCAAAATACAGGGAAAAGTGTAGGAATTAAGGGCTTTTCAGAAATTGAAGACAGACACTGCCAATAAAGCCTGGTAGCCACTGCAGGATTGTTTCTCTCTACTGCTGACTTGTAGACCTGTTGCAGATGCTTCACAAAGAACCACCACAGTAATTCACCAGTTAGGCTGTGCCTAAAACATGCACTCCTTGTGTATGGACAGGTGACAAATCTGCAGAAACAGGAGGTGACTGAAGAATATATAACGTTTCCCTATGTAACTACTTCCCTACAACAGAATCAAGAAGTGGCTAACTTTATTTGAAAAGTTATCACATCCCCGCTTCTCCCCCCAACACCAAGAGTTTGAGGATGTTTCAGCCCCCGTGGCAGGGGATGGCAGTGACCAGCAGCCCATAATTTGACCAGGTATCGCTGTTTCCCCTCCTGGTCACGTCTGAGGCTGCCTGATCGAATGCTGGGGTGTGCAGAGTCGTGTTGGTAAAACGGTTGGTTTGAGTGCTGCGTCAATCTAACTCTGTCTCCTGGAAGGATTTATGTGAAGTGAACCTTTCCTTCCTAAATGACAGATACCTTCTGAACACTTTTTCAGAAACATGGTACAAAACAGTATGTTAGGTGAAAGTCACAACAAATTGAGTTATTCTTTTCTTCTTACAATTATTTGGAGGATGCTAGAACTGTTACCTGCTGCTAAAATGTAAAAAATAAAAAATGGCACACGTGTAGAGTAGCTCTTCAGAGTACATACGGTTTTGAAAGTTTTTTAGAACTCATTTTGAATTTCTATAATCTGTGCCAATACACCGCAAATATTTGCTTTGTAATTGCTGAAGCAGAGGTGGAAAAATTACTGGAAGCTTTTGTATATGAAGTTTGCATTGCAGTATCACTGTCTGGGCGTTAAAGTCTCATGTGAAATACTTGATGTACTGCAGGGTTAAAACTGTGAAAGCTTAGCAGTGTTTACAGTTACAGTTTGCTAGTTCCTATGAATTTGTGACAAGAAACCACTGCTTGTAGACAAAAAGGGAACACAAGGCAACCTGTGCTGGACAACTGATATGAAGTCTGATCATTTGTATGTATGGGGAGTTCAAAACAGTGTAAGTATAGAAAGAACATTATTTGTTGACATAAAATGCAACTTCCAGCACTTTTTTTGTGTGTATTTTTTTTTTAAATAAGTTTTGCAGATCTTATTTTTCCCTCTCCCATGCTTGAGTTGAAATCAGTTAAAATTACATTATTATTTTTGCAGTTAACAATTCAAGAAATTATTGTTGCTGGTGTTAGTTCATTTGCTTATTCAGTGGATGCTTCTTATTAACCATTTTGTTACTTAGATTAGGAGAGGAAATGGTTGGTGCCTTACTGCACAGGAAAGGTGTGAGGGTCCCTGAAGCTCACTAAGAATTGTTGTAGACACATCTCAAAATACTGAGTGATTGCATGATTAAAATGAGAAATTACTTGCAGTGCAGATGCATCCCAAGTAATGAGGAGGGGGCAAAACAGAATTCTGTACAAAAACTCTTCCTGTAGCAAAAAACTGTACCTGGATAATGACTGGTGCTTGACTACGTGGCACTGCTCAGGAAAGGGTCCTTGGATTTGTTTTGGGTGGTTTTCTACAAACGTTTGTTCAGTGCTAGCTTAAAATAAAATAAAGTAGAAATTCTCTTAGAAAAGGATTGAAGACAAAAGAGGAGGCTTGAATATGGTGCATTATACAATCCCCATCTTGAACATTGTGTGACAATTTGTTCCAAGATTTAGCAGAAGAGAAAAAGGTGTAGAGAGGAAAGGGCCTTGGAATGGCTTCTGGAAGAAGAGAGGGTAAGTGGACAGAGATTGATCAGTTTGGAGGAGGGATGTGCTGACAGGATGAATGAAATAAAAAAAAGTACCTTGCAGAACTTACTGCCAAAACTTCTTTTGGAAGACAAAACTGGAGTGGCTTCAAAAGTAAATTGGACAGTTTCATGAGAGGTGACACTTTGAATAGATGGCTTTGGGTGCACCCTGTGATTGTGGACATAGAAATTTAAGGAATCTGTAAATTTCCAGTGGCTGGAGTTGAGGAAAATAGTTAGCATTGTTCACACCTCCCATCTTCGTATGCTCATTCCTCAGGCATCTGAAACAGCACTGTGTCAGGCCACGTGAACTAAACTGAACTTCTCAAGAATTTGTGAGACAGTAACAGTAATGCATTTTGATTGTTACGCCCTTCATATTTTGGGGAGATGGCTTTTTTCTGTGTTATTGTTGTCTTCTGCCAGTGGGATGGGGATGATACCTTAGCTGTTTTTCCCCTTTTTCAGCTCCTATATTTTGTGTAGTTCTTCCTTTTGACTATGATCAGTTTTTCATATCTGTTACCCACAGCCTCACTCGCCCCCTTTTTTTTTCCAAGAGTGCTGCATGAAAATGGTGACTGTTATCAGGTTTTGATCAACAGCCACAAAACCCAAGTACTGCTAATTTCATTTTGCATCTGTATGCTGAAGCTTTAAGCACCAGTAGTAGGTATCCACCTTTAAGATGATTGCATTATGTTGATTATTTTTGTAACTATGAGATGTTTATTTTTTAAACAAATATTGTTCTGCATTAGTCGATGATATCCAGGATAAAATGCTTTCTTTCAAGCTTTTTTTTTTTTTAAGGGGAGGGCCATGGTGCTTTGTTTGTCTTTGATTTGCTATCTTCTATGAAAGTATTAAAATGCAGAACTTCTTTTTGGTTTGTTATGAAATATGCATTTTAAAATTGTAAAATATAGTTCTAATTAACTTGAAAATAAGTAACCCCAATGCAAAATTATCACCTGTGGAAATATATGGAAATACACTTACTTCTCTGTGGTATGTTTTTTATTTTCATCCACATTTACTGCAACACATGCCCAAGACTGCCCGGTGATGTAACCCTTCCCTGTTTATATTTATCATGAAGCTCTGCTTTACATTTCTGGGTTGTTTCTTCACTTTCAAGGACTGGATGCCAAAGAAACAGCCCCCTACACTTCAAGGTGTAGAACATCACAAACATACAGTGCTAGTAACAAATACTGATGAATTTGTTTTAACTCTGGGGATGCCATTCTCTAACTCGTAAAAGCTGGCTAAATCTCCCTGTGCAGAAGTGCCATTTCTAAAGCAGACGGGCTTTTGGTTTCGGTCTAATTGTCCTAAAAGTGTGTTTACAAGATGAAATGGAGGAGACTTCTTCCACTGCCTTGCAGCTGTGCCTTGTTTGTGGTTGGAAACTAACTATTGACAAGTGCGGACAAAATTTATATAAAAAAGCTAAAACATCTCTTGCCAATTCAATAAGCATGAAAAGTGTGGTGTTTACATTTTGGTCCATCTTGCCAAAAGTTTTGCCTCTCAGGAAGTATATAACCATTGCCTGTTACATCTCAAAAGTAATTTTCTGCTATTTGAGTCTGTCTTTAGCTGGATGAGTTGTGCGCGAAGATCTACTCAAAGTTCTTATGCAAGTTTACTAACTTGGGTTTTTTTGGTGGTGGTGGTTTTTGCTTTTTTTTTTTTTTTTTTTTTTTTTTTTTTGCTTAGTCTTGTCTATTGTGCTTTCTGGGTTCTCCACTTTTTTCATGATGGCTAGGACAGAAGCAAGAAGATCTTATATCAAAGTTTAGAAATGAGATGAGATTTCAGTTGTATTAATATACTGCTCATATGGAAAAAACAAACCCTTGTGGATACTGATGCAATTTCATCTCAGTTTCCTAAAGAAACGTGGGGCAGCAGTGTTGTTCCTGCAAGTTCCCTTTGAAGGGAATCCTTTCAAAGGGGTGTAATCCATACAGTGTAGTTTATAAGGGTAAGGTATCTAAAGCATCCCTCATCAATTTCACATTTGTTCTGCATTAATTTTTTATTTATTCTGCTGAAATGAAAAAGACCGTGATAAGATGTGAAAATTTAGGAATAAACATGAATCTTCTGTGACAATATAAAATATTTTTATCCATTTCATTTTGTTCACATCTATTCTCTCTAAGGATGATTGCAAGCTGAATTCAGCTTCTTACTCCTTTCACTTTAAACAATTGAAAAAACTTGAATTGTCTATCCTTACAAAAAGTGTTGTGGTAAAAGAATTAAATTACTTATATGACAAAAAAAAAAAAAAAAAAGTAAAATAAAACCTTATTTTATAGCTCCTTTGACAGGCAACTTGCCTAATTAATTAGAGTTATAATCAGATGTTATTTATTTAGAAACATTTAAAATTACAACTTATATTTGAAGGCGTTTTCTGTAATACAGATAGAAAAATGTACAACGTTCTAAAGTTTAATTTCATTAGTCTTAAGATTATATATCTCACTTCATATGGGTAAAATTAAGCCACTTTTGAATATAGTTGAAATGTGGAGACTCAAATTATTTAGGTGGGCCTTTTAACACCTTTAATGGACCAACAAGTGTTTCAAGTGTCTTATAGAAACAAAAACAAACAAACAAACAAAAAAAAGAGATAATTATAGTATCACATATTAAAATGTTCCAAATCTAGCTTCTTCAGAAAGTTAATGAAGAATGAAGCAAGATCCACCAGTGACATGTAAATAGGTGGTTAATTAAATGTGTTTTAACTCAGCTTTTTAAAAGACATCCTATGCATGATGTCCTGGAACATCTTGTGAGATAAGGACTGAAGGTATCTAGGAGATTTTAACATAGACTTATGCTTCTGTTTTCAGCAAAAGACTTTCAGACCTCTTGTATCTTGGCCTGTGATGCATTTTTCCAACATTTTTAATCCCACCCCTCGTGCACACTTGATTACTTTGATCTGACAAACTTTTTGGATAGTTTACATGAAATTTTTATCATATAGATGGATAATAGATCCAAGATGTTCTCTTACTTTCTCTTATGAATGCTAATTATTTGATATTCTGTCTCTAATGTAGATTATAGAAAAACCTGTCACTTCTGTGTTATGAAGAATGGCCTGTTTACTTGCATTCCTTCCAATTCTGTCTGTTTAAGTTACTGGGAAAAGGACCAGAAAGACATAATGCTCTATCCTCTATTTGCCAGTTTTAATAGCAAAATTGTTTAGACTTGAGAAATATCTCATTGTCTATGAATCCATTAAAATATCCATCACTGCATGGGTTTTGATTCCATCCCAAAGCAATATAGTCTTTATTTTTGTCTTCCTTTAAAGACTACCATGCTTTATATGATCTTGTCAATCAAGATCTTTATCTGACTTGCTGTAGGTGTCATTTTCTTCCATTTATTATTTTTGTGTTTTTTGAAACAAAAGACATCTGCTTTCTTTTTGTGATCTTGATGCTGTCAGACCACTTAAAAGTGTTGGAAAATGAAAAAGCAGAGTATTAGTATACTGTGTGATTTTTTTTTTTTTAAACAAGTAGAAACCTACTGAAGCATGTTGGTATTAAGAACATTTAGTAAACCTTTCCCTCCTTTCTAAAAAGAAATTTATTTCTTGGTCTGCTTTGCTTCTTTTCTCACAAACATAAAATTCATTTGCCTGGATCCCTTTACCACTTTAATTTTGTTCTGTGCACAGTGTATATTTCTGTAATATTGCATTGACTTCCAGGGGAGTTTCATATTTATGTGTGTTCTTAGTAATATGACTAGCGTGTTTTCATGCTAACAGGAATCTTGAAACTGCTGAACTAATTAAAATATTATTAATGGAAGGTTACTGTTTAAACTATCTTACAGGTACATCCACCTTTATGGAAGCATTAGCAGCCAATGGTACAACCAACATACAGACTTCTGTAACAGGAGTGACAGCCAGCAAACGGAGGTTTATTGATGACAGGAGAGATCAACCTTTTGATAAAAGGCTACGTTTCAGTGTGCGACAAACTGAGAGTGCATACCGGTACAGAGACATTGTTGTTAGGAAACAAGATGGATTCACACACATTTTGCTATCAACGAAATCATCAGAAAATAATTCACTAAATCCAGAGGTCAGAACAATTCTGATTTTGGGGGGTAAGGGTATGGGAAGAATTATAAATCTCTAATTTGCACCATTTATTCAGGTACAAGCATATGCAAAATGGCACTTTAGATTTGTTTGTAAGATATTATACATCCAACTGAATTCTAGTATAATTCTGATGAATTTATTTAGCCACATTATCTGAATATTTTGATGGATTGTCTTTTATAATAAATGTGGCAATTTGTCGAGTACAACTTGAAACAAACTTTAGCCTGAATTAAGTTTCTTTTTTTTTCTGAACTGGTTGCATATGCCATCTGCTGTCCAAATTACAGAAATGCTGAATGAATTCTGTAGTTACAGATGATAACATCTAATAGATCTTTTCTTAAAGTTTTCATTGTCTCACCATAATTACTTTTTAAAATGTAAAGCTTCTAATACTGGTGGGTCTTTTTGGTTGTTTTGGGGTATCTTTTTTTTTTGGTCACTTGCTTTTTGTTTTGTTTTTTGTTTACTTTCTAATATTTGAATAATTAAAAGAAATTAACTTTTCTAATATCATGGTTAAATGGATCCTGAGGAAAAATTAAGGATGTCGAAGACTGAGATCTCTCATGATGGAGGGGAAAGAACTGTATGCTACTTTTTAATGATATAATAAAAGGATTCTAATGAATTTTTGATTTTTCAGGTAATGAAGGAAGTCCAAAGTGCACTGAACACAGCAGCTGCAGATGACAGTAAACTCGTGCTGTTTAGTGCAGTTGGTAGCATTTTCTGCTGTGGTCTTGATTTTATTTATTTTATACGACGCTTAACAGATGACAGAAAAAAAGAAAGCACTAAGATGGCAGAAGCTATTAGGTATGTAAAGCTATATTCAATCATCTGAATGGGTATTCTTCATTGTGTAGTCTGGCTTGCTTTATCTTTTCTATTTCAAAAGTCTCTAATTCAACAAGACCTCAGATGTTCACCTGCTATGCAATAAGTGTGCAGCACTTCTTTATACTCCCTGGCCATTTCTATTTGGGTTGTCATTTCATGCATCACTATTTATACTATTAAACTTTTACTATGAAAACTGGTATTATGATAATATTTCTCCAGCTGAAACCAATTTTAAAAGACTTAAACACCCATGAAGTTTCTGGAAAACTAATTTAACACACAAGACACAAGATGTGCACTGAATGAGTAACGATACAGTGCCTACAGAGCAGTGGAATGATGGATATTTCACAGAATTAGACTAATAGTCGTGAACATCATCCCAGTGCTAGGTTCCAAACCTAATGTTTAAATAAAATGAGCTGAGCTACTACAAACTAGAAGAATGTTTAAGGAAGAAATGTATGGATATTACATCCATAAGTACAAGGAAGCAGATTATAATTTGAACACTCTGCTTTTGAAGGCCTGAGATCTTGGAATAGCTCTTGTATGTTTCCAGAATACTAACACTCCTTCAGAACCTGCATTCAGTAGTTACCAGTATGTCTCTGAACTTTAAAATTATGAGGAAATCCCAATATTTTTAAATAAGAACCCTACATTCAGCATCTAAAACTAAAATGGAAAATCATCTGTCATTCAGAACACAGGATTGCTTCACAGGTGCTGACTCAGCTGTATGATGTACAATGTATTCTAAGCAGGCCTCAGAATTTAAGAGTCATGTACTTGCACTAAATATGTACAACTTTATCATTATATGTGATAACTATTAACTAAGAAATGTCAGCATCTTTCTTTTGAAGTGTTGAAATTCTCCCTTCCATGTTTCATATCTGTATTTTTACTAAGAATATCTCAAAGATATTTAGTGTTTCAGATCAGAGAAACTCCTAAGTATCCATACTTTAACAGTACTGGAATGTACTGTCTTTTTGTGTCAGTGAGGATGAGAACACACATTTGTAACTTAATAGTATAGCACATCATCTAAGAGGGGGCTGTAAGGGACAGAAATATAACAAATGCTTCTGTATCAAGGAAGGAAACTCCACAACCTCACTGGTAATCTGTGCCTGTGCTCAGTCACACTGCCAGTAGAGAAGTGCTCCCTGATGTTTGGATGGCTCCTCTGTTTCAGTTCTTGCCCACGGCCTCTTGTCCTGGTACTGGGCACCGAGAAGAGCCTGGCTCAGTCTTCTTTGCACCCTCCCTTCAGATGTTTGTACATATTGATAAGATCCACCCCACTGCAAGCCTTCTCTTCTCTGGGCTCAACAGTCCCAGCTCTCAGCCTTTCCTCATAGGTGATTTGCTGCAGTCCCTTAACCAGGTTTGTGGCCCTCCATCGGACCTTGTTGTGTATACCCACGTCTCTCTTTTACTGGGGAGCACAGAACTGGACACAATATCCCAGTGCTGAGTAGGGGGGGCCTGCTGGTGACGCTCCTCCTAATGCAGCACACGATACCATTAGCCTCCTTTGCCACAAGGCAAATGCTCAGCGTGGTGTCCACCAGGGCCACCAGGTCTTTTCCTGCCAGGCTGCTATTCTTATGGTTGTCCCCCAGTATACACCAGTGCCTGGGGCTGTTCCTCCTCAGGTGCAGGACTTGGCACTTCCATTTGAGAGGCTCCTCTCAGCCCATTTCTCTAGCTTGTAGAGGTTCCTCTGGATGGCAGCATAACATTCTAGCATATCAGCTGCTCCTCCCAGTTTTTTGTCATCAACAAAATTGCTGAGGTTATGCTAAACCCACTGTCCAGATTATGAATGAAGATGCTGAACAGGTTGGACTCAGTATGCACTCCCAGGATACACCACTGGTAACTGGCCTCCAAGTAGACTTTGTTCCACTGATCACGACCTGCTGGGCCCAGTCATTCAGCCAATTTTCAGTCCACCTCACCGTCTGCTCATTGAGTCCATACTCCATCAGCTTCCTTACAAGGGTTTTATGGAGGCAGTGATGAAAGCCTTTCTGAGGTCTAGGTAGACAATATATGCTGCTCTCCTCAAGTCACGTCAGAGCAAGCTATTATCAGGTTGGATTTGAAAGTGGCATTACTGCAGAGATTAATTATTACTGAGTTCTCAAGGACTGGTATATTTTGCTTTTAATATGAGTACGTTTGTTTTTTTTTTCTCTTCAGGAATTTTGTGAATACTTTTATTCAGTTTAAGAAGCCTATTATTGTAGCAGTAAATGGCCCAGCCATTGGACTTGGAGCATCTATATTGCCCCTGTGTGACGTGGTTTGGGCTAATGAGAAGGCTTGGTTTCAGACACCGTACACTACTTTTGGACAAAGTCCAGATGGATGTTCATCCCTTACATTCCCCCGGATAATGGGCCTGGCTTCTGTAAGTAGCTTGCAGGGTAGGGGATGACAGCCTCACAATGCCATTGTGAAAATTTATCCAGAGTGATTTCAAGACCTTTTAACCTTTGCTGTGCTGTCTTTTATTTCTCTTTCTCTCTTGAAAACCTTTCATGAGACACCAGTATTTACTCAGCTCCATGCTGTTACAACTTAGTTTACAAGTGAGCACACAAACCAGAAGGCATGGGACCTAATCCCACGTCCTGGGCCCCCTTTAGCCCTGGCAGTGGTGGAAGGGGAAGATGCGTGCCCGGATACCCATTCCCTGCTGGTGCCTTGTGAGGCCCAGCCACCAGTGTCCTGCACTCAGCACAGCATCAAGGAGCGCAGCAGAGAGCAGGCTGGTCTGCACTTACATGGCAGGCCCAGTTCCACCAGCTATCAGCAGTCTCATGCTAGTTTGCAAAATAGGCAGTTCAGCTTTCATGCACCCATTATGCTCAAGAAATTGTGTTGAACTTCCCTTCTTTGTAGACCTCTGCTGATACTTATATGAGAGTGTTATGCAGGTAATACTCAGTTCAAATCACCCTTGTGATTTATTTGTTTTAGTTTTGTACTCTGTATTTACAGTAATTCTGAGTTGAAGTAACTGGTTGAGCTTTGCATTGTTGCTGAAGCTATAAGTCACGTGTTACTTTTCTCTTTTTTCTCACTTTCCAATTAGCAAGAATCAAATGTAACAAAAAAGTTATTTAAAAATCTCTTATCTATGTTATTTTCATGTTGTTTACTATTTTTATGCTGCATTCCTTGAAAGCTGAGACCTACATCCTGTTCTAATTGAAACTGAATAGTAACAGTATGAAACAAGTGCTTGCAGCTATGTTTGTTCCTAAATTATATTTTATTATAAAATTCAGTTTTTCCCTATAGGCATTTATTGATTTTAAAAATACAGATTTTGATATATTAAAAGAATTAGTTTGAACAGATCTTATAACTGTGTGATGTCTAGATTTAGTAATTAGAAGAGAACAGAAAAGCTAACTGAAACAGATTAATACTTGTAAGAGTATCTATAATATCTTAGCGTGCTACAAACTACTGATTGTTCCTTTCCCTTTTTATTTGGCCATCCATCCATTCATTCATCCATTCATCCATCCGTTCCATCCATCCCTGTCCTTTAGAGACTTGTGGTTGTTACTTTTTCTTTCTTCAGAATTGGTATGAAAATACAAGAAGCTCTTCCCTAGTATACTCTTTCATGTGCTTTTGTGAGTGCTCTCATTCTTAAATTTAAAGACTTATATGTAAAGCTTCCAGTGCTACCTATAAATGTATTATTGAAGGTCCCAGACTTTAAGTCAGTTTCAGTGTGTTCTTTCTATAAGCAGCAACTATGTAGAAATGGTCAGTGGCAAGCTTGTTGGAAATACCTTTCCTGACTGAGTCGATCTTGGTTGTTGCGCAGTCTGTCATGGAGTTTTTTTTCGCAGAATATGTTTGACATAAAGTTCATTACTGCAGGAAATTTAAAGCCCAGACCTCAGGATTCAAAACTGACTCTATATTGGGAATACCAGGAATCTCAGAAGGATTCTTAAACTTTGCTTTTGAGTTCTGAAAGCAATCTACAATAGAGATTGTGCAGGCTGTTTTGGGAGCTATGTTGTTGTGTATCTGCTATGGAGATCCTGCTGTTTTCTTGGTCCTGGCCATAAGGCACAGGAGCTGTGTGATCAAGTTTCACACGCTGGGTTTTTGTGTCAGTCTTTAGTATGCATGGCCGTATGACTTAAGCTTTTCTGTCAGTCATGAGGGATTCACATTTCCTAGTGTCTATAGTTTACAACAGAGCCAGGATCTTAAGCACTATAGAGACCAGCTGCCTCTCAACTGTAGTGGGATATGCATGGGAGAGCTGAGGTGCTCCATGGCAGCTAGGGCCTGGGGACTTGCATGGGAGGTTGCACGTGAGCCTCAAGGCACTTGCTGTAAAAGAGGGAAACTGAGACCAGCGGATGTCCCAGTGAAGCATGAGGATTTCACAGTGGAAGGAGAAAGACAAACTAAATAGAAAATCAGAGTTGGTAATGAGAATGTGATATTAATTATTTTTATCATCTTCATTTCTATTGCTGTATTATATGTCTTGGAAAGTAAGCAACAAATGTGTTAAATTTCACCACAGATAGAGGGCACGATTAGATGACTAAAACTTGTTTAGTAGTGGGTCTCTGGCATACACTGTATGTAGATTAAAAGCGAGAGCCGGAGCAAAACATTCCCCTTCAAAATCTGTCAACTGAAAACGCTAATGAGAGTGCTCATTTCATGTAAGGTTTTCTGCTAACGCTGCATTACAGCTTGCAGAAATCAGATAACTGCACCACTAGTATTTGTTGTTTTCACATTCAGGAGAAATGAGTCTTAGAAAAAAAAAAAAAAAGGTTTTCTAGCATTCATTTTTTAACCTCATTACCAAAGATGCTTGTGAAGAAAATGTAACTGACCAGGTGACTTAAAATTTCTGAGTTTCCTAACTCCCAGTAGATTGACTTCATGTTTTGATCATCAATACCAAGTGTCTTTTGAAATTATTTTGGATTTTTTTCTCAATTTCCCTAGGAAAACCTATTCTTATTTTTCAGTCAGTCTTGTGTATATCACTGATCTTTGGCTAGTGTTTCAAGTCAGTATCATTCATAAATAATTTGGAAAAGTAGAAGGCATAGTTGTGATACTTGTGTTTGCTGGAACCTTTCAGAGAAAGCATAACTACAGGGATATATCACTTACGCCTTTGGTTTGACTTTTAAATAATAATAATAAATGTGAATTGCAATTTTCCATATTAAGTTATGGGAGATCTAATAAATGTTATGTACAAAAATCCTAAGAAATATCTCTTTATACAAGCCTCTAATGGACTAGGAGTCAGCAACCAAACTGCCACTAGAATGCAGGTTTTGTATTTCATTACAAAGGGGCAAGTAATAGACAGCTGACTGCTTAGATTTCTCTATCAGCCTCATTTCCGATATTCCAAGTGTCCAGTGATGGCTTTGTCATATTTTCAATGTAAATCAGTTATTTAATAAACCGTAAGGTAGAATTAAAGCATAAGCATAAATGGTTGCAGGGTGATATTTTAACAGGGAAGCTGTTAAATAGTGAAAAGTGTGATAGCACATCAAAAAAAAAATTACAGAACTAGAAATAACTGCATACAATGTATTACTCTATTCCATACCTTTACTAATGCTTTTAAATTGTGTGTAAGGTCTTTTAAATAAGTGGGTTTTCTTTCTGTGGTTGATGTTTGTTTTTTTTTTTGGTTGGTTGGTTTTGGTTTTTAGTAAGGCTGCTATTGAGAAAGAATTTCAGTTCACTATTGAACTTCTAAATAAATGGGAATATTTGCTATGAATTTGAACAGAAATTGGATTATATCCTGTTCACTTCAGTGGGTTTTGTACATTGAACTCCAAGATGAGCCAGCTATTTCAAATGCTGCATCATAAATGAAATACTATAGTGCTGGAGACATTTGAGATGGGCTCAAAATAAACCATATAATTAGACTTCAAAAATATTCATTATAAAAATTTAAAAAAGCTGCAAAATATTTAACTTTGTGTTCCTTCCAAGACTGTCGGTTCCAAGGAGGTCTACTACCAAAACTGGCTTATCTTTATAATTTACAGATAATGTAGATTTTTTAGGAAAGATTTAGTTGCTGCAACTAATGCTATTATAAAAGGCAAGCAACTTCAGTATCACTTCAGAGGCCTGTCAGGCATTGTAACATATTCCTACATATACAGTTAATCAACTCTGAAATACTCCAAGAAAGCTGGAGCTTATGAACACTCATGACTAGGAAATGACAAAAGATTTTTACGCTTTTCATGCCTAACCATAGGCATCTGTATTTTTTAACTATTGAAGTAGTGTAGTCAACAGCACTGTCAAGATCATCTGCAGGCAAGTCTTTGTCTTTAATAATTAGAAGTTGGAAGAGCCATAATCAAAGTACTTCAAAAATAGTACAGGCATTTTCCTTATTTGTTTTGAGCATTTTTCTTTTAAAGAGTTTTGTCTCATTACATTTCATACCAGAAGTAACTTTTTATCCCTTCAGGCCAATGAAATGTTGTTCAGTGGGAGGAAGCTGACTGCGCAGGAAGCTTGTGCCAAAGGACTCGTCTCTCAAGTGTTTTGGCCAGGAACGTTTACACAAGAAGTAATGGTTCGAATTAAGGAACTTGTCACATGTAATTCAGTTGTAAGTGCCCTTTATTTTCTAACAATAAGGCTTTTTATAACTAGATAAATTAAAATTAATCTATTATAAGACTTACATCATCATGTCCTTAAAAAAAAAAATCATGACATGAGGACAACATTTTAGAAATAGTAATGGCTTTTTAACATTTGATTTTAACATTTGAACATATCTTGTTTTGTGTGTTGTTGTTTTTAAAAAAGTATCTGACTTCTCTTTATCATATGCCCTTATATATTGTGGTTAAGAACATAAAATAGCATTGGATTCTTTAAAAATATACTTTTAAAAAATATATGCATATACTTTCAGTTTTTAATTGAAGCATAAATGGTATGGCATGTAAATCCAACTTACCCTAATTAACATAAGGAACAGTTGCCCTGAGAACTGAACAGAAATGGTATCTCGAGTTGTGATTGAAATTATTAAGGAAATGGTTAACTTAAAGAAATATTTGTAAACATAGAAAAATGCAGCCTTTTTCATCAGGCTGATCTTACAGGTTTACCAATGATGGCATTCATGGTTTTAAGTGCTACTGGCAGTTGCACATGACAGCTGGAACTACCAAAATTTGATGCTTTTTTATGGGAAGAGAAAATACAAATCAACTTCTGTGCATTAGAGATGTTGGACTTTGAAACAGAATAATAGTCTTCTAAGTGAAGAAGCAAACTTGAGATTATTTTTTTGGTCTATTTTAGATACTTTAGATCTAAATACTTTAGATATTTTAGATCTCTTTAAGCATTAATGTCTGCCTGGTTTTTAGAGCAGTTTTGGTTAATAGCTGGCCTTCACCAAAGTGGAGCTGGCTTTTTCTCTAGTTATCAGTATAAAATCATGTATATGTGTGTATTTATGGTTATTATTTTCATAATGGCTGTATTTTTGTGCCTTATTAAGTTGTGTAGGTATAAGGTAAAGGAAATTGTGTATGACTGAGAGACTCTTAACAAGGGTCCTTAGGGTTATAGTATGTGGATAGATTTATAAGTGATAAGATTGATTAAATTTATAATCACCTTCAGGCTTTGTCTGTATAAAACTGAACGCACAAGTTGCTCTGTTCTCATGTAATAATACTGAACAAACTCTCTTCTCTGTTCACCTAGGTACTTGAAGAATCCAAAGCTTTAGTACGTAATATCATGAAGGTGGACTTGGAACAAGCAAATGAAAAGGAGTGTGAAGTTTTGAAGAAAATATGGGGCTCAGCACAAGGGATGGACTCAATGTTAAAATACCTGCAGAGGAAAATTGATGAGTTCTGATGAGATGCCCATTGACACTGGAATTGTATTTCTTGGACATCAGGGCAAACAACATATGCCCACTTAAAATCCTATATAAACTCACCCCTTGCTCAGCTTGGGAACAGCAGTGGAACCCCCATCCCCACCCTTTATTGTCAAGGGGTTTAAAAGTACTGTATCACTTAAATTTGAACAAAACTCCTTTCTCCCTAATTGTTACATGTATATATGCACATACATAATGTGTCTGTGCATATATATATATATATATACACTTTATATATATATATATATATATATATAATGTAATGTGTGAGAGTGTGTATGTAGACACACACACACAAGAAGCTAAAAATGAAAGAGTGCACTACCAAACATCTCTTTAAAGGCTATAGTTTTTGTTATCTTTGGCTAGTACTGTATCAAATAGAGAATGGATTAAAAAGTAAATGGTGTTGCATTTATTTTCTGTGTGGCAGGGAAGTCTGGAATAACGCTTTTCTTTTTTCATTAGAATACAGAATTGAAACGGGTATTAGCCAGCCCTTACTTTCACTGCCCAACAAATCAGCTCAGATATAAGGCATTGTCTCAGAAGAAGGTTAACATACCTCAAATAATGGAACACTCTAAATTTTTTCAGAATTGAACTCCAGAAAGATTAAATCTCAAAAATCCCCCAAAAGAGAGTGTGCTCAGGATTAATGCTAAGAAAACACTCTATGCTTTTTTTGGGGGGGAGGTATAGAGGGGTGGGAAGAAGGTGACAGGAATATGTTTAATTCTTACCCAGACAGCATGAAGAAACCACTGTCTCTTGGGGAAGGGGAATGAGGGGAAGTGGAGGGGGAAGGAAAAAAAGACAAAAAAGCTTGTTTTGCAGTATTAGTGAATCACTGAATATCTATGTATGAATATCATAAGTTATAAGTTAGTTTTAGTGGGTTTTTAAATAGCCTCTGTTTTTTCTTTCCTTTTTTTTTAATAACTACATAAGTGCTTCTGTTGCTGGGTGAGAATACTACTTTATATACATTTTTTTTCCTATTTGCTGGTTTAATTGATGTATTACACCAAAAATGCATTTTATGTTCATAAATTTTAGGTTCACTTAGAATATATTATTTAATAAGTTAAAATTCTTTTGGCACACTATTAAGTAAAAAAAAAAAAACTTTTTAAAAAAACTACCTTATATTAGATGTTTAATGTTCTTTGTCTATGCTTTTTTATTATTTTAAATATACACTATATACAGTATGGTGTAAAAGAGTGCCCTGTGTAAATAGACCTATTTTGCATTCCTTTCAGGAGTGGTTATTGATTCCTGACTGCAGATACCTATTATTAGTTGGGTATCTGTGCTTGCAATCTTATTGAATGTATTATGAAGAATGAAAAAGAAATCAAACCTTATTTTTGTACAGTTTTGAAGTTTTTAACTTGGAACTGACCCACCTCCCCTTCCCAGTGGAGAGCTGTACAGTGTGTAAATCTGCCTTTACCTTGGATTGGTACAGTATTTTTGCATCTGTGGGACCTACTTTTTTGTTCTAGTAGTTTGAACTATATATAAACTGTACAATCTGTAAAGTTTTTATAGAATAAATATTCAGCTGTGAAAACTGGTTAAATAAAACTAATATTTCTTAACACATTTTAAATGCGGTTCTCATATAGTTGTATTTTTCAAAGACAGTTCTGATTTTAAAGGAAGAGGTGCTTAAATGTTGCAAATTAGAGACTTACTTAAATATTAAGGTTTTATTCTGTCAAATGTATATACGCTCTTAACAATTTCCATTGAAATGTTGAAAATTAATTTATTGTTTTAAAGTACATCGGTGTTTTCTCTTAGATAAGGTGGATAGGAAGACAACATTCAGGAAGTCATTTGATTCTTAATTGTTTTGTTACAGTTTGCAAAAAAATTACTGAATGTTCTTTCATATCTCTTGATATATCATTTTCCCAATAATTCTGTGGTAAAGAAAGTGAGGATTCCTTACCTGAATTTGACTGTATTGAAAGTGAGAAAGAAAGATACATTACACAAAGTTCTGTAATGTTAAACCTTTTTGAGTTTGACTCAAGTTGATATTCACATCCCTTTTCTGGCACCTTGAAGAAGAATTTGGGCACAGATTGCATCTATTTCAGCTTGAGGATTATTTATGCTGTTCTTAACCATGAATAGATTTCACTGAAACAGCTGACTAGATCTGGAAATATTTAGAATTATATCTGTTGAACATGTAGGCAATTCAAATGAAAAAAATAATTCCATTTGCTTCATTTTGTGTTGTTACTATCAGTCAGGCTGTTACTATGACTCAATTTGCATATTAAGCTGTGAATAAATTGGAAAAAGTCCTTACTTCAAACCAATTCGTATACAGTCATTGCCACAGCTACATAGCTGTGTCACTGCGCAATTGCCCTACCTGTATTAGAACCAGTAACTAACTTTACACTATTAAAAATATGCTGTCATTCATAAATGACATACTTTTCTATATATTGGGCTACAGGGATATCATTTCTTTAGAAAAATACTGTCCAGTTCTCTTAGGTATAGGTCAGGAAATATCCTCAGTGTGCAATTGTTACTGATATGCACAACTTATCTGTGGAGGTTCTGAGGATGTTTTCATTTAAGATCAGAAGCATTCAGCAGAAATAGTAAAACTTAGTAATGCCTTACTAAGGCATTTGTACTGAAGAGGTCATACAGAGAGTAAACAGGGCAGGTTTTTTTATTTTTCTGTCTCTAAAATGAGTATGTGGAAGCAAAACTGAACATCTTACCCAACAGGAGAGGCCCATCCAGCAAGGTAGGCATCAGGTACTGAAGTAAAATGCAGTGCACCTATTTTTCAGATTCCCTTCAAATCTGAATTGCTGCACTATCAGTCCACATACCTCCAGTAGTTGCAGGTATGTGAATCTTCCGTGGCCGCCTCTTCTTACAGGGCTTGAATTCTCTTAACGATGATCGATGATTTCTGAAGAGTTTACAGGTTTCCAAACACTTCAGAGGGAAAAAAAAAAAAAAAAAAAAAAAAAAAAAAAGAGACATTTGTGAGGAAAAGTGGCAACAGTGTGAAGATTTTTCCATCAAATATCTAATAAGTAACACATAACTTTACTTTCAGCTGCTGTCAAAAAAAAAAAAGTCCTGTAACTCAGACAACTGAGGACTGTATATTTGAATGGAACAACATTAAGGCTAGTTTAGTTTTTAAAACACCATTAACAGAACAAAGACAGCAAAATGATGGCATTCTAATAGCAATCAATCAATCATGAAATCACATAAAGTGACTCAAGACCTTTTAAAATTAGTATTTTCAGTGCTTTTCTTCACAGAAGTCAGGTCTTTGTTTAGCCTGTTTTACTGCTGATGCTTGTATTTTTCTACACAAACTTGCAGTACTGCATAGGTAAATCAGCCTGAAGAATCAGATTTAGCTTCTGGTCCTCAATTGCAGCTGCAGCCACAAGGGACTGACTGGGCCCAAGGACAAGGGTGGAAAGACTGCTAAAGCCAGCATTAACTTCTAAGGCACTTTGGAGTTGCAACTTCACAAAATCAGTTGCACTTGAACATCGCTTTTCTACACTGATTGTACTGGGGTGCGAACAACTTGTTCTTGGAGAATTTTGGAGCCTCACAGGTTGTTGGACCCAGGTGCTAAGCACGTAGAAATGATATCTTTCTGAACGCCTGAGAGAACTTCCATATGGTGTTTTTGTGATTTTTCTTTTCTTTTTTTTTTTTTTTTAAACAAGGAAGAAATTTCCTACCTTTTTTCATCTTTCAGGAACTAAGACAAATCATGAAACCTGCTTAGGTGTCAGACATCTAGCCAATGATTAGTAGAATTTGGAAAGATGGTACTGGAATACAAAATTGACATAGCTTTAGCCTGGCTCAGTCTTGACCCCTAAGGCTCCTGTCAAAACTGCTACTTTAAGTGCTTTACTGTACTACACAATCTATGCTCTGTAAGGAACTCAGAATTCACTAGAAACATATGAGAAGGCAATTGTCTGTATTGGTGCTGAAATATCGAAGTATAACAGGAACCTTAATAGTACAGTGTAGGAATCTCTCTGGGACATTCTAGTTCTCCTGAAGTAAGTACTATCACAGGCACTAGCAAACAGCAAAGGGTTAAGTGCTGGCAATTGTACTGGACAGGCCTTAGTGTATGCTTACCTCACAAAAAGTTCCATTACACTCAAATTTATTTTTGGAATTAAATAAAGTTACATTTCTCCTGGTCAGGAAACAGTACCAGAAAGACACAATTTGAATGTACTTGGAACTGTTGGAAAGCCACCTGCATATACTAAACCATACTTCTCTTGATTTGTTACTTTGAGAAAAACAGAAAATATAGCAAGGTTTTAACTTATCTAGAGCTAACCTACAACAAAAGGTATTTGGGGCTAATTTCAAAAGCTGAACTTACCTCGAGGTCTTTTCTTTGTTCCAAGTTCCTAATTTGCCTGAAGCCTGGATTCCAAGCAGTTTCCTTCAAGGAGTCCTTCACTGGATTGCTGATGTTGCTAAAGGGTACTTCTCTGTGCTCCACAAACCACACCATTATTGTTCTGAAAAAAAAGCAGAAGAATTTAATCACCTTTTTAGGTGAGATCCTTTTGTTAAAGCTAGGCTTACTTGAAAGCAATTGAAAAAGGTATTGAAATACATTTTAAAGCAGTTATAGCTCCACTATTTCATACTTTACCCAAATACTGGGGAAAAACAGGACTGCAAATATCTAGGGAATAGGGCAGTAAACAAAACATTTCTGTCTGAGTGGATGAGAGAGATGCTCTTCAATGAATTGAGCCAATAACCTTCCTGGCTTGGGGGGAAGTTAAGGTACTTCATGTACTTCTGGGCTTTGACAAGTACACCTTTGATGAGAGTAGGAGGAAGGTGATACCTCTCAACTCAATTACAGTTAGCCTTACGAATTTCCATGCTAAGGAACCACCAGCAGCTGTCAACACTCAGGCAGTCTTACACTGCTATATCAGAGGCTGAGTTGGCAACGTTAAATCATGCAGCATGAGAGCTGAAAACTGCACACAGGTAAATTTTCCTTTCCTACGGAAGCTGCATCCATCAGGATGAGAGCTTCTGTATGGCGTAAGATCACCATGTCATATACCTGTTCTGAACAGCTGCTCACATTTCTCTAGAGAATATTTCAGTTACAGGTCTCTGCATTTCTTTTTCTTACTCTTGAGGAACATGACTGGCAGATTGGCATACACCAGTCTTTCAAACACAAGCGGGGAAATAAAGAAAAAAAAAAAATAATAACATTGTGAGGCACTACCAAGATGTAGAACAGTTTGACATGAAAAGATTCTGAAGTGCAATACAAAATGAGGTGATGGTGATGAAGTTCTTTTGGTCCTCCTTAGCCCTCCTGCACAGGGAAAACTAAAACAAATAAGGGAAACTGGTAACCACCAAGACAGAGCAGGGAAGTACTTATAACAGCAGGGTGAAGAAATAAAGGAATAGCCGTTACACTTTCTTAAGTCCTAATGTTAGAGGGGAGAAAGGCCAGGTGAACATTTACCTGTTCAATCCATCAGCATAGAGTACGTTATCAGTACCTACACCTAAACTCATGCAGACAACAAGCCTCATGTTTGCAGTCCCTGGTCCTCATGGGAGACTTCAACCACCCTCATATCGGCTTGAGGGGTAACAGAAAAAAGAGAAGGTTCCAAGGGGTGAATTCATCAACATATAGCAATACCTTGTGATGGTTTTACTCGGGTGGGCGACTGAGCTCCACCACAACTGCTCTCTCACTCCCCCTCCTCAAAGAGGAACAGGGAGAAAATACGATGAAAGGGGCTCAAGGGTTGAGATAAGGACAAGGAGATTGCGCAGTAATTATCGTGATGGGCAAAACAGACTCAGCATAGGGAGACAGTAAGATTTATTGCCTATTACTAAGGAGCTAGAGAAGCGAGAAACAAAGGAAATAAACTAAAAGCACCTTTCCCCCCATCCACCCTCTTCCACCTCCTCCCCCCAAGCGTCGCAGGGGAACAGGGGAGTGGGGGTTATGGTCAGTCTATAGCGCTTCTTCTCTGCCACTCCGTCTCAGTCACTCTTGTCCCCTGTGCTGTGGGGTCCCTCCCACGGGATGCAGTCCTTGCTGAACTGATCCGGCGTGGGCTGCCCACAGGCAGCAGCTCTTCAAGAACTGCTCCAGATATGGGTCCGTAACACAGGGTCCATCCCTCGGGAGTGCACTGCTCCAACCTGGGTCCCCCACAGCAGCAGCTCCTGCCAGGTCACCTGCTCCTGCGCGGTCTCCTCTCTATGGGCTGCAGGTCTGGCCCAAAATCTGCTCCAGCAGGGGTCTTCCACAGGCCACAGTCTCCATCGGTGCAGGTCCACCTGCTCCACCGTGGTCTCCTCCACGGGCTGCAGCGTGGAACCCTGCTCCACCCTGGTACTCCATGGGCTGCAGGGGGACATCCTGCTTCACCATGGTCCTCATCACAGGCCGCAGGGGACTTCTGCTCCGGCGCCTGGAGCACCTCTCCCCCTCCTTCTTCACTGACCTTGGCGCTTGCAAGGCTGTTCCTCACTCCTCTCACTCTCCCAGCTGCTGTGTGGTGCAGCGTTTTTTTTTCCCTGTCTTAAATATGCTCTCACAGAGGTGCAAACAACATCACTTCTTGGCTCAGCTCTGGTCAGCAGTGGGGCCCTTACCAAACATGGGGCAGCTTCTAGATCCTTCTCACAGAAGCCACCCCTATGGCCCGCTGCTACCAAAAATCTTGCCACATAAACCCACTACATACCTGAACGGAAGGTATATAGAAGATGAAGCCAGGCTCTTTTCAGTGGTGTCCAGCAACAAGACAAGAGGCCACGTGCACAAACATAGGAGGGTCCATCTGAACATCAGGGAACACAGGGAACACTTTTTCCAGTGTCAGGTTGACTGAGCACTGCCCCACGTTGCCTGGAGAGACTTGAGATCTTCAAAAGCCTCCTGGACAACCAGCTCCAGGTGGCCCTGCTTGGGCAGGGGAGTTGGACCAAACGACCTCCAGAGGTCTCTTCCAGCTTCAACCATTCTGTCCTTCTTTGGGGAAAACAAAACTAAAATAAACTTGTATTTTTTTTTTCCGATGATACAAACATCATCCACAAATGATCTCTACGGCTAGAGCTGCAAGATCATCAGGCTGTGCAACACTACATGCTTTAATCTTTTGAGAACCCAACATCTTGTACTAAAAGGTACCAAATCACCCAGAATAGAGATGAACACAGAGTGACTTGTGTGTTTTGGATAAGACAGGGATCATCTTTTACTCTAGTAAAAAGCATAAAGAAAAAGTCTCATTTGTTTTTTCAAGGATAAACAGGATTGAAATACTTAAACAAAACAAATACACGTGCCTTTTATAATACCTGAAAAATTGCTTTAACCTCAGCATCTTCTAAAAAATTTGCCTTTTTTTTTCCCGAGGTCTGCCTTAATCAATCAAGCTGCAACGCCTCTGGCAGTCATACTGAAATGCAGCCACACTGGCTACTGAGGAAGACAGTAAAATATGTTAAATAGGACCTAATGGCTCACACTATCTGCTATGTATGTCCTCTGGATATAACTTACCAAACACACTATAGAAAGACTATATAACACTGCAAGGTGAGAAGTCAATTCACAATGCTATAATAAAACAGAATGTCCTAAATACTGCTTTCTGAGACTCATTCATTATAACCCTATACTTCCATCTCCAGCAAAATGTCCCGATTGCTAGACAAAGCCCAGAATATAATACTCTTCAAAGTGTTGCTTAGCATCCCTGCCTCTTCCTTACCAATTAATTTTTACCAAATTCACAGTACCATCCTTCTCAGTGGGAGCAGGCACTCACACACCTCAGCATCACTCCAGTCATGTGCTAAGCCAACTGGCAACTTCCGTGAAATGAAGATGCTGCTTCTCATGCTTATAATGTATTTGAAATTCACTTACCTTATCAGGTTGGATGGGAATCTTCAGTCAAACACTATTATTTAAAAAACAGAAAACAGAAAACTTGCTAAGCCAGGAATAACTAAAACACACACATCTACAGAAACTGTGCTTGCACTCCATGATGTAAAAATGACAAAATAAGTAAATTTTCTTTCCATGTTGGTTTCAGTAAGATCTGCTGTGACACAGGACTGCTATATCATGGAAGGACGCTACGTTCAAATGTCAGAAGGCAGACACATGTCCATATTTTTTCCCTTCCTTCTCTCCAGCCCTCTCACTGGGCTCTACACTCAGAAAGAGCAGCAGGGATTAGAGATAGAAACTTGGCAAGTCCTGACTGTAAGGTCTGAAATAATTTTTTTATTCTAAGTAGCAGTTAACAAAATTAACAAGAATGCAATGCTGGGAGCTTCTGAACGAGACAAGCACTTGAATCAAGAGGATCAAAATAAGAAAGCAAAGGAAAGCAACCACGTCCACAAGAGTGGTTTGTTTGCTTGTTTTTGTTTTTTGTTTTGGTTTTGGTTTTGGTTTTTTTGGTTGCTTTGTAGGTCTTTTGACCAGTCATGTCACAATAGGAGTCTGCAGGCTGAACTTTGTGATCTCAGGAGCTGAGCTGTAACATCCACAGAAGCAGCTGTAAAGTCAGCATTGCATTGCGTCTAAGGATAACTAAAGTCACACTTTCATTTCTGAGTGTTTATGAAGGAATTACATGTTCCTTTATGCTGACACAGAAAATTCAATTCTAGATATAAATGAAATATGTCTGTACATCCAGGGGAAGACGTAAGTCAGGTTTTGACACCAGTTTCTATGAAGCAAAGCAAATTTCATTGCTAAACTTTCAAAAATAAACAAGCAAATAATACCGCAGTACATAACACTATATGTATATAATGTAACAAATAAGCCATATAAAGAAATTCCAGAAGTTCCCCAAGACAGGTTGATTAGCTGAGGAAATATATATATATATATATATATATATGATTTTGCCAATTTCTAGGAAAAGGCCGAGTCCCTGACTTTAGATTCAGAGATCTTGGAAATCCTTAGCAGAGTTTTGTACCCCAGGAAATTGGCTTGAACCCAGGAAGTGCCCTGAATGAAAATTTCTGGTCAGTAATCCCCAATAACTTGACATGCCACCATTATTTCCCTGTCTCTGACATTCCTGGTGCTCCTCTAAGTTCATGCCAATGAAGAGGAACTGTGCCTGAGAAGAGCTTCAATGCTAATGGCAAGGACCTAGAGCACACTCCCCAGAAACGCGTTATCACTGAAGACACAGTGCCCAGTAGTACAAGGCACAAGCAAGATAAGTGTTGGATTTTCTCAGACCACTGCCTTATCACAAACTGAAACTGTTTACATGTACAATGGAGAATAAGAACACATCCAGAATGTATATATATATAAAAAAAAAAAAAAGTAATGCACAAAAAGAGAGAGGCAGTTCCCTTGCAAGAAAGACAGCTGAGAATAAGGCTCTTTTACACCTGTTCCTCCTATCAAGTACAACAGGAGCTCTACTCAAAGAACTGCATGAAGGCATCTGTGCACGGTGCCTCGACTGCTGCCATACTTGACCCTGCAAATCACTGATGATAAACCATAAGAGTACAACTTTGTTACAGACTTGACGAGTTTCCCCACTAAACAGACTATCACCAGCTCGCAGGCTTTCTCATTAAGGCAGCCACGACCCCAGCACACACCAGCAACGTGGAATGGCCCCTTCTAACATGTTCTCCCTGATAACTACCACCCAGCTGCTTCACATCTTTGTCTAGCCAAAACAGTCAGCTGAGGCACACACGTGGGAGGAGGTGGAAAGAAGTTTTCTAGGAACCTGACAGAAGCACTGACATAACACTGCATTACCCTAAGAGCCTCCAAACCTCACAGTACTCGCAGCCCAAAAGCTGCTGGGTAGCCAGCACCTGGTACTAGTTCTTTTCTTTCAGTTTGTGGTTTGTTTAAGGACACAGAAAACTACTTCAACACGTGCACCAAACCACTGCTGCAATTGCCACAGAAACGGTGTGGCCATAAATGGAGGACAAGGCAAATGCCAAAGCCCCTCAGCCTGTGAAAAAGATTCAGAGATTGTGTTAAACCATAAAAACCTGAAGGTTGTGGGTCTCTTGCAGCAAGACCTGGCTTTCTGGGCCAGCAGGGATTCAACCTCCAGAAGTGAGGCTCTTGCTCGCTGCTCCCTCTGTGGAAGGACTACATTTGTCAGGGCTTGATAGCCCGTGACTTCCTCCATGGGAACCCCTAAGGGGGGAATCAGGGTCTCCTCAGAACTGACAGGAAAATTTAAGACTTCCTTGAAGAAGAAAAGGAGCAAGGCACAAGAAATCCAAGGAAAGAAGTGGAACTATTCCTAGCAATCACGATAATTGCAGTTTTGTAAGTTAGGCTGGCTGGGTGCCCAGAATGGGTAAACAACCCTGAACCAGTTTAACTGACAAGCATATTACAGCTTGCATGGCTCTGACGCAATGCAAAATGACCTCCAACTTTTCCAAAATCTTAGCTACAGATTTTCTCCCCATGTTTTTTTTTTTTCTTTTTTAATTGTGTAATTTAATAAAACTAGAACTGCTCTAGGATAGCAAAGTTTGATATTTCCAACAGTAAGCATGAGGTTTAGACACACAGCTATCAGTAAAAGCAAATGGGAAATAAATTTTGGTTATTTCTAAATTTTAAAAATCCTTTATTTTAAATATATTTCTAACACATAAACAGCTGTTGCACATACACAATGCATAACATGCAGTATTCACATGTATATTCTGCATGGACAATTTACCCAATAAGTTTACAAGGTTTTCCCCCATTCTAAGAGTTTTAGCCATGTTTTTTCTTTTTTTTTGTTTTGTTTTGTTTGTTTGTTTTACAACTCACCCGAATACTTCTGTATGAAGACAACTTTAAACTCAATTTTATCCCTGTGTTATGTTGACCCAGTATTATTCCAGCAGAATTTCTGAATTCAATGCTTCTGAAGATCAGAAGCATTCACAAAATTGCAATGCAGGGCCTGCTGGCACAGCTTCAGGAGCTTTACCTTAAAGGTTCTGGGTCCAAGATTATGTTCGAGAGAGAAACTTTCACAAGCAGTTTTAAGAACTCTGAAGGTAGATATCAGGTATGCTTTACTTGAAGCCCTGTGTTGTAAACAAACATTTATTTATTTTTTAAACAGAGGATGGATGGAAGAGTGCAATTATTTCAGTTTTGTTTTGTTTTGTTTTTTTTGGTCTGCACAGGCTTTTCATCCCTAGAAAGATTTCATCTGAATGCCAGTGTTCTTTCTACAGCTGGAACTATACATCCGCTCATCAAATCACACCAATATGGAAAGACAAAAATTATTAAAAACAAAAACAAAGTGGTGTCTTTAAGGTTTACTGAGGGAAGGGGCAAAAACCTTATGAAACAGAAGACCCTGAAAGGCTGTGCACTATATCCTTCCCTGGCTTTCCAATTAGCACTGTATCCAGCTACATGTTTAACATCCTTCAGACCTCTTTGCTGTGTTACCATTATCCCCCAGTAACCCCAAAGCAGAACTTTACAGAAGCTCAGAAGTGCTCCTAGAAATAATGTGTAAAACCATTTGCCACCTGAAGGGGTCAGTCGGAACTGACTGGAACGCAGGAGAGCTGGAAACCTGGTACCCTTCCAGCCTGATCTGCCTGGAGCTGGTACCACGCTGCATTTTTTTCAAAACCCCAAATCCTATGGTGTTTAGGCTCCTAAACTGCTATTCACACATACATAAAATAGAACATGAGCATTGTTGGCTACAAGCTGCTGGAAACTGTACTTTCTACCTAATTTTAATAGGTTCATCTTTCTTAATGATCATTTTTTAATCAGGAGACAAAAAGCAGTCCCTTCAATCCAGTTTTGTTTCTCCTTGGGCCTTTTTAATTTCCTAGCTTCTCAGGCCTCGAATCCAGCTTCCCATAAACTCAGAATCACATAAATCACAATTTTTTGCATCACAATTTGCATCTTTTCTAATAAAAAGAAGGCCTAGTTCTCTCCTACCATTATGTCTTCAAGCATTCTTCCTTAGTGTCCTGTGGAGCTGCATCCAATTCACAGCAGAGTACAAAAATGACTGGAGCATAGCAAACCTTTTGGTTGCCTTCATTCAGATCCCATAGTTTCTTCTGCTGTTATCTATCTTTCCCACAAATTCCACTTGATGCCTACTAACACAATGCACAGCATGCTAGCTCTAGACTTGCTGTTTATGCTACTCTTGACGCTTTTCTTTTCCCCAGCCCCCTACCATCACAGTACTTTATTTATTCTTCTGACTTCTGCCAAACACTGAAGTCATAGCTTGAGTCTTCAGTTTACTCACATCTCTAGCTCTTTCCTTATTCTATAGCTGCCTCCTCCTTTTCCTTATACACATTATCAGGTCTGAGTAACTGCCTTTTTCACACCTGTATTACTTAAAGGACAACTGTAGTTTATTTTCCTTCTCCCCTTCTCACTAAAACCTGGCAGCTCAAAATGCTCAGTCCATCTGCATTTGCACATCTTCTGGGAAAATCTGGAGTTCACCGTAACACAGGGGTTAAGAAATATGAAGCTTATTTTGGCTCTGCTGTGATTCCGACTCCTAGCAGCCAACTTGCCTCTTTCAAAATGTCATTTTTCAACAAAACCCATGGGCTCTAAGACTTTAATTCATCCCCAAACTACATGCAGATGAGCAGGCTCCAGCCAGCTCTCACTTGCCACGAAGCCAACATGCTAACACAGCTCGATCTTTGCTTTCAAAAACCTCATGACAGGCTAATTAATTTAATAGTCCAGACTTCTCTTTGGCTGGTTTCAATTCCCTTCCCAGAAAGCTTCCCCCAGCTCTTTACAATACCTTGAAACTGTTTTTCACTATCTCAAACAATTATTGTTCTTGACAGACGGTCTCAGAATTTTCCATGTACCAACCTTTTCCATCACCATGGCAAGCCAGATGCTTTGGGGAGAAAAGAAGGAAAAATAAGGCATGACAGATCCCTTTTGTACTTTGCCCAAAATCTTCAAAAAATGTTAAGTACTACATTATTCTGCTGGCAATAACACCCTCAGAACAGCTACAGGGACACAAATCAACAGGCTGCAACGACAAACTTTCTGAAACTTGTTTAAGAACAACCAAACAAGCTTGAAAGCACTGGCTTGGATGAAACAAACTGAAGTGCATTTCTCTCTATCCTTCCTTTTCTAGCAACAGCAAAATCTTTTGTGCAACTTCAACACTTCTGTTTGAGTGTGTTATTTTTTTCAAAAAAAAAGATTGGAAACACTGAAAGGTGGAAAGCTGAGATGGACTCTTTTTGCACATTACTACAGTGCTGGACACAGTGTTGGTAGTATACTATGGGCCTTTCACATTCAGCATCAAAAATGGTTAGAGTTTCAGTGAAGTTCTCAGAATTTGCACTACTCCCCCTTTCCTATTCACAAATAGTGGATCCTTCACCAAGAACATCTAGGAAATTTATGCAGGAAGGTTTAGACATAAAGAATCAAATTTATTTCTCATAGTAAAACTGACTGTAGTAATTTCCAAACTACAGATGTGGCAAAACATCTCGTGGTGTTATAGGGAAAAAAATAAAAATAAAAATAATAAAAAAACACAACACAACAAAAAACAACAACACTGAAACTGAAGGAACAAAAGCCCACAGCAAGGCAGCTACCTACTTCTACTTCTAAATGGAAACAAAGTTCTTCAAAAATCTGACTCAATAACCAGGCCTACCCAGGGGCACACAGAACACCTTTGAGCAGATGAGAGGACACAGCTCCAATGGCCAGCATCACCACATGATTTAGGCAATAAACATACCATCCTCAACTGTGCTTATTTATAAGGCAGAGTATTGTAGAGTATTGTTGTTAATTTTACAAAATATGTAAGTACCTTCCCTGGGCATTCTCTTGCCATGGTAACACAAGAAACCAAGAGCATTTATTACAGTGGTGTCCAACCTCTTCATTTTTGCACAGATCCTGGTATTTGTAGGTCTTCTTTTAGGGCAGTATCTCCTCTTCGTGTTTGACAGGGAATGGAATATATCTAAACGTACGTAGAAGTATTTGGCACAGTAAGCTATAGTTTCATTAGGAAAAGTACAATAACCACTTGATTTTTACCAAATTCAGCACACTGTGGAAGAACATGGGAAATCTCAATCTGCACTGAAATCAACCTTCTTAACACATGCTGACCTCTTCTGTCTATTCGACTCTTACTGAGTTCACAAAAAGAAATACAGAATACTCAAAAAATACTCAACTTAGTATTAAAATACTGTAAATTTTTTTTCTCAATTACTAAGATCTCTCTCCAAGGCAAATTTTATGTTTAATCTCAGTCCAAGACCAATTTCTAAGGTCTTCTATTTCTTTCCTTTATCCACTTTTGCTTTTTTTTTTTTTATGGAAATGAATTGAGAGGGAAGAAGAAGGGCACCACAGCCATTTTAGAGCAGTAATTGTATGAGCTTGCACACTTCAGCCTTTTTAAGAACCTGAGGTGCTTTTACCGTGCTCTCAACATTTACACGGACAAGTACTTAAAACACTTTGGACAAAATCTGTTTCATAAAGCAATTTCTATGCTATTGAAAAAGCCTCAAACATCTGCCCTGTCTTACCACTAGTTATTCATTACTGAAATTTGTTTCAGAATCATATTTTTTGAGTATTCCAGAAAATATCAGGTAATCCTGAAATGACTGTTCTCCAAGGACAAAGAAAGAAAGAAACAAACAAAACACCACCTTCTTGGAGGTATACTGTTTGCAAACTAAACTGCGAGTGCTGAGAGCTTTGTCTGAATGACAGTTGTCAAATTGCTCTTCCAGAAGAAAGGCCAGATGTCCACAGTTCATATTCCCTAGAACCAATCATGCTTGTGTATCTACATAGGCTGTGGCAACTGCTGGCCAAGGGCAGGGTAAGCAGGCCACTGAGCAAGCCCTGTGCCTGCACCAAAGCCTGTCTCCCTGGCTGATTTCTCTGTTTCAACACTGTAAACAGCTTCAGAAATGATGCCAGTCAATCCCAGGAGCACTTGAACTTTCTGAATCAACCCACCAACACACACTGATGTAAGGAAAAGGAAGAAATAGCTGCTTCAGACTACGAAGTACCAAAGCAGTCCTGAATGTGACAGACCTACCTTCTGACAGGTAGAAAGATATGTTCTTCCCAACTTCTCTTCCTAGAGGTCATCAGCATATAGTTCACTTGATCAGGCCATGGATCAAAGAAGGACCAGGGAGAACAGCCTCCAGATCCAAAGAAGTCTCATATTCAGTTGAAACTTAACAGCAACTCCACTTTCAGCCCCCAGGTAAGAAAACTCAGCGTAGGTTGTCATTTACAAAAGCAGTGAATCTATAGAATAAAAATTGGCTTTTCCACCCAGTCTACCAACATCAGTGAAAAGTTTTGCATAGAGCACGTGTGTTTTCTTACATGGAAGTGTCATGGCTATGCTCCAAGCTCCTAGTTCCACCGGAGCTATATAGGGAGGTTCCCACAGCCAACAATACCTTGGGGACTTGAAAGGAAGCTCCAGGAATGCTTCGCTATTTAAAAACACATTCATTTCTGTTCAGGGGAAGGGAAGACAGAGGAAAAAGGTTCCCATACAAAGTAATGTAGGTGAGGTTGGGCTGAAGGTCCTTTGGAAGCCATATCTTACATATCTTCTTGAAAGTATGCTCAGTCCCTGCTGAATCTTGCCCCTCTAAATCTTCACACAAGGCACAGAGCTTTGAGTTCACTCTCATTTAATTTGGCATAACATGCAAATATTTTGAGAATTTCTTGGGGAATAGCAAAGGGAACCTGGCAGGAAGAAGCTCAGAAAAAGAAAATTAAAAATAAGGTCCTTTTGAGAAACCAGGGAACTAAATAAGCATCCTACTGATTCTGCAAAGTTCAAGGACCTCTATCAACAGGGATCAAAACCTAAAACCCGTGTATTATCCCCAGAATAAAGCACTGGCTGCTTCCCACCAAACACATCAATTTCTCTCTAGATCACATAGAAATGACATGCTTGTAATGGGAGCCATAATTAGTAGTGTTTCCACAAAACAATACATGGGAATTAAGCCATGTCTCTCTGCTCGTTTTATAGGGAAGTCCTACAGCTAAAAATCTCAGCCTTCCTCTTGGGGAGGAGAGAACAATGAATCTTGCTGCAGAATGACATATTCTAGGCAATTAATTACAAGAGCTTCAGCCCTCAAAGCCACACTCTGAGCATGACTGGAACATAAATAGATTAGCAACTGCTAAGGATTGCTTTTCTCCTGATTTGGAAAGAATGTTCCCACTTTGCTTTTGTAGCCTTCAATGATGCACAACCATTCTTTAAATAAGAAAAGCCATTTCACATTTTTATAAATATCCCAAATGCTTCATGTTACCCTTAGTTACCCTTCATCTCTCTATTCTCTTCAATGTTGCCACCTAAACAGAGACACATTTTCCAGCACACACTAGTCTTGCCTTAAGCAGAATAAAGCCTATGCTACTTCCTTCACTTGCATCATCCCCCAGACAGGTGAAGACAGGACTCGTTTCACCCTGGAGTCCTGGTCAAAGCCACCGCTCTCTGATCAGCGGTCTTCAGAGGGAGAAAGACATGGCCAGAGCTGATCAGACGTTTTGAGGTGAATTCTGTGAATGCTGCATGCACCTATAGCTCTGGCAAAGTGCTTTATAATGTAGCATCGCTATGTTTGTCGCATTGAATGGGAAGCTGTCAGAGCAGTACAGAACTGCAGAATTATTTGTAGATCACCCAACAACTTGTCATCAGCAGAAAATCCCAGACTGCTCGATCACAGTTCTTCAGGCAACACTGCCTATCTCATGCTTCCCATCTTTCTCCCCACTTCTTCTTTCCGCCCCAAAAAATCCACCACCACCAAACCCCCTATTTCCATCAGAGCAGACTGAACTAAACTGCTGAATGAGATAATCTGAAGGTGCACCATGGTCCTTCACACTTTATAGCAGCTGCATTTTCTGCATCTCCTTTCTAAGCACCAGAGTAAACGAGCTCTGTGGGGCTAGGAATCCTGTTGACGGCTGTTAATGGCATTGGGAAACGAACTGCCTACAAATAGGCATCACAATGCTCAGCACCACTTTTGAAGATCTAATTTAAGGACGCCTACATCATTTTGAAGACTTAATTGCAAAGGCATGCTGGTCACACAAGTACATTTAGACATCTGGCCAAGACACCCATTACTCTGAACTGCTAAATGCTTACAGCCGCTACTTATCTTAAGATCAGTGCAGGTACAGAGCTTCAACGCATCTCAGATTCCACAGTACCTAACGTGAAGCTGAGTCCCCACATCCCATGCAGCAGGACAAAATCCATTGGTATTTGGAACATACGACTTCATTTCTGTCTCATCAGTCGCAAGTACATGAGATAGCATGTATAGGATACCAGAACTGTCACAAAGCTTTATGAAAATATTTGAGCACATTTAAATAAGTTTATTGGGCTACAACTTCTTGTTCTGACACCAGGAGCTCTAAAGCTGGATTTACTATCTAACAAAATGACAGGCTCAAGAACCAATGCTTAGCTGCTTGGTTTTGTGCCTGTACTGCAAAAGTTGACCAATTTAACTCTTAATTTCAGTATCAAAGAAGAAACCTCGCTTCATAAAGCACCGTCTGTGTTGGTGCAATGCCTGTATGGTGCCTAGTTCAGTAAGGCTATCATCCCAATGCCAAATTTTGGTGTCAAACTACAAGAACTTTTGGAAGTTGCAGTGCAACACAGCATTAGCTTCCCTTAGCAAAATTATGCACTTTTAAAAACACAAATTCAATTGGGTAGTACCAAAGAAAGGTACAGACTTTGACAAAGATTTGAAATACTTGTCTTCACAATTAACCAAGGAACATGCTATTTTTCAGCTACAACCACTTGATAAAACTCAGTCCCTTTGCATCCTCTACAACCCCAGCGGTGTACAATGCAGAAAACTTAAGATGATTGGGAACTAGTGAACCTAGACATCTGGCTTAGATATTAATAACAATAATATTAACATCAATGCTCATCTTTATTTGATAGTGGGCGGGGAGAAAGGAAGCGTTTAGCATTCTGCCAGACAAAGCAGCATACACTACTACTTAGGATATTCAAGTGCAAAAAATATATAAAATATATCCATATTCTATTAAGTAAAGCTGACTAAATTGTTACAATACAGCCAGCTAAAAGAAATTTGGCATAGCCATCTCAACACACACTCTGGAAAGCTCAAAACTGTGCAAGTCACTTCAGCTCCCCCCTTTTTGCTCCTGTAAATGGCTGCATTAAAAGTTTTAAGCAGTGCTGAAAGCAAACTTCCAAGGATGGATCAGAAGCCTATTTTGCTCTGCCAGCAGAGGTGATCTACAAAGAATTGCCTTGGTTTGTAGCAGATACTTATGAAACTGTTAATATTCAGAAGGTGGACGTTTAATGTTCCATGAATTGGATTAGTCTCCGTTTTGACTCTTTAAGCTCTATTCCATGAATAAAAATGATGGAACAATGATGAATAAAAATGATGAAACAGTTCAAACACGTTCCAGTATAGCCAGCACATAAGGACATACCAAAGACAGAAACAATGCATGTATTAATATTTAATTAACAGCATCATAGGAACTACAATCTAGTAGCTAGGGTACTGGATTGGCTATAATGAGCCTTCACTCTAACCCCAGATCAACCACTGACTTGCCACGTACCTTCCCTAAGAGGGAAAGGAAATACTCCTCTAAGCCTTCCTTTTTGCTTTTCATCATGAGTGAGTGAGTGAGTGAGTGTCTGTGTACATGTAGAAAACTCCACAGTGGCTCTGCAGTACTGGGCAAGGAGTCCAACTGCTGATTGCAATTAACAGTAATAGCAGCATCTTCCAAGCTACCTCAAGACTGTTTTAAATCTTTGGTATTTCCAAAACACTCTTAGAAACCTTAAACTAAAAGGCAGCCCGTGGAAAAAAAATAAATAACATTTAAAAAAGAATCCAACAAAAACATTACAACGCTCAATTTTTATGCAATCATCAGGCTGATGACATATGAACCTGTTTCCTGTTTATTTTTTATTTTTTTTCCCCAAGAATCCAATTGTACATCTTGGCTAGCTTCTCCAAAATGGGTATTTCTCATCAAACCAGAGCATGATGCAGCCAAGACAAAGCTAAAGCTTCTCCTTCCATTAAGCCCCATTTCCTCCCTTTCAAGCAGCCTTAGATTAGCATTCATTCTTGTCTCTCCTGCATTACCCAGAACTAAACTGTGCCAAATCTTGCTGCATTCTTTCTACAACCACAGCATCTTTAGAATTGCTTTGGACAGTCCAAGTTCTTTTTCCTCATCCTTATCTCTAACTTTGTAGATTTCCCCATATTAATACTAACATTATTATTTCCTCAAACAAAACAGTGCTACCAAAGTTAACTCCTATTCCTGCCATTGTCAATCACATATACCTTTGTTTCTCCAGACAGGTTCCTGACTCGGTCACCATTTGCAAAACAAAAAGGCAAATACATTCTATTTAGATTGATTTTGCATAACACATTATCCAGCTGCCTCAGCTTTTATGTCCCCTTTGTCAGCATTAATATTTGTTCTCTATTTGCTCTGCACCCACCAATTTCTAAATATGCATAAGCACTTGCTCAAACGTGGGGCTGGAAAGAAGCAAGTAATCTTTGCGGTCTGTTCCCAGCTTGTTGCATTATCGTTCATTAATCTTAATAAAACTCTTTCCTTCCATCAGCCAAGAAGACTGGCACAGCTCTGTAGAATGGCTGAGGTTAAAGTAGTAGAGCAGTGGTTCCCAAACTCTAAAGGTGGTGCCTTATCACTGTCTGCACAACAGGAAACAAATACATCTATCCCTCATGCAACCAGCTTGCCCCAGGCTTGTCTCTGGTTCATGTATTTGGCTCTCCTTCCCGGTGCTAGACAAAACACTCCCCAGAGGCCAAACTTCTTAGTAAGCACTCAGCCCTTTGATCTCAGAAGCAGCTGGCAGCACAGCTGCTCCCCATTACTTTTGCAGCTCTCAGGAACCCTTTGGATTTTCCTCATCCTCCCTCGCATCCAGGCACAAAGGGTGAGCACACCACTGGCAGACATCTTTCGTTCTCATGCGAAACTTGAGCTGCTGCCTTGCCTCATGTACCCTGCCCAATTCTTCCTTGAATTACTGCCCAGCTGGCCCAGCCCCAGCTCGTCCCCTGTAAGCAGCCCCCCAAGCATGTGAGCAATGCCTTCCTCTTCCTTTCAGCAGGTCTCATCCATGCTTGGGTTTGCTGGGGAAAACAGGCTGCCCTCTGAACAGCACTTCGTCTGTGCTACAGACTGTAGTGAACAGGGTGCTGCCTCCTGTCCCCCATCTCCAGAAAACCCTCCCTCAATTCACAGTAGGTGGCAGATGAAAAAATGCCAGTTCCACCCAATGGAGTCTCTCTTCTTTGGAGCTACAAAGCCCAGCAAGTGCAGGACCAATTACCTCCTGAGAAGCAGACACACCACAGAACCTTCCCAGGGAAACAAGGATCTGGTTAACAACGTGTGATCTCACAGAGTAGACAACTGCAGTGTCTGTGCACAGCAGGGGGTTTTCAGTGATACTTCACCAGCTGAAAGGAAACAGAAAAGCTAGAAACCAACTCAGCATCATCCCAAGTAAGCTGTAGGATTCAGAGAGAGTATTTTAATCCCTTCCCTAGCTGGAAAAGTCATTTGAAATGACTATAGTAGATGACTAGTGACTGCATGAAGCAGCATAAACAAATGATTCTCTGCCGACACCACCAAGCTTTGAGAAGTGCTTTTAGTTTGTTGCCTATGTAGATAAGCCACAAGATATGTTGGCCAATCTGAGATTTCCCAGGATATCTGTAAAAGATTAACCTTAGTACTCACATGCTGAGGAAAGCTGATAGAGCTGGAAGACCTACTTCTGAGCTTGCCTTCCGGAATCATCTCAGTGAGGCTGCTACAGCTCACCCACCAGTACTTCTGCAGCAGCTGCCTAATGAGCTACACCAAGGTGCTCTGTAACCAGGTACCTCTTAGAAAAATCACTTCACCTGGTCCTACTGCTGTCTTTTTAGAGCCAAGGCCAAAAGCTGCTGCACTCCTGTTGGCAGCATTAGAAAGCACATGAGTAAGACTTCATCCTTTCTCTTAGTCAAGAAGGGAAACTAGCCCACTGATATAAGACTCTTGGTTCTGGAAGGCAGTCTTTTGTGAGAGGGAAAGTGTGTGTGGTGTGTGTATAAAAAGTTAGTTTTCTCAGAAGCTGCCAGAAAAATGAGAACATTCACTGGAAAAGCTACAAATGGTTTCCATCATCCAACTTTTCACAAAGTTTTTGGATTTTTATAGAGCTTTTGCTGCAGGTGTTACTTCCAAGAAAGTCCAAACTCTTAAAAGACCTTCTGATCAAGGGGAAAAAGAAAGACTGCTTACTAGTCTTTTTGTGAGAATTGACATAAATCACAATCCCTGAACACAGGCTTTCAAAAATAAACTTTAGCCAACAACTGATACTATCTGCATCCATGCATAGCAATGAAACAGTAACATTTGAGCCAGACATGTTAAATATTTACTAGTCAAATGTAAAGCCAAGAATTTCCCCAGATGCCTACTCCAGTCATTTGTGATCATGTGGGTGAGTCTCTGTCTGAACATGTGACAAAGTGTTACTTTTGCTCTAGGTAAGCCATTAGAAACATCTCATGGAAGGTTAATTTTGAAAAACAATGACATAGAAAAGCGTTACAGTTAAAGTAAACGGTAAAGTTGTTACAGTCATGCCTTTGCAAAAGCAAGGTGCAACAAAAACTGAGCAAAAGAGTCTATGGTTGGTGGAGGTGTGTGACTTATCACCCAGTAAATCATCCAGGATGATTCTCCTCACTGAAGAGAAGCAATAAATAAATAAAATGAAAGCTCAACAACTTTATCCACGGGCTTTCTGCACCACTCATCCTGACAGGTCTTTATTTTTTCCTCTACAGCTATTCCCTAACTTCCATTATCAACCTCCCACTGCATTAAGTGAACAAATTCCATTCTAGACCTGTATTGGTACATTAGCTCACTACATAAAACAAACAGATCCACCAAAATAAAATAAAATAAAATAAAAAAATCCTAACTTTCATGGATTTCAACAGGAGTTCAACTGGATTCTTTAGAGCTATGCTCTTAGCTTTACTGCTTATTATAACAAAAGCAGTTTCACATCAGCTGCATTGTTTTAGTGTCCATAGTGTTCTTCCCAGAAATGTGTTCCTGCAATAATATGATAGCGAAGCCTTAGCTCCTCTATAGGCTGCCCTGTAAGCAAGAATCACAAGCTACTTTTAAAAGTAGAGATTTGTTGAGGTTTGGGGTTGTGAGTGCATGTGGGGAGGTCAATAATAAAAGCAGAGAGAAGTCTTCTGCATCACTATTGACATCGCTCCTCACCTCCCTTCCCTCTTTCAACTTGTGGAGAACACCTCTTCTCCCTCCTTTTTTTTTTTTTTTGGCCTGCATGTAGGCTGAAATATTTTAAACATGAATTCAAAGTTTTTAGAGATCTTTAATGTAAAGAAAGAAAACATTAAATCCCCAAATGAGCTTTTCTCCCAGATATGTAACAATCTTCAAATCCCAAAATGACACCTGGATAAGAGGTACACCTACAGTCAAAGTCTGAGAACTTACAACTTATCATTTTCTTAAAGCTAGAATTGTGAAGTCTTTCAGAAAACACTGTATGACAGTGAAGAAACAAATATCCATTCCTTCCATTGTAGGTCATGCTTTAAGGGCTATAAATAACATATTAACACATAAAACTTCTTAAAACCTAACTTATCTAATTCTTTTTATAAAAATTATCTTACTAGGTTTCTATACAGTACCATTGGACTATTTGAATGCTTTTTCTGCAGACAGAGCTTTACGGAGGACAATCGTCATTAGTTCCTACAGCCATCTGAAGCCAGTAGTCCAGATTTCTAAAAACGACAAAGTTGTACAAGTTCTCTCCTCCTTTGTGAAAACCATGTTCGTTTTCTCTCCAGGAAACAGGACTGTCTGCAAAGCCATGCACAGTTAAGGTCAGCCAGTGTGCCAGTTTTGGTTCACTGAAATAGGAGCTGCAAGGGAGAAAACAAGATTATCAATAATTATAATGGAATGGACAGCATGGTCAAGTATACAATATAAAGCAAAAATCAAAGATGTAGGCACTTCAGCGAACATTGTCATTATCAATTAACAAAAAAAAAAAACTGCTTTAGAAAATAATAAGTTCAAATAGAAAATATTACATAGGAAGCAAGAAGCTTCTAGAATTCACTCTCTGTAGCACTAATACAGACATCACATTGATCCACGATACACTAGCATCATGTAGTTTGGTATTGAACTAGAATCACACCTACCCTGTTTATCAATATTCAGTGCCCTACTGTCCTGGTTTGAGTTAGGATAGAGTTAATTTTCCTCCTAGTAGCTGGTAGGGTGCTATGTTTTGGATTTAGGATGAGACTAATGTTGGTAACACACTGATGATGTTTTACCTGTTGCAAAGCAGTTCTTACACAAAGCCAAGGACTTTTCAGCTTCTCGCTCTCTCCTGCCAGCGGGCAGGCTGGGGGTGCAGCAGGAGCTGGGAGGGGACAGACCCAGGACAGCCCAAACTGGCCAAAGAGGTATTCCATACCATCTGACATCATGCTGAACAATATATAGGGGTGGCTAGCTGGGGTGGGGGGGCTGGCTTCCTGTTTGGGGTTGGGCTGGGCATCGGTCAGCGGGTGGTGAGCAATTGCATTGTGCATCACTTGTTTTGTACATATTATTATTATTGTTATTATTTTATTTTCTATCCTAATAAACTGTCTCTGTCTCAACCCACAGACTTCAGTTTTTCTTGTTTCTCTCCCCCATCGCAGAGAGGGAGGGGGGAGGGTGAGAGAACAGCTGTGTGGTGTTTAGCTGCTGGCCAGGTTAAACCACAACACCTACGTTACTACACTTGATTAAAAAAAAAACAAATTCATTATAAGGTAATTTACTGTAATGCCATAACAACCTTGAAGTAACTTGAAATGCTCTTTTCAGTATCATAAAGGCATTTCAATCTTATTTTCCATCAGTAGTTAAAAATGCTAAATCAGGCATATTTGAGGGCACCTGATGTTCATAAGCAGAGAAAATTTGAAAAATGTAGGAGCTCAGTGGAGTCACTCTTTAGAAATTAAGATAAAAAGCACAGTCATCACTAGGATACAGAGCAACCATTCTCAAATTTGTATGTATCAATAATAATCCAAAATTACTGTTTTTTTATACTGGCATTAAGCTTCCTGCCCATTTCCTAATTCAAGTGTTCATTTTGCATATTTTGTTATTTAACTCCATTAGTGCTACTGAAAATAAGTATTTGAAGCTGATTTCAAAAATTAAAGTTTTAGATTACACATTTTTTGATATACTGCTGTGAACCCTTACCACAGCTGCTCCAACAACTGAATTATCTTATCAGGAATTATAAAGCCTGTAATTGTGCACAAAAAAGCTTGGTCCACTGTTGAGTTTGGCTGAGGACAGCAATAGGTTGATAAGAAGCTAGAAGATTTGTTGTCTCTGAAAAAAAAAAAAAAAAGAAAAAACACAAAACAACTGAAATAAGCACATTTAAAAATTTCCACAGAAAGACTTAGTAACAAAAAATTGTACCCAACAAGTACTATCTATGTATGTCACCTAAATTAACACTCAAGCAACACCCAAGATTCATGGGTACCTCCAAAATCACAAAAGTTACTCAAGAAGTATAACCATTTAAGTGCATAACAGTCATCCCACTTGCAGAAACATGCCTTTCTTAATTCTTACTTAACTCTTCCTTAAAATAAATTGCAGTTTTCCTCACTTAACATGTATTTAAAGATGAAACAAATTCAAGTACTTACAAGTTAACTTGATTCAGGACAGCACCTAGCCATTCAAACAGTTCTTCTGTACTGCAGGACTCTTCTGGTTTTCCTTCTAATTCATTACTTTGCAACACTGGACACTGCAAGTCTCTTACTGTGCTGAATGTTATTTTTGGCTTCAGGGTCCGTATTTGGTTTTTGGGAAAGTATGACATCAATGTTGATCCCTCTGCACCTTAATAACACAACACCACAAGGAGTCCTTACAAAACTACCAAACAAAAGGAGCACAGAATTCATGAAACATTTGTATATACATATAAGAAAAGTCAATGTGCAGTGTTAAACTGCTACTAAAACTGCTTGCATGCTGTTATCTTTTGCAAAAGCCATCTTTGCCTTCCATATCTTCTTGGAAATGAGAATTAGTGCAAGATCCAGTACCTCAGTACAGCTCAGTTAAATTACTATTTAACTAGCAAATGAAGAAATAGATCTGTCAATAGAAAATCTAAGCAAAATTAACTGACCGAGTAATGTAATTAACTCAGTGGAAAGAGGAATTCAGAGTATTCCTGAAAAAGAAAGCATGAAAGGAAAGCTACTTGCACGTTATCTGCTCCCCAAGACTTGCAAATACATTCACACCATAAATATACCCACACCTATATATCTGAGGCCAGGAACCATTTTGCCTTACAAGTGTCCATACATTCCCTCCCTGCTCACGTGCAGGTATCTGCTGCCGTGTAAGCGTGATACATGCATTACACCATTAAGTCACCTCCAGGTCAGCATCTCTAGAAATTCCTCAGGCATTTCAGCAAGAGAGGGAGAATACATATGGTAAATGTACAGGAAGATAATGCATCTCAAAACCATTTAACTGGAATTTGGCTCAAATTAACTCAAGCAGCATTTATTCCAAAAGCACAGAGCATCTGGAGGGATCCCAGTGTGTAGCAAGCATCCCAGAGGCAGCACGGCATCCAGAAGCAAGAGCAGCTCTGATGGGATGAATTCCAGCAGTTCTCAAGAATACCTTGCAAAAAGCTATAGTATTGTATAAATTCTCCTGGACCATCCCTTTACAACTACAAAAAAAAAATCGCTTTTCAATGACCTGAACGGCACTCATTCTTCTACCCAGCATGTAAAGGTAAGTAAATCTTTAAGTTTTTGCAGCTGAGGACAAGACCACATAAGAATCATTCCCAGAGGCTTTAACCCATCAGTAAAAACAAGGTATCTGATGTTCTAGGTGTGATGGGAAACCTAATCTATGAGCCGTAAGATTTAGAAAAAATTCTTGATTAACAACAAATTGAGAATTCAACTTCTGATGTGGTGGTGTATTTGGAAGGTAAACTCATCCCAAAGAAATACCAGCATTAACCATCGAGATAAGAAGCTCTCCCACCTACCTGGCTGAGGTGTCTGCCATCCCAGAACACTGTTTCCCCTGAGTACTGAAAAAGTGGGCAGTTGACTACAGTTTAAGAACTGATTTGTCACTGATATGAAGAGAAATTCTAGGACTGTCTGAGAGACAAGAACTTTGAAGGGGAAAGGGTAAGAAATCAAAACGCATGCCAAATCTCACTTTACTAGGATCAGAGAATAAAATAAAAAAAAAAAAAAAAAAGTGAGAAGTTTTCAAATGTAGTAGGACTGTAACAGTTAGATGTACCTTGATGAACATTATGGGAAAGGATCTGTTTCTCCACCTCTAGTAATTGATCCAAAATAGATAAAGTTCTAAAAACTTCGAAAATCAGCATCTTGCAAATCAAGAGATATTAAGCAATCTCCTTCTCGAAGCAGTAAGGTAACTAGTGTGAAATCAATTCTCCTGAATTTAAAGTTCCAGATAATATTCAGTTTTCAGAATGTGATATTGGGTTCTCTAGTAAACAATAAATAGTACCTTACTCATGAGAAGTCTGAAGTCCAGAATAGAACTTAAATACCACTGGAAAGTCATGTATGAACAGAGGAAATCCAAGAACAATGTACAGATAACTACAGAACAAAATATTCATAGCTCACTATCAAAAATTCTGGACTGCTGCAACTCCATTAGCCATTATCTAACCCACCAAGGGCAATCACTTGGAGGAGGAAGGCTAACCTGACCCTTTTTAATCATCCTGCAAAAGAAGGCTGTCCAAGAGCAGAAGGGCATTTTGATGAAGACAGGCAGCTGCTACTGAACTCATGTTAATTTATATAGATTTTTATGTCTGGAATGCCTTAGAACAAACAATCCTCATGCAGTCTGTACTTCCCCATAAGCATTCATTAGACTGCTCAAAGGACATATAATATTGCCTGGGAACTCTTAGTCAAACAAGAATTTATACATTTTAAACGTCTGTTCCAAATGGGATCTTCAGTGATAGTCTTAACTTCAGGAAATCTCAAAGGCTACAGCCAAGACTCCAACAGAGCAATTCCTCTAGCTACAGCATAGCTTTCTGTGTCAACAACAACCAGGCACATTATCAAAGTTCTCTGGGAGTATAGTGATTTTCAGCCAATAAACATTTAAAATTGTCATAGAAATTACAGCAATAGAACAAAGAAAAGATTGTTTTGATTGCCATTAAAGACATGAGACACTCCACATTCCCTTTTTCTGTTCCTCTTGGTGCCAGCACCAGGAAATAAAAAAAACTGGGTATGAAAACTGAAAACCCTGCTTTTGGAAAGTGACACAAATGTTCACAGGCCTGCAGGAGTGCTGGCCATAGCAAGAAACATGAGTTACCAGCAGGAAGGCTGATGGCACTATACTCACAGAGGACTAAGACCTTCTCAAGAAGATACATCTCTTTTCCCTTTCCAGCAGAATCCACACAGTGCCTCAGGTCTATTAATAACATCTTTGAAGGTTTTATTTTTGTCAATACTCAGTAAGAGTCTTTCAGATGTTACAAGCTCAAAACTTCCTGCTCAGAAAGACATTCTGATTTAACTCCATATTCATGAAGTGATTAACCTGACTAGTTTTTTGGCTGTAAGAAACTGACAAAAAGGAATGCTGTTCTTCCTGAATGCTGCTAAAACTGGCAGCAATAAACGTAAAAAACATACTGGCCCTGAAGTCATTTTGCTCTCTGTCCAGGGTCAATAAATCTAAACAAGCTGAGCCTGAGGATCTGCCACCTTAACTGGATTTATGTCACCATTTATGGTAGCAGCAGACTTCACCGTGACATCTTCCTGAAGATGACAAAGGCATCTTTAAACAACTTCTGTATGACAAGCAAGAAAGAATCCTTGTAACACAATTAGTACTTAAAAAAGAGGGGGGAAATGTGAAAGACTATCAAGTGAAACACGGGACAGTGCTGAAAGAGCTTGAAAGCAGTTTTAGTTTCTTAGATTAGTAACTTTCAGATTTAGTCTTTAAGAGTCAGACAAGACTAAGAATGTAAAGAGCAGATTGGAAAAGATCTCTCTAACATCGTTTCCCACTACTGTGGAGACTTTAGTAACTCTGAGCAGAAACACTAAAAGCTACACAGCTCTGATAAGTAAAGCTTTTTTCTTGTAGTATGAGCCCCTGCGGTTTTTGTTAATGCTGCAGAAATGCTACGTATCCTTAGACACGGCCTGTTCTCAGGTCATACAAGCAAACAGAGGACTTTGGAAAATGACCCTCAGAGGAAGTGAAAGGATTAAATCCTTGAAGTAAAATTAGTGTAATCAGAAACCAGTAGATAAATGGACACTGGAAGTATGATGATTTGAGACAGTACAATTCCTTATAACAAACTCTCACTCTGCTCCAGCCTCAACAAAGTGTTTCAGAAAAATGATTAAATAGACTGTGTGTGTATCAGTATATGTAGCATGTGATGGAAATGGGGACTTTTGAACATGTTCCATAACCACTGCTGAAACAAAAAGTTTCCCACCTCAAGTACTACAACAAGTATATAACCTATGCGTACTAATAATCGTTACATAGGTCACAGTTTTATAAAGTAGAAGCAAAACTATCAAAGAGGTAAAATCAGGCCAGAAACCCTGGGCAACAGGGAGACAAAGAAATTAAGTAACTAATCTATAGCTCCTATGAATCACTGCTGGATTCCTTAACTGATCTGCTATGTAAGAAGTTGCACACACAACCAAACCACCCAAATAATAATAATAAAATCACACCCAAACATAATTTAATCTGATTTCGCATTCCACTAGAAGTGCATTTGGAGAATACTAGAAAAGAGCAATAAACCACAAACATTTGGACTTCATGACAATTACATTTTACTTTTACATTTAATTCTTATTACCTGTATTATAACAAGCCATTAGGAAGTCAAATTCTAAAGGTTTCTTCTCTTTCAAGGCCCAAAGCACCCTCTTATGTTTCTTGCCATCAGGGTGAAAGTTGGCATCAGTCAAGTCAATAGTTATAACTGCAAAAATGTACAAAATACATTTTTACTCATTTGGCTGACTTTAATGATAAAAATTAGTTAACAATTAAATAGACACAGATGTTAAATAAACATCTTTTCCCATGGTACATCATCTTTACATAGTATTTGACTATGCAAATATGACTCCCCTTTATATAAATAAACATTCTCTTCCTGCCACCCTTGTTTTGATATAATCTGGAATTGCTTTCTGCAATGACAAGCATTGCACTGACTGCAGTGACAAAATCCCAGAATGGTGTCTTTAAAAAGGTCTTGGTAACTAGACAAGCTATGAACACTAAAAATAAAATAAAAATAAAAATTCTAGCATTAAAAGCCACGTGTATGGCAATGACACAATTACAAATGTTTTTTTTTTCTAGATAAACTGGTCCCAGACTAAAGTTTCATTTTTCATACAGAAATTTCATCATACATTTTACCCGACAAATTGAATGGTAAAATGATGCTCAATTTTCCAAAATTCTTATTGTACATACTAAAGTTTCCTCTTCAAAAGTTCATTTATAATGATCTATTCACTAGCACAAATTTGAATATGTTTAACATAGCACAGTAGATGTTTAAAGTATAATGTAAAAATCATACTATGTTTCCTCTGCATCTGTTGTAAAATTAAAACTTTGAGTACCATAGAGATTACCATTTTGTGTCACAGTATAATTTTCCCTTTCAAGCAAGTAGTCTTGCATGAGTCTCTTCAATGATTGTGTGTGTGCGTGTGTGTAGTGTGTAGTGTGCAAGTTGTCAGACCTACCTTAATTAGGTTAGTATTTTCTGTTTTAAATCAGAATGCATAGATACTCCACAAAGTATACAAAAATTCTTGAGTCCTACATCACCCCAATATAAACATTTCATCAAAACCGCAGAAGTTAAAAGTTTTATAGAATACCCACAATATCACACATTTGCTTCCTTATAGCTGCTTTGTTATTTTCAAAAACTCTATTTTTTTCTCTTCATGCAACCCTTTCATCTACATTTGAAAAATACCACCTAGACAACAACCAACTATAAGGAAAGGTAAGTTTTGGACTACTGGTTTAACATCCTAACAAGGTGCTTCACAGACCAATCTGAAATAAGCATTGTCAATAATAAATTATACTTACTATATCTCATTGCTTTTTTGCCAGAATACTGAGAAGGGTGACCTTGCAGTCCAAGTTCCTCATATGTATCTTTATCCACTGACAGAATTAGTTTTCCTATAACAAAAAAACTCACAATTTTAATATAAATTATCTTCTATTTTTAGTTCCCTTGAAAGTCTTCTGAGCATCATTTACTTTATACAACGTTAACTTTGGATCACAATGTATTACCGATGTATTCCAGACTCCTTAGTTTCAGTTAAATTAATCACCAGATTAACCCTTAAAAAGACATTTAAATTCAACTGTTCCTTGTTACCATACAGTTCTTACGAACTAGAATGAGAAAAGTGCGACATTATTCCTGAGATAGGCATAGTTTTTTTTTTGTTTGTTTGTTTTTTTAAACTGTACTACCTAAATGTTTTCCTCAGTCTTTCCTCTACTTGTCCCCTAACATTAGCTGTGTCATTGGTTGAACGCTACACTAGGACACAATTTTGTAAAGGTTTGTGCGTGCACTGCTCAGTTTTACACAGAAAAGCAGTATCTCCTGCTCGTGTGAAACTACGCACATGGAATAAAATATGCTTATTAGTGATGAGTAGATATGCTCTGGAACAACTCCACTTCCTGGTTCATAAGCCAAATCTGGCAGCTGCCAGTTGGTACAGAATTTCACACAACAGGTATCGCTACCACAGTATTTTGACTCTAATGCATGTATCAGCATAATATAGAATATAAACAAGTAAGGTTGTTGCTGAAGATTTCAGATGGCAGATCACCAGAAACTGCACTGCTATCTCTGCATTAATTGTGCATCTCTTATAATAACTCTACCATGTACTGTACAAACTCAATCTCTATCAGGTATCTACTTTGCTAGGAATACATTAATAACATACATCAAATAATTCCTCCTCTGAAGAATCTGAATTTATTTCTGCTCTGATAGGCATCTATTCTATCATCTTAGGCTAGAGGGCAGACAATCCAATTTGTTTTTCAACTGTGTTTGATATACCATTGAACTGAAATGTGAAGACACATCTGAATCCCACAACAGTTACATTATTTTCTTTGTATGTAAAGTCCCAGTTAAGAAATGTTTTGTCATAAAACTGTGATGGAAATGGAACACAGATTTTTAACACATTAAACATTTCTCAAATAATAAACACAATGTTTTAAAGAGTGTTCCTAAGCAGTGCTAATAACTTCATTTCTTTTTTGGTACAAACTATGTCTTTAAGACTAGTAGGAAACAAGAATTTGTAATGCAGTGTATTCACAAAAAGAATCCTCTGTAGCAACTGCTAAGTCAGATGAAGCACTGACAATCTAACACTATAAATACGTTATGCTGACTTTTTAAAAATTATTTTACCTAAAGGAAAGTTAACAGTATGAATCAAAAAAGTTAAAATTAAATATTTTATCAATTCACGCATACTTCTAATAAAGTAGACTAATATGGTAGGCACATTTTCTAGTTTGCATAATTCCAAATGGAAACAAAACAAAACCAACACTGAAGACCACAATCAAAATGTGTATCTTATTAAAAAGAAAACAAAACATACCAGTCGGTAGCAGAGCTGCAGTATTGTCTTGATCAATTTTTGTATTATAGGTAAGTGCATAGCATGAACCTTTAATAGTAAAGCAGAAAACCATGAGATTATACAGTTTCTGAAGAAAGATAACAGGAAAGACATCAAGATAATTAAGCATGCCAAATACATCTGGAGTCATTCTCAACTCTCATTTTTTATCAGGTACATTTCCTCCACCATCTCAAGCAAAATGTTTTTTATTATTATTATTATTAATAAACTTTAGACTGGCGTTGTTTTTAAACAATCTGTAATAGAGATAATGTCAGCAATAAGCCCCAATACGGACACACTTTATTTGCATGTGCAACCAAAGAAACTTTTATCCTGAAATACTGAAGTTATTAATTCACATTAAAAAGGGTGGAAGATGCTCACATTATTCAATATATTTTATGTCAGAAACTGCCACGAAATTTGGTTTAAATATTCCAGATTAAATATCTGTTTTAAACATGTGTCTAAAAATAGAGTCAGATCCTGTAAAATCGATACACAAATGTCATACCACTTCCATAAAACTAGTGGCAGAAAAAACATTAACGAGACTAAAGTAAATGAAACTAAGGAAAAAAAGCCCCATGTTTAGCAAGTAATATATTTTTTGTTTTCCTTTCTCTGACATGTTATCTCCTCCCCTTTCTTTATTCTTTAAAGCTTTTTTCCTCCCTGTCACTCATCAATTCAAGAGTACAATATTTATCAGGAGCCAGACAAACGGGCCCCAATGGATGAAAACAGCCCACATGGAGTATGTGGCACATACTCCGTGGAGCTGGCTGGGCACAGGCTGCATCTTTTTTGATCTTTCTTTACATCCTCGTTGCTCTTACTGAGTAAAGATGAACCACCACAAGTTCATCAGCCAAAAGAAAAAAGAAAAGCAGCAAGCCTGGTTTTCATCTTGGAAAATAGGCACAAGCTTTGCCAGCAGTGGAACACTGCTCTGTGGTGAAATATGAAGGAACCAGAAGAAGAGAAGGGAGCCGATTTTTGAAGGAATTTGCATTAAAATGAAGCGCAGAAGATGAGAGGTGAGATTATACGTAGAAGCCCTATTGATAGCTGGCTTGCAGAATTAAGATGGAATAGGGAAAAATGAATAGGAAGCAATCATAAATGTTTGGGACCCATCAGCTATAAACAAATAGAGACACCACAAAGCAGGAAAAAAAAATAAAGAAATGCATAGACAATTTTCTTACTACTTTTTCTTCCCTTCATTTAAAACATATCAGAATAAACAGTAGTAAATAAATTTTAGTGTTTTATGAAAAAAATAAACATTACTGTATCTATTATGTTCCAATTACTTCCTTACCTTTCTTCACAAAAGAATCGATGAACTCATGAGCAACCAATTCATGAACCGATAAATTCTTCACCAGATAGTACTCTCCAATGTCTGCAATAGTACTTTTCAGCACTTCAGGTAGCATACCGCATTCAGGGATCAAAATAGATACCTGTTAGGAACAAAACTGTAATGTAAATCACATCCTAAAGTCCGCTCCAGAGGAAAACCAAGAAATACAAAAGAAAATCCTTCCTTTTCAAAGAGATCAGTACCTCACACCAAAATGAGACGAAAAAATAATTTCAGGCCACTGTCTTTAAAAGGTATGAATTTGCACGAAGTCTCCATGTACACCAGATACATTTATTGATTTTTGCATCTTACATGCTGCACAATAGCATTTGACGTGTTATGCAAAAGCATTACATCACACGGCGTGCTTTAACCAAAAACCTTGTTTCAAGTCATTGTAAATGAAGTCGCACTGGAAGTTGCACTGGAACATTTCCTTCGGCCTTCACTGCAGGAAACGGATATAAGTAGAAACACAGGCTAAGCATTCATGTAATCGCGATGGAAAAGCAAAGCTCAAAGTAGAACAAACTAGTTTTTGGAACACACATTCTCTGTGTGTTCTCTGTTGTAGAATATTTTGGAGGTGAGCTGAGCAAGCAGACCACGAGAAAGTCAGAAGATGGGCTTATGATGGTCAAGGAAGCCGTAAGGCACACATTAGGGCAGGCTTATCGTTGGAAGTAGGAAATAAACTTCCAGAAGGGACTGGGGCAGCTTGGGTTTCTTACTGAACTTAGTGTTCACTCTCGTACCACGGATTTGCATTTATTTTAAAACCTTTCCCGGTCGTGTTTCACAGACCAAGAGAACTCCTAAATCCACGTGCCCAGGGCAGTCGAGCTCTTTACAGGGACTGGTACCAACCCCTTTTTCCTCTCCCCACAGGGGCACACCACGACCTCCAGCCGCCCCCCCAGCGACGGCCTCCCCCCTGCACGGTAACCGCTGCCCGCCCAACGGCCGCGCGAGCGGGCAGCACCCCTTAGCTCGCGCCCCCCCACGCGTGAGTGGCACTCACGCGGCAGTTGTAGGCGTGGTCCCGCACGTGCGCCGCGTGGCGCGAGCGCGGGTGGCGCGCGTGGCCCTTCTCGCACACCAGCAGGTGCCGCGGCGCCTGCTGCACGCGCCGCAGCGGCGCCGACATCCTCCGCCGGCCGCCGCGCGCGCCGCTGCCCGGCCCGCCAACGGGGGAGCGCCCCGCCGCTGTCGTCACCCGTCGCCGGGCAATGCGGGGAAGCGGAGCGATGAGGTCACTTCCGTGCAGAGCCGGGCCGCCGCCCGCCGGGGCGAGGAGGGCAGCGGGAGCTGTGCGCATGCGCTCTAGAGGGGCGTGAAACGTGGCCCACAGGAAGGGCGGCGTTACGCACAGCCCGCCCCTTAAAGGGCATCGCAGTCGTAGGGTCGTGGAGTCGTTAGGGTTGGAAGGCGCTCCAAGGTCATCTGGACCAACTGTCACACTACCACCCACTAAACCATGTCCCTAAGCACCACGTCCAACCTTTCCTTAAACACCTCCAGGGACAGTGACTCCACCACCTCCCTGGGCAACCCGTCCCAATGCCTGAGCACTCTCTGAGAAGAAATGTCTCCCCATTTCCAACCTGAACCCTCCCTTGCTCAACTAATCTCAATAGAATTGTTCAGGTTGGAAAAAGACCCTCTCAGATCATGTCCGACCATTAATCTAGCACTGCCAAGTCTACCGCTAAGCCATGTCCCCAAGCACCACATCTATGCGGCTCTTCAATATTTCCAAGGGTGGTAAAATGAGTTTTCTGAACTTGAAATAGGGCTTTGCACTGAAAAAAACAAGGTTTCAACACCTGAAATGGGATTTTGGGCTCTCAAAATGGAGGCTTGAACCCTCAGTTTTCAGTCCAAATCATTCAAAGTTTTGAGGCTTCGGAACCCAAACAAGGGCACTCAACCCCCTTCCAAGCAGCATGACCTGAACTCAGGGGTCATAGAATCACAGAATATCCCAAGCTGGAAGGGACCCATAAGGGTCATCGAGTCCAGCTCCTGGCACCGCACAGGTCTACCCAAAATTTAGACCATGTGACTAAGTGCACAGTCCAATCTCTTCTTAAATTCAGACAGGCTCGGTGCAGCGACTGCTTCACTGGGGAGCCTGTTCCAGTGCGCAGCCACCCTCTCGGTGAAGAGCCTCTTCCTGCTGTCTAGCCTAAACTTCCCCTGCCTCAGCTTAACACCATTCCCACAGGTCCTATCACTGGTGATTAATAGGTTGGCGCCTGCCCCTCCACTCCCCGTCGTGAGGAAGCTGTAGACTGCAATGAGGTCTCCCCTCAGCCTCCTCTTCTCCCGGCTGAACAGTCCAAGTGACCTCAGCTGCTCCTCATATGTCTTCCCCTCTAGTCCCTTCACCATCTTCGTCACCTTTCTCTGAGGGGTCTGAGATTCCAAAGGCAACAGAATTGCCCCAGTTCTGTCATGGTTAATTAAAGTTTTCCTTAGGAGCTGCCATTGGGGCCCTTTTTCTTGCTGAAGGTGGGGACAATGCTGGCAAAGCAGCAGTTGTACTGCATGAGCCGCTTGGTATGCCCCGTGATGGACTTCATTTTTTTCTTGGTATTTGTTTTGCTACTTCTATATGCTATTAACAACACTAAGATCTGGTCAATAGATGTCCATCAAGTCAACAATGCTGACGCTCAGTTTATACTACTTTGGCTACTGCTTTCTACAATTACTATTCAGAGATCACAAGATTACTCCAGGAAGATCTGGACCTGCTATTTCTAGATTTGATGTCTGCCCTTAATGCTCAGGGAAACATGACTTTGAGTAGTGTAGGTGGTTGGATGCCTAGAGGACAAGTTTGTTTCAGTTGTTAAGGTATAGATTATGGTAAGGTCATTTGTTCAACAGCCACCTAGTAGCACAGACATGAACGATCAAATTCCTATAATTTTACTAGTTCACCAGCCACACATCTTGGTGGTTTGATACAATAACTCAAGCACACTTATTCTTTGTGTCCAGGCTCTGTTCCTGGTGGAAACTGCACATTTCTGGTGTTTTGCCTCTGTTTAGGTCTCTGTGATATTGCTGATTAATAACTCTACTGTGAGAAGGCTGGTTTTTGCAAGGTCTGTGTTACAGAACTGCACTTGACTGATGGCAGGAGTGATGCTCCTGAAGTTACTAGTTCAGTGCTTTTGGCTTGTGAGACTGACTCAGACCCACTTGTTTGCGGGTCTGTGCTTTCCGGGTGCTTGCACACGAAAGTAACCTCAAGACATTGCTCCTCTGAACTCGTTGACTTGTGTCCTCTGGCTTGTGAGACTCAGGTATACATCAGGTCACTGTCTGATTAACATTGGTTGAGGAGTTCTGAATTCTACACTTACATCGTGTATATAAATTGGTTTATTAGGAACCAAGAATGGCTGTGTAATCACAGTAGTCTTCTAATTTAAAGCATGCAAAAATTAATGGGAAAAGCACTACTTGATGGATGTCAGTTATTACCATACCCGCAGGCAGAAGCCTCTGTGAGCAAACAAGCATTACACTCTGATGATCAGAAAGCCTGTTCTGCTAAAGGGGTGAAAAGTTCAAGTCTCTAATCAATAAGCCCAGCCAGCCAGAGAGGAAATTCAGCTATATTCAAGGCAGCCTGTGGAGCTGGGTTTGTTTTGGTGGTTTCTTTCTTTCTTTTCTTTCATTTTTTCTTCCTTTTCTTTCTTTTTCTTCATTTTATTTGTTCTTCGTTTTCTTTTTTCCTTTTCCTTTCTTCCTTCCTTTTTCTCTGTTCTCTTTCCTTTCTTTCTTCTTTCTTTCTTTCTTTCTTTTTCTTTCTTTCTTTCTTTCTTTCTTTCTTTCTTTCTTTCTTTCTTTCTTTCTTTCTTTCTTTCTTTCTTTCTTTCTTTCTTTCTTTCTTTCTTTCTTTCTTTCTTTCTTTCTTTCTTTCTTTCTCTATTTCTTTCTCTCTTTCTCTCTTTCTCTCTTTCTCTCTTTCTCTCTTTCTTTCTCTCTTTCTCTCTTTCTTTCTCTCTCTTTCTTTCTTTCTCTCTTTCTTTCTTAGCTTCTCTATGCTAGTGCAATTAATACTTTCTGCTAGGGATACAAATGGATAGGGAAAGAAATGTGAAAAAATATGTCGGGGAAAGGGCAAGAGATTCAAGATTCATGGCTGCATATTTAACAGAGTTAAGTCAGTGTTTGGGGGATTTTGGCAGGCATGTACTTCACTGCAGTTCAGCGAAGTATTGAAGGATTTATATCGCTGTTCAACTAGTTTGGTTCATATATCAAGCAATTAATTTTAAACCACCCTTATTTTTCAATGTTGGCTGTCCTACTATAGGGTATGTGTGTTTTATAGAACCCCCTGAAGACACTGAGCTATGTTAAAAAAAAAAAAAAAAAAAAAAAAAAAGACATTTAGCAGCCCAGTAGTCTGTGCTATAGCATACAGAATTTTCCTATCATTAAATAATGGGCTCTATATACACAATGTAACTGTTGGTAAATGCTGACATTTTTATAGTCATTATTACAGTTTTGTGAGTAATTAAGTGTATAGTTTCTGTATATTGTTAAAAAAAAAAAAAAAAAAAAAAAGTCAGTTTAAATTACTCAATCCCTGTAAAACCATTGCAATTTTCCCAGGGATTTCAAACCAGTGAAAGGGTGATGCAGTTTTACTGCAACTTAGTTTCTGCATGTTTGAAGAGAGTTGCAGGCTGTAGTCTAGAGGAAAGAAACACCTTGAGGCAACCTGTGGTAATAGCCTAGAGTAGGGAGGGATTTCAAAGATATTTCCTGGAACTGGTGAAAAATCAATTCAATTTTTGTATAAAATGACTGAGTTTGGAAGGAAAAGCCTGATCTTCACACTGTGTACAGTATCTCTATTTGCAAAGTCCAGTTACTTCTTGCATGTATTTTTTCAGTGTTGCATAGCAATCTTAACCCATTCTTTCTGGTGGATTTTGTGTGTTTAACATGATTAAAATACTTAGACTTTCATAAAATAAAATCTTAACAACTATTTGTCACATTTATATTTTGAATTTGGTTTGTGTCTTTAAGATGAAACAAATTATTTTTGAGTCAGTAATTTTTCTTTCCTAAATATTGTTGACTGCAAAAGAGAAGGAAGGAAGTTGTCTAAACCTTTTAACCTTGGCTATTGCAATTAGTACTTTGCAAAACAGAAGCAAAGAGATACTTATGGTGCCTTGTTTATCTGAAATTATAATAAAGTGTGAGCAACTGAAAACATTTCACTTGATAAGTCAACTATATATACATATATATATTTATATATAATATTAAATATGTATTATATATTTAGATATATATCTTTTTCATTGAGGAAAGTGGAAAGATGGTGAAGATATTGATAGTTAGCTTTATATCCTGTTTTTACACACTTTGGTCCAAATGCAGTGATGGATTGTAGATATAATCCCACTCAGACTTGTTTTTCTAGGAGATTACAAACAAAGCTTCTGCCAAGCTGCTCCCTAGAGCTGCTTTTCAGGCCAGGAAGAATAGTGAATGAGAGATAGCTCTGGACCAAGCTGCTGCTTTTTTTTATTTTTATTTTTTTTTTAAAAAAAAAAAAAAAAAGCTTATTTTATTGTTAAAAAAAACCTCTGTACTCTGGGAAACTCGCTCATCCTTGTCATACTAGAGTGGAGCAGGAGTGGTTTTGATCTTCAAGCAATCTTCACCTCTCCTTGCCTTTTAAGGACCAGATTTTGGCTTGGCTGTGCATGGTGATGGGAAATTTTCTTGCACTTTCTGTCTTCCTTTAAACAGATCCACTGTTGTCACATTATGACTTTTACGAGGCACCCTTACAAAATGCCATGGCTACACCATGGTGTTTGAGAAAGAGTCAGGACTGTGTTTCTCTGTTCACACGTCTAGCAGAGAGCAGTGAACTGGTTACTGCCACTCCCCTGATTGCTCCTTTATTTTGGGGGAAATGTCCTGGAAATGTTTCCACATCCAGCTAAATACTCAACCTTCCAGTGGCAATAAATACACGTTCCTTTCCTTGTCCCGTAATGAGACAAGGAGCCACTGCTGCCTTTTCCATCGCTAAGTTCTCCTTCCCCAACTCTATAGGTATCCAGACACCTTTTTTCTCAGACTGTCAATTAACAGGATCACATTCAACTCATGGCACTTAACTCACAGGAGTTATTTTTTCCTGTTATATCCAGTAGTCTGTTAAAGGATTTGACCTGTCCCTGCAAAAGTTGCCTTTATAATATCCTTAGAGCATCGTAGTTTTAGAAATATTAGTACCGCTTCTGGGGTTCCAGCAGACCTCACTGTTACTTTAATGAACCTTCAAGAAGGTAGAGAATCCAAAGCACAAAGAAAATAAAACCAAACATTTTCTCCTGTATGTACCTTTTTTTTTTTTTTTTTTAAATGAAGCTTCTGGTCTGCTCCAAGGAGAGGATTTGCCATTCCCAGCAATAAATCATTATTTCATGGACCTATTACTGTGTACTCCTTTGTATGTTGATGCATGTTGTTAATAAATATTCTGTTTGCAAGACCAGCAGGATTTTCCCCCATTTCTCTTATATCCTCAAATCACAAAAGGCCTGGTGCTGCCCTTCATGCTGCTGTGATATGTGTAGCTGTCTGTCAGTGCTTTGACTGAGGATGGACAGCAAAGCTTGGCCCTGAAAATTTTGCACAGTAACTTCAATCACCCTTTTTCACTGCAACATCAAAATCATGTGGTTGCCTATTTCAAGCAAAGAGCAGCTAAAAATGGTGCCAAAAGCCACAGGGAGAGGAGGAGACTGTCTTCTCAGCCAGCTGGAGGCCTTTTTCTCCAGGGCTGGAAGGCAAGTTTTCCTGAGCAATCCAGCCTGTACACAGGTATTCAAGAAGCACTTGCCGAAATGCCTGCCTGGAGGCCTGATTTCTTTCTTTAGTGTTAGCTACAAAGTCAAGCAACCGAAACTGTGTACTAATTTAAAATAACCTCACATTAAAATAAGCTACATGTTCCCAGCTAGTAGACATACTTTCAGGAGGATCTCAAGATTCAAGGACCAAAGCAGCATTCTCAGAAGTGAAGCTTAAATTGTAAATAGTACATTTCATTTATCTGAGCAAGATTCATATTAGAACCTAGAAATAGACTAAAATAGTTACTGTGGATAAACTAGTTAAGAATGATTTTTTTTTCACATAAACCCATTTCAACACACTTATTTTAGAGTAAATCATATTTTTCTCATTTCAGTTAATTCACATTATTAGGATTAAGGATGTTACATACCAAGTTGTTCTGAAATGTGTATTTAGTTATAGTTGCAATTATAGACATGAACTTCAATAGCCTGCCATATTATAAATTTCTTTCAAAGACATGACATAATGTTTCAGATAATTTTCAAGTTAAATCTTTAACAAATATTATTCTGTATTAGCAGGCTGTCCTTATCGTTCTGCTTCAGATATATTATTGCTCAGAATATTTTGTAGACTGCTCCTGTAATGCCAAAGCATTATTTATACATGGGGATTTAGGTGCCAAAGGATGGTATTTTCACAAGCTGCACTGTAGACAACATGTGCATTCCTATGTCATTTGGAAAACATTTTTTGAAATCTCACAGAGACTTACGTGTGGATTCAGGCTTTCAAGTTTAGCTTTGTAAGATTTATATGTAAACTCTTTGCAAAATTCTTGACATTAATGTTCAAAGAATCCCATAAACACCTGTTAATTGTGCATATTATATTAATAGTCTTTGAAACCTTTCTCCCCAGTCACCTGGAAGCTCCATTGTGAGAAATAAGCTTCATGGAGGCTACGAAGAGGGGTGAGGAAGCAGATAAAGCCTTGCTCCTTTCATGTAAGTATCTGCAAGGTATTAATATCACTAAAAATATTCCTATCCCCACCCTCCAATTGTGCTTGACAACAGCTACTATTAAAGTGGATCATAGGATCAATGGAAGCAAGTTTTATGTTTTTTTTTTTTTTTTTTTTTTTTTTTTTTTAGGAAATAATGTTTAAGGGAAAATGTCTCCTTTTTCTCTTGCTCTTCTCTGCAATGTTCAGACTCCCATTTACTCTTTTTTTCCTTCCTTTTTTTTTTTTTCAGAATGACTTTAAGGCCTTTCTGATTATATATATATATATATATACATATTGATATATTTTGAATAAAATATTAAAAATGCCACTTGAAAGACCAGTTGTCTATGTGAATTTTGGTTTGAATTCAAATTCTGGTGAACTTAAAGCAATTACATTTCCTATATTTCCTATTTCCTGGGGCAACTGTGCAATTCCCCCCACTAGTTTTTCGTGGGTAAAGTGTTTGAGAACAAAATTGGATAAAAACTTTGCCGCTACAGATCTGCTCTTTACCTGAGATATAAGAGCTTCTGCATCATTCGGTACACAAAACATTTACAGCAAACCAGTTGCTAATTGCCATGATGGGAGGAAAAATTCTTTAGAGCCTTCATCTTTATATTCTGCCTGCGAGTAGTTTGCATCTGGATGAACTTCTTGCCAATATTGCTGCTACTGCTTCTGGCCAAATGTGTTAGGGAACAGGCAAGCCTTTGTATGTCTGGAAGTTTTAGATGAAAAATCCAGGCAAGAGACTGCACCATTCATTCAACCAATGAAGCAGCAAAAATCACATCAGTGTGAAGATTCAGCCTCTCATAAAAGCTTTTGAACTTCACTGGTTGCTTGCAGGATTATTGGTCTTTGCAGAACATACTGCAAGGTCACCACCTTGCTGCATTTACCCACTGTGCTTATGTGTGAAAAATAAAATGGCTTGCATCTTGTTGCAGTTCAGTGCCAATTCTTGATGGGTCTTCCTGTTTCGTAATATGAATCAAGAAACGACAACTATGTGGATTTGGTCATAAACCATAATGGAAACACAGCCACTGAACATATGTCAGGAAGGACATGGAGTTTTACATAGAGTCATTAGTTTTCAAATTTGAAAGGAAGACAGGTTTCACTGTTAAATAAAAACACTTTGCATTTGGCCAAGATAAATCTTTTGTTCTTGGAGTTAGAAGAACGGGGCTTGTATTGAGAAATAGATGCATCCTTCTTGTAGGAGGAGTAAGAAATGCCACTTTTCATTTGGAGGGATATGTAGAAAATGGCATATAAAGTTACGTGAAAATAAGTAGAATCTTTCTGATGATGGGTAAAAAAGGAAAACTCTGAAGGAGAGAAAAATACTCTTGAAAAAAGCCTTTGAAAAAGAAAGCCTAGAAGTAATTTGACTTAATCACTGAATCCATTCAATATTCAGAATGAAAATGAATCCGTTGCCCTTAAAGTTTTACTCAGTTCATTCATTCAGTCTTCCTCTTTGGTTATTAAGCTGATTCTCCCTGTGACTCCAATCTGATTACTAAATCACTCCACAAGATAATTAAGGGCTCCAAATTTTGGTTCCTTAAGATTAACCTGGCTACTCCTGATCTTTTTGAGTTATCCTTAGGTCTGAAAGTAAGGTGATCAGTTTGAAAGGATTTGGGTGGGACTGCTTATATCATTAGGAAATAGTGGTATGCGAGAGAGACAGCTATGGGAATCAATTAGTAATTGAGACTCTACAGGCTACAATTTACTTAAAAGATTCTCAGTTATATTCCGAATATTTTTATAGTACTGTAAGCTTGGAATTACTTCCTTAACCTTGGCTAAGTTATGCATGGTATGAGTGACACTGACCCATTGGTGTTGTGAAGAGGATAACATAGAACAGTAAAAAAAAACTTTCTTTTCACTTTAATTGTGCTCATGCATATCCATTGTTTGGATGGGAGACGGGAGCAGAGTGTGAACAGCGACACTTCCTGATCACGAACATCTCTGACTTGAACACCAACTGTCTTCTTTCAATTGAATTGCTTCTGAATTCCTTACTGTGCAGCTGCTTCTTGAAATATTTTCTGCATATTGAAAATATACTGAATACTAATTCTGAAGTAACTTGAGTCCTTCAACTTCACCAAGTAAAAAGATAACTAAATTTTGGCACCATGAGGTTGCATTTACAATCTACCATACTCATATTATAGACACTAGATATGAGGTATTGAATCACTGAAGTAGCTGCCTTTAAATGCCTCACCAGTTTGGGAGTGAAAGACAATGAGAGACCTGTGGGATTCGTCTTTTTGTTTTAGTAGGATATGAAAATGGAGGCACAAGCAGAGTTACAGCAGATTAGTTGTCCAGACACCAGCAGAGGAAACATATTTAGCTAAGCTTATTCTTAAATATTTACTGTATGGTAATGTGAGCTGTCTATTATCTACAGATGGCTCACAAATGACAACTGCCCTGAACTACATCAAGCGTGCACCGGGAACAAGGAGCCTTAAACAATTTTATTAAGGTGGAATCCCAATTCAGGTAGATATGAATTGTGCTAATATTTTTGGTAAGGTTTAATTTACTTAGGTTAATTTTCTTATTTATTTACATGGAGTAAGTATGTTCTCTGCAGTATGCACTATGGAGAATCCCATGAGGAAATCCAATCGCATCTCCAGAGCGGGACTGGAATACTGTTCAATAAGTAATGCCTACAGCTACACATTGAGCAACGTAGAGAAAAACAACGACAACAGCATTGAGTAGCTGTCTATCTTGTGAGCTTTGAGAGTCCTGAGGGAAAAATGCATAGGTATACATAATTTAAGACTGTAACCTAAACAATACACACAAAAACACTGCATTAAGGTTACAGATGCAATGTTGCTTTGGGCAGTTTTTAGCATATGGGTACTCACATCTGTTTTCTCAACATGCTTTTTACATAGGTTTTACGGGTAATTAATAATAAGCTCTGCTTTACTCTTTAGGAAAAAAAAAGGTAACGGTGCACTGATTTGAGGAAATAAAACATTTCACAATTGAAATGCAGGCACTAAATAGAGTAAACAAAATGTGTTTTACTCACTGGAGTTTGCAGGACAAGTTGTAACATTTTACAACATCAGCTTGGGGGTGTACACCTGCCAATTCAGTAAAGCAGTGACTCCACTGAAATTACCAGTTTGTATCTACACAAACATTTACAATTAAATGCTTGCTAAAATAAGTAGCAAGCTCACTTAAAATAAGTAGCAACTCACTATGCATTTTGAGGCCCTGCTTCCCAGGACATGGCCGAACATCGCTCATTGATGGGAAGTAGAGAATATTTTTTTTTCCTTTCTCTCTCTGCTTCCACATGACCTTGTTGTTTCTTTTGCTTCTTTTTCTCCCCATTCCCTTTCCCTTTAATTAAATCATTCTCATTTCAAACCTCAAGCTCTTTGTGTTGACTTTTCTTCCCCTTCCTCTTTGAGGAGGGGGAGTGAGGGAGCGGTTGTGATGGAGCTCGGCTGCCCACCTGAGTAAAACCACCACACCAGGTTCTTCTACTGTGCGTGTCAATACATTCAGGAAGGTGTGACTTTCACAGCTCAAGGTGATAAAGTATAATGGAGGCAGGGAGGAAGAAAGCGGCTTCCTAAAATGTAGCCATTTTCTTACATTAAAAAATGATTAAAGCATCTGTTTTGTTTTTCAGAACAAAATGTTGCAATCTATTATATATAGAACGGTTCAAGATTCTTTGAAGATGGTAAATAAAGCATCTTTTCCAAACAAATCACAGTTTGTTCACTGAAGAAAGTTAATTTCTTATAAAAACAACCCATGAAGGTTTGTTGTTTTACTATGAGAAACAGGAACAATGTTTTAAAATAACTGTTAACCTTCCAGAATCTTTTGTGTGACAGGTTCATCTGTGATCCTGACTTCACATTCACACTCCTCCTCCTTCATCCTCTGGCTAATGATTGCTGCCTTCTCTTCCCCCTACCCCTGGGCTGCAGCAGGTTAGCTCCTGAAGTGTGCTAACATACCCTTGTATTTTTGTTTGACAGCCTGTTTCCATTCTAGATTAGTACATGACAGGGTCATATGCGCATTGTATTAAAAGGCATCAACTCTGTTTTGCTTCAAATAGAAGCAGTTTCTGATTTTTAAGTGTTTTCTGATTTTAAAACGTTAGAAAATGCTGGCTTAGTTTGCAGGAGAGATGATCCTTCATATGCTACTTGAATGTTTCATTTTGTTGCTGGATAGGAATGTATTTGCAATCAAATGAAATGTAAAAGCAATTACAATAAACCACACCACTAGATGGAGCTTCTTTTCTGCCTTTCCTACTGAAGATGCTGAAACTAGGACTGAATTCAGAGTATGTATGACCTATTCCATTAATAGTCAATGAAATATAAAGCTTTTTTTTTTTTTTTTTTTTTAACTTCTGGTGATGCAGGATTGAGCATGCCTCCATTCATATATAGCTATGTCTGCGATTTTTATTTGAATACTATTAATGATAGCTATTAATGCCAATTCTTTGCAGTATCACTCAGTCCTAGATTTCTTGTTCGTGCACGAGTTTCAAAGTGCAGGCTTACTTGCTAGAAAAGTATGTTAATAGTAAAACAACACATATTTCACCTGTTTTTTTTTTTGTTTGTTTGTTTTCCTACTGTAAAAACTATTAATATTCTTTAGAAATGCAAATCTCTTTGTTCAGACCACTACATAAGCTATTTCATTCATTGAAATTCAAAAAAAAAAAAAAAAGAGATACTATAGATACTATACACTATACAGTACAGATACTCAGCTACAGATACTCAGCTGTGTATGTACATCAACTGAAACCATCCTTTCATAAGTTTTGAGAATCAGTATAAATGACTGCAATAAAAATTGTCTCTCTTACAGGACCTTCTATTGGGTACCTGTTTTGCTGTCTCCTAACATACCTTAGCAATTCAGAATGAACTCTAATTGTGGCAGTTCTGGTGAACCATGAAGAGTCAGGGTTGAATGTACCCCTTTTCCTATAGTTTGGAAAACTATGCATTCAGGCAAACTATTTTTAACACAGCATTTATACATCAAGGTTATGACTTAAAGCCTATTGACGCATTTTAAGACAAGTGAAAGAAACAACTGATGTACTACTTACCCAGTTTTGACTGCCGTGCTGAAAAGGTTGCCCTGCGTTTGCTAGGAGTTATTAGAACATGCTATTGCACAACTCTATTTTCCCAAAAGACAGAGGTATCTGAGCTGATGAGGTCAGGTTAACATTCACTTTTAAAAAATCCAAGTCCAACATAACTGTGAAGACTGTCAGAGGCCTTACCTGCTGACGTGGTAAAGGCCCCTCTGACCAGCTGACCAATACTGTTGTCCAAGAAGAGTCCAAATGAGTTCATGCCACTATTGATTTTGAGCGGGCTACAGGCCTTCTTGCTTGTGACAAACACAAAAACACAAAAGGGAACACATCTGGGTGCAAGTTCATGCCACTTTCCATTTTCATGTCTCATTTCTAATGAGCAAAAATCTAAGGTCTTAGAGACAAAAAAATAATAATAATAAAAAAAAAAATCTAAGGTGTTGGACATTCAATGGTTCGTGGCTAGTGACTCAAAAAAAAAAAAAAAAAAAAAAACAGTTTACAGACGTCTTACTTTATCAGTTATGCTTTATATGCTATCTAGAAGCTGATTTCCAAGCATTTGGAATTTTGGAGTGTCCTTAGTCACAAGGTAAACATGCCTTCTGTCTGAGTAAGTTTCCTTACAGCGTTTTAAGGAGATGTTTGTTTTCAGTTTTCCAGAGGCAAACTGCTAGGTAGCAGGGCAGTAGCAAAATCCAATAACTTGAGACAGATGGCAAGAAAAAAATAATTATTTTTATAGCCTGGCAACAGTTTTGGGGGTAGAATGCCCTTTATACTTGGCATAAGATGGAACTCCATTCTTACTAAAGTCCAATGCAGTACAATGGCATAATCATAGAATCATAGAATCATTCAGTTTGGAAAAGAACTCTAAGATCATCTACTCCAGCCTTTAACCTAGTAATGTTTGTCCTGCTCTGTTGTTTTCGGGTAACTTAAGTTTGGGAAGAATGCCATGAACCTTTTGTTCCCCTTAGGTTATCCTTGTTAACCCTGGGGCATCTAGAGGAGACAGTAGAGCTCTCTTCTGTGTGGCAGGTCTAGCTGTTTGCTTTTATTGTTTCATAGGTTTTGGTGTTGCCTTGATGTCTAACTTTGAGCAACTGCTGTGTGGGGTCTGGAGGCCAGAAACAAATGAAATTCTTCATATGTCCTTGTAAGTAGATAGCCTGTATGTTTTCTGTCAGACTTTTGCTCCAGTGGAAAGCTTCATCTGCACAGTTTTCTTTGGCTCTCTTTCTAGCTGACACACTAGTCATCACGATCAGCGTGGGGCCTTCCATGAGGTTTCGCATCCACCGCCTCCTCCTGAAAACAACTTTGTGAACATTTTGTTGATGTCACTAATCACCAAGTTTAAAAAAATCTTTGATACCAAAAACAGATCAGCAAGGAGCCAGGGCAACTTCTGCAGGAGCTGGGCCACAACGCACCTCTGTGTCTGAAGAACTTCAGATTTCTATGTAAGCTCTGGACCAGCACTCTGTGTATCAAGACATGCAGTATGGGGTCAACATCAGGCTCTGGGGTTCAGTTTCCCCCCTTTAATCGCAGCCGAGCAAGAGATGAGGGGGACACCCGCCATGAGGCCTTCCCACCGACACCCAGCTGCAGCCGGCCCCTCACAGCTCACCCCCCCAACACCCCCAACCCCCTTCTTCACCTCACAGGGACAGGCCCAGGCCTGTAACTACATTACAGTGATAATGTACAGGGATAATGTACTGTTGAATTTGATCCACGTTATATTTTTTCCTAGATGCTATGCAAAAAGTATACATAAACACATAAACACATTTTGGAAGCTGAAACCATTTTTTCCCAGTGATTATCTGAACTTTGCCTTTTCAAAGACTACTTGGGTTATTTTGTTGAAATGCAATAACTGCCTCTATTAGGATGGTAGCTTGTACAAAGGAGTTTTTTTTTTTTTTTTTTTTTTTTTTTTTATAATAACATGATTTACTTGCTTAAACGTCTGACAAACATGACTTAAGATTTTCAGTTTACCATGTGAATATAAAGAAGTTTACATAAACATCTTACAAATCACAGGTTAGTACCTTTACACCTCTTAGAACCACAAGAACCAAATCTGAAATCTTAGGGAATGTAAAGTTTTTGTTCAGTATGTTTTTTTTTCATATTGTATGTGAAAGCATTTTAAATCTTTTCCATGCAATTTCTGCAAAGTAGAAAGTCAAAAAATATTGATGAATCATGTTGTGCCATTGCTATATATTTGGTTATCACAAAGAATGAGCTCAATGTTTATAACACATGCAGAGGAAGAAATCTTGAAGTGATTGAAATTGATTACAACACTCCAACTTCAGAAAGGTTATTTCACACAAATGAAGGGACCTTCCTTGACCTATTGCTAAATACTTGCTATTAGTAATTAAAAAGGATATTCCACATCATTATGGGAAACACAGCCCCTGCTACAGTTCAGGAAAACTGTATTTTTGTATATTTTAAGCAATCTCCACTTTGCATAAGGAATATGAGCTGCAAGTCTTTTTAGAGACAAGACAGAATACAAAGAATAGAACAGTTCAGATGGAAGGGACCTACAGAGAGCCCTGGGGAGGTAGCACCGCTGGTGACCAGCTGCCAGCCAGGTACAGCCCCATTCACCACAACCCTTTGAGCTCTACTGCCAATCAAGCAGTGTGGTGTGAACCTGTTTGTCTCACAGCTGGACAATTTGTCCAAAAGGATGCTGTGAGGGACAGTATCAAAGGCCTTACCAAAATCCAGAAAGATATAGCAGACATCTCTAAAAGAAATTGTCTGAAAGGCTCAAAGCTCTGAAGGATTTTGTTTGCTGAGTATCCTGCAGAAAAATTAGGATCTTGGATTTAAATCTTTGGGTTTAAGATTTGGAAACTAAAATAATCACTTCCAAATATTTGCTCCCATTTCAGTACTTCTTCCATTACAGACCTAATCCATGCATTTTAGGAGAACAGCTGCTTGGTTTTCCTGCATAAAGAAGAAAATTAGGTCTAATAATCTACTTCTGAATAACTTCCAGTCAGATTTTATAGACCCACTGAGTCTTTCAGTCAGTGTTTGATCATACTCACAAACATAGTAAACTGAAATCCTAACCTTATTAAAAATACAGAGAAGCTAGAATTTCCCATGGGCTAGGGAGTATTTTTTAAAATAATAATTGAGGAGACTATTAATATCTTACCTGCCATTTTTGTACAACCAGATCAACTGCTACAATTGGGATGAAGTATGTGGTTTTTGAAGTGAAGAAGACAGTTCAGAACCAATTTTGCTAGAATTTGAGAAAAAAAAAGGTATTAATTTCATGTATGAACTGTGATAATCTCTGCCTATTTGCAAATCTCTGTAAATATAGTTAAATATTTCTTAGTAGTTATTAGTCATTCAAGTTGTCTGATAAGCTATTGCTACAGGAGATTTTCTTAGTTAAGACTTGAGTGGGGACTTGAAGAGATAGGGCATATTTGAACTAGATACATTCTACGTAGTATAGTAGTTTCCATCTGGACTAACAGGAAAATCTTCTAGTTTTGGATTTGAAGGTTGAAGCTAATATTAAAAGTGCATAAAAACAAATGATGAAAGGCATTTGAATGGACTCCTGGATTAAACTGTGTGTCTGAGTTGCACCAACAGAATCCTCCCATTACTTGACTCTGGGTGTCTGCAAACAAATACTTTTATGTTCATTTTGTGTCCAGATGATGACTATTGATCCAAAGAGCTCAACCAATTTATTAAATTGCACATCAAATAGAGCTCCATCCCAAAGCAGCAAACAAAAATCTTTGATCTAACAAGTCCTGAGAAATATATAACCATGCAATCACAGTCAAAACTGAGAAAGCAATACCATGAATCACTTACCACTGATTTGTGCATCCTTATTTTTCTCATGTTACTCTGTAGCCATCTTAGGATCAAAATGCTCCTGCAGGATATGTGTATTGAATGCAGGATGGGGATTAGAGGGACAAGGCAGGGAGATGGGAAACAAGAAGGGAGGAGAAGAAAGAAGGTACTATGTTAATCCTGTGTGTCATAGAATACCGTAAACATAACTGGCAATACCCCAGGGAATGCTAAAAGCCTCCTGACTGTGACTCTGCTGTCTTTTACCAGGAAATCCCTCCACTTTTATCTCAACATTTTCTTTGGTAACAAATGCAGTAAATAGTACTTGGAAGTCTGTAGCTCTGTTTGCCCCATCCTTTTATGAGAATCCATTTTGGAATATTTCAGAGACAACACCAAATACCTCCTTAAATAAATGTCCACCGTCACATCACTTCAATGTTGTGTAAAAAAATGCCTGTTGTAAAGATTTATCTGATTTCAAGTTACATTTTCAGAATACTAGCAAATGATTACACTAAAAAAATGAACTTCTCTTTGTATGCTTCTGCCTCATGTAGATTCTTTTCATGCAATATGGATTCCTGTTGTCTTAACTGCTTTTTCATTTTTATTTTTTTTTTGCATATGGTAGTCCTTTTTGCAGATCTGTTTCCCAGATTTATGGAGTATATAAAAATGTGTATCACTTCCTACAACATTACTTATTTTTTATCAATATTTACATTAAGTTTCTCATTTTGCACTCAGTTATTTTGCTTAAACCTTTCACATTGCTCTTCAATTTCTATTAGTCCAAATGGTTTTGCATTATCAGCAAATGGCACATTTTTCCCCTTTGCTGCTTAAAATATTTGTTAATTGATTTGGCAAGCTGAGGAAGCGTGCTTTAGTGGAATAAATACCACATGAAGAAGTAAGTGCTGGCTTCCTAATTTCTGTTTTCCTCACTCTAAAATAGGTATTACTTTGAGAAAGTAAAGTAGTTGCACTGTATTTTATCTTAAGAATTTTGAAGACATTTTAAGTACTAAGCACTGTTAACCACGTTATGTACTCATTTTTCTTCCTTTCAACTTGGTAATTTTAGTTGTCACAACCCTAGAACAGGTAGGCCATGAGCTCTCATTTCAGGGCACAGGTAAGCAAGGGCCTGCATTGCAACCTGTTTTGGTCAAAGTGAATGGTAACAGGATGGTGACACAGCACTGTCATTTATTGTTCTGATCAGTAAAAGCCTTCTTGAAACACATTGCAGACCTCAGCTGAGGAACTCTGTGGCTTACTTCTGTTAAAATGAGGGTGGCTAGTTTAAAGAGCTTAAGTGGCGGCACACTGTTCGCTTGGACCGGGCTAGGTAAGGGACTGCTCCTATGAATAGTTCAGCTGACAGCCTGGTAAACGTGGCAACTTAAAGCAGAGTGTTGGTGATGAGCAGTTGACGGCAAAATGGTATTAGTAATATTTTCCATTAGCACAGCCGATGCCAAAGAGAATGTCCTTCATTCCTGTTCCTACAATGCTCTAAAATGAACTACTAACAAATGCGGAGTGCAGTGCCAGAAGCTAGAGGAGTCAAACTATTTGGCACTCCGAAATAACTGTTGGCTGCTCAAATTTTCACTCAAGGTGCAGGATGAATATCATCACAGCACTATCTCCTAAGAAAACTGCTCAGTAATGCTTCTGCTGCTCTGACATTGATTCCTTTGTGAGATCCAGACTGTACACTCAGGCAGGCAGCACTGAATTCACTCACGTTGGTAGGCTGCATTTTGGCAACCAACTTATACCAAAAATAAAACAAACTATGCAAAACAAACAAATAAAAAACAAACTAAAATATGAACAACAACAAGAAGAAGATAAATCCATAGTGGGAGTGCATTGCTTCAGCAAGTACAGTGTTATTTGCATATGCTTTTTAGTGTCTCTTCCCTCAGAACGAAGGGAAGTTTAAGAGTGAAGTATTTTTGCAATCATCCATGCAAATCATCCACAGACAATAGCAATGGCATGCACAAAGAATAGAATTAAGTTTGGAAATGTTCTCAGATATGGGTCTCACCACAGTAATTAAAGTGTCTTGTTAAGAGGATACTGTTTACTATACATTACCCTCAGAAAATAAACCTGAGGGGGGATTCTACTTCTTTGTTTAAAACGTAAAGTTTGTATTTTGTTTTTCCTCCTTGATAATTTTTGTTGTTGTTGTCAGCTTGGGACTTTGAAGATATTCTGAAATTCAAGTAAGGGTGCATGTGCACATGTGCCTCAAGAGGCTTTGGACTTTATTTTGCACAGGTGGAGAACTGCTGGCAACAAATGTGGGGGGAGAAAAAGCAGCTAACAAGACTTGCTCAAAAAATTGTAATGTTAAAAAGGGATGCATTTGGTGTTCCATTTACCTGCCTTTGGGGTTTTGTCCTAGAGTCCAACTCTCAAAGTTTCCCCCAGCAGTCAGGATGGGTGGAAACTGATTTAAACATACAAGCTGGTGTGTGTGTGTGTGTGTCTCACAACCTCTCCACTGCAGATGGATGTTTTAGCACCAGCACGGAGCATGGGGCCTGCCTAATGTGCTACTTACGCTAGCTCTGTGCAGCCTCCTGCCTCAGTGGGAGCTGGGCTCTGGCTTCTAGGTGATGCCATCCTGGTGTAAGGGTTTGTCCTGCTCAACCCTGGCCCTGTGGCTTTCCTCTTCGGGGCTCCTCTGGTGCTGCGTGATGGATGGAAGCCTAAATAATAACAGCAGTATAGCAGCAGTAACAACCCCAAGAAGAGCAACGCTAAGCGTTATAACAACCCCAAGAAGAGCAATGCTAAGAGCAGTAACAGCTCTGTCAGTACCAACCAGCTCTGCCCCGGCAGCATTCAGCCCCGGGCCCTGCGTTTTCACCCGGGGCGCTGAGGGGCGGCGGGAGGGATCCCCCCGCGGCTGTGTGCGGGCTGTTTTCCCCCTTCTTCCCTCCTCCAAAACCCATTAAACTCCCGGTGGCGTTGCTCGCGGCGCTCTGCCCCTCGCTGTGGAAACCGCGGCCCCCGGCAGTGCAAGGCGGCGGGGGACGACGTGCCCGCCCGCCCGTCCGCCGCAAACGCCTCTTATTTCCTCCTCGTTCGCTCCGGGAGAGGGGAGGGGAGGGCAGGGCAGGCAGGGCCCGCCCCCGCCCGCAGCTCCGCCGCAGCCCTCCGGGGTGGCTCCGGGCCCGCCGGGGGACGCGCCCCCCACCCGGGGCCTGCGGCGGGGGCGCCGGATAAAGCGGTGCCGGCCGGCCGGCCCCCGGCGGGACGGGACGGGCAGGGCCCGGGGGGGCCATGGCGAGCCCCTTGCAGCCGCAGCAGGAGCTGACGGCCCGCGGCGAGCAGCGGCTGCTCTGGGGGAGCGGCGCGGCGGGGGCGAAGCGGCAGCCGTCGGGGGAGCGGGCGGAGGGGCTGCTGCTGCTGGAGCTGCGCCGCTGCCCACGGTCGCCGGCCCTCGGCGTGGAGGGGGAGGAAGAGGAGGATGAAGAGGAGGAGGAGGAGGCGACGGCGGGCCCGGGCTGCTGCCCCAAATGCAAGAAGCGGGTGCAGTTCGCCGACTCGCTGGGGCTGAGCCTGGCCAGCGTGAAGCACTTCAGCGACGCCGAGGAGCCGCGGGTGCCGCCCGCCGCCCTGTCCCGCCTGCAGAGCCCGCCCGTCGAGGCGGGGGAGCCCGGAGCAGCCCCGGGGCTCCCCTCCAGCGGGGCCCGGCCGCCGGCTGCCCTGCTCCTGGAGCCCGACTTCCCCGACGGCGGGGCGCCGTCGTCCGAGCGGCTGCGGCGGCAGCGGGTGTGCCTGGAGCGGCTCTGCCGGCCCGCCTCGGCCGCCGGCGTGCGGGGCACGGTGCAGGTGCTGCCGTGCGGCGGCCCCGCCGAGGTGACGGTGCGCTACACCTTCAACGAGTGGCTCTCCTTCATGGACGCCCCCGCTGAGCCCCTGCCCGCCGCCGCGACGCCCGCCGTCGAGCCGCCGGCCGAGCGCTACGGCTTCACCCTGTGCGTCCCGCCGAGCCCGGGGGAGGGCTCGGCCCTGCACTTCGCCGTCCGCTATCGCAGCCAGCAGGGCGAGTACTGGGACAACAACGAGGGCCGCAACTACACGCTGCGGTGGTGCCGCCGCGCCCCCGACGGCTGCCCCGACATGGCGGCCGCGCCCCTCCACTGACGGGGCGGGGTGGGGGGGGGCACACCTGAGGTAGAAACGGGGCGTCGCCGGCTCGCGGGGTCCTTTTTATTACGTTTTGGAGGATATGAGGGGACTGAGTGGCGTGTGGTTTGGTGTTGGCCGTAGTGAGGTATTATCTTTTTTTTTTTTTTTTTTTTTCCTCGACGTCATTTTCTGAGGCTTCGATTCGGGCTTCAACGCACCCACCTGCTCGCCGGAGCACCCCAGTGACACGAGCCCCGCGTTCACCGCAGATGTAGCACCGCACCCCGCTTCTCCTGCTCGCACAGCCCTTCCAAAGCCATGGCGCTGCAACAGCGGTGTTGTGCGTCGCCTTTTTAGCATTATTTTTCCAATCCAGTGGTCCCCGCAACAATATGATGCTCCTTAACGAGGGCCCCTGACGAACTTCAGTGCCTGCCCCACCTTGGCCGTGCCCCCAGCCTCGGAGCTGGGTCCGGGTTGGGGCTGCCCTGGCTTCTGTCACTCAGTGGGCTCTGATAGCGCTCACAGCCCTCCCCAGGCTTGGGTGCGGATCCCTGCGTGTGTCTGGCTAATAGCAGCCAACGGGGACTTCTGCAAAAGTGTTTTTGCTTAAAATAGGCCGCTCGCTGCTTCTCACACAATTGACGGGCCTAAAAACGGGGCAAAGGAGGAGTTAAAAATGTTTGCTGATACTGAGTCTGTCAGGAGAACTTTGATAACAACAGCGTTCAGTAATGTGAAGTAAAAGATGGTGTCTGTCTCACACACAGTTCTGTATTTTCATATTTGGGGAGCAGTGACTGAACTGGATGACCTTCTCACTGAGGAGTGACAATGTGATACAGAGAGGGTATCCTCACTAATGAATGAAAGCAAATGCTTTAGTTCAGATCTCCTTATGTTACATTTTGCACCGCATTTCTCAAGTATTTTTAATTTATTCAGCTTATTTTGCTGTGCCTTTTATAGTATTTGTATGTTGTTTGGAAGGGGGCTTGTGTGCACCGTAGCGCTGGTCCTGATTTCCCCTTCACTCTTGCATTGCAAGCCCGGAGGTTGACTGCCACTGGTGTCCCAAGCCCTGAAACTAAGTAAAACGTACCAATGCAGATGGGTTTGTAAGAATAAAAACTTCTAAAAAGCTTCTAAAAAACCCACCAACATAGATCTTTTTTCTGCATCTTCTGGACAGCAGGATGTAACCAGCTAGTTCCCAGCTCCCCAGCCTGGTTGTGCCCAGGACCTAACGCACTGCATGTTGCAGCTCCTGTGGCGGGGACAGAGCTTTTGGGGTGTCTTGCATTGACCAAGAAGTCTCACCATAACCATGAATGCTGGCAGCTGACAGGCAGCATTTGGGACGGGGGTCCTGCCAGAGCCACGCGGCATGCTCTCCGAACAGGCATCTTGTGAGAGCTGTCCTGGGAGGAAGCTTTACTAGCACAGGTGGACAATAAGCAGGTTTTGGTCGAGTTTTTTTTGTGGCTCCTCTGCAGCTTGACTGGCATTACTTCAATACTAATTTTTTGATGGAAAAAAAAAAGTAGATACTGTCAGGATGCAGAAAGAGCTTTGACCTCTGGATGTGTATTCTTTTGCAAGGCCTTCAATGATTATCCTCATTTTTGAAACAGAACAAGCTGTGAGTTTTCTCAGATCTTCATTTCCTCTGAAGATACAAAACATTTTAAAGCCCATTATATGTGCCTTAGAAAAATTTGCACCTCTATAAAATTCCCCCTACTTATACAATAGGTGCTCAAATGACCTGCCGTCTCAGTGAGCTGGTACAGAATCAGGGGTGGTGGAAGCAGGGAACAGATGTGAAAGAGAGGGAACTTCAGCCTGCAGTTCCTGCAGTTTTGTTACCACATGCACTGCTTCTGGAAACACAGCCAGCCCTTCACCTCCTTGAAAAAAACATACATAGGCTGTAGATTATGGCATGAGAGTACAGCCAAATATAAGGTGGTGTTTAATTCCTCCAGAAGCCGTCTTGGTATTAGAGCAGTACCTGTATCTGTGCTCAGTATTAATTGCTTTAAAAATGCACAAAGCAGAAGCTCTGTGCATGCAAACAGAAGCTCTTACTGTTGCTTTCCAAGTTCCATGTAAACTCTCTCCAAAAGCATGGAAGTGATTTAAGGGAGAATAGACAACTCTGTTACTGCCATACAGAAGTTTGTTTTAGAATTGTGCATTATCACATTACAGGGTTTTGCATGGAATAATATGCAATGAACTAGCCTTTCTTCAGATAGTTGTATCAATGAAATAATGTGCTCTTAAGCTGATGTGTGTTGGTAATGGTATTAAGATAGATTCTTCATTTAAGTACACTGTACGTTGAACTTCTGGGGCCCATTCCTTTTTCTGTGTTTTGTTTATTAATTGCTTCGGAGAAGAAGGAAATTTCACCAAAAAAGGGCGGACTGGAGGGCTCTCTCCTTAAACAGGATTTAAAAGAGTAGTCATATTCTGATTACTGTATCTGGGCAGAGGTACACAGAAGAATTATAGCTAGTTGCAGTTATTTATAGCGAGTAGAAACATTGTTGTACACAGTACGCTTTTGTACTTTTAAGATTTTGTATAAGCAGAGGTTTCCAAAGCAGGTTTCAAAGACCGCTTGCACACAGTTCTCTGTATTTTCATCCATGAAGTTACTGGGGACTGTGGAAATGCAAGGCTTTACCAAAGATTATATTGGGCATTGTGTAAAAATCAGAAGTAGAACATGTATGTACTGAACACTAGCAACCCTGAATAAACAAAGTACAGGGCTGCTGCTTGACATCATAGGTCGAGATACATTGCATATAACTTTATTCTCAAAGAAATATATTTGAATTGAATTAGTTCTAATTCTATAAAACGAAAAAGCCCAACAGAGTAAAATGTTAAGTGAAACACACTTTGGTTGGTTGCATTACTGTTTGTGTAGTATTTTATAGAGATTCAGTGCATAACTTCTGGAGAATGTACACATAAACACCCTCCCTACCCCAACTTAAGAAATAAAAAAGATAAAGATTTGTTAGCACTCTTGGAAGAACTCCAGCTCTACAGATTTTCAGTTTATGCACATTTATCTTTTTTTTTTTTTTTTTTTTTTTTTTTTTTTTTTTTTTTTT
>NC_048894.1:69993339-70140952 GCF_011077185.1 Oxyura jamaicensis | reverse complement strand
TTTTTTTTTTTTTTTTTTTTTTTTTTTTTTTTTTTTTTTTTTTTTCCCAAGCCCTTAAGGGCATAACAGAGAGACAGACGTCAAAGGATTTTATAAGTATGAATAAACCCAGAAAGTTTAAAACAATTGAACCTCTATATTGGGTAACTGTGAAGGACATCAAAGTTAAATGTCTTTTAAGCATTTCTTTGTAGTTTATAATAATGTTTAAATTTAGATTGAAATGATTTCAGAAAAGGACTGTGAAGTTAAATTTACTTTGGCATCATGAAGAACTACAAACTTGCATGCAAACTAGTTGTGTTTAATTTAAAGCTGGGGCTTTCAGTCAGAACTTGAAAAGTCTGGCTTCTGCTCCCATTGACTTCCTGGGATCTGGATTCTGCCCAAAGTACTGCATGAAGGTAGGGGAAATGATCAAGGTTTGTCTGTTCTGTTCAGACACTTGTGTTATAGGGTTAGCATAACATGGCGCTGTGATGAATGTTCATCTGTCAGAGTTCAAAATCTGTTCTCTGGGCTCGGCAGTAATTAAATCACCTTAATTGTTTTTTATGACTCTATTTAAGAGAGGGAAAATTACTTGCCTTGGATTAGCATATTTCCAAAGACTGGTATAAATATTTATGTGGTGTACTCTTTCAGTAGAAAGCCCGAGCATTCTTCGCAGGTCTCCATAGTTCTCTCCCTCTGAACACAGAAGAACAGTCATCTGAATGCACGACTTGCCATCACTTCCCGTCGCCCCTGCAAGGCTTCAGTAGTTAGTGGGCTTAAACCGCAAAAAAGGAAAGAAGTTTAGAAAGAAGCAGCTCTTACAACACATTGATGATAGTTAATTCTCTGTGTAAACGGCAGAATTCTTTGAAGAAGCATATGCCTGTGAAAGAGGTTTGAGAGTCCCTATCCTTTTTCTAATCACAAAATCAGAGAAAATGCACAGTACTAGGGAAATTGCTGGTTTCTCTCTTTTTTTTCCTGCTTCCATATTAAGGGTTCATGCACATACTTCCTATTCTAAAATGCTGAAAAAAAGAAAAAGCAAGAATATAAACTTTTGTTAAAAGAACCTCACACATTCATTTTTTTTTTTTTTAATAAGTTATCAAACAAAACATTCCTAGAGTGTGAAATAATGTTGCCCATGTTAAGAACCAGGGAACAGAGCAATCAGTGTAATAATGACTTCAGTGATGCCAGGATTTCACTATAGATCACTATGGAAAACTGAGGAAAACAGCCAATACATAACTTCTCATGGCTCTGTTTATGTATATATGTTTATACAGTCCTTACTGGACACCTTGAGAGACACATTTACAGTGCATTACAGGAAATAAGTTGAGGGGCTGGTGTTTCTCTGTAGAATTTTTTTTTCTTCAACCTATTGATATTAGAAGGTAAAAGTAACGCTTGTAATGCCTGGAAACTTGGTTTCATACAGAAAAGTTTCATACATAAGTCCCTTTCTACATGTTAGTAGTAAGTTAAAATCCTTGGCCTATCTCAACATCAGATGTGAAGTATTCACATGCTGCTCTCCTGGGTGGCTTTACTTCAGAACCTTCTTGCTGATACCTCTAGGCATTTTGAAACTGAGCTTTCAATTGCAGTAAAATCTAGTGAGAAATTGTAACACAACAGACATGCCTCTCCTTTAAACAGCTACTAATGTTGAATGAAGTATTCTTTTTTCCTTTTTCCAGGTTTATATTGTTAAAGTCATCACAAACCAGTATACGTAGCTAGTCAAATTTTGGTACATACTACTGAGGTAAATAGCTTGCTAAAATGTTGAGATCACAGACAGACTAACATTTCAGTATAACACAAAAGCTTTTTTTTTTTTTTTTTTTTTTTTGATAAAGCATTGCAGCTTTAATAGATATTTATTGAGCTGCCTGCCTTCTATTATAAAGAAAAAGGATATTCCTTTTATAATAGTGGACACTCTACATAAATCATGGGATCATTCCTTTGTGTTCGATCTATTCCCGTTGTTTACACTGCTTTGACAATATCCAGTAAAACTACTGACAGGGCGCCAAGAAAGAGATTTAATGAGTACTGCAACGTAAACTCTGCTGCTGGAGCATGGAAGGCGCAGCAGTTACGAGCACAGAAACCACGAGGTTGGGCCAAAGTGCCATCTCTCCAGCATGCTGCCTCCACCAGTGACAATACGAGTAAGCCAAGCAAAGAGTAAGAATAGGACAAGTGCATGTGAACATGAAACTGAAGGTGTCCCAACCTACAACTATTTCTGCTCTGTGCTTCCTAAGCCAGGTGAGGTTTCTAAGTATTTTCCTTCCATAGCTTGTAGGATTTCAACAATAAAGCATTTGATAAGCTGTTTTTACACAGAGCTGGGTACATTATGATAAAAAAAATAAAATGGACATTAGGCAAGGACAAAATATTATTTCTAGTTTTCTTCCAATCCCATACAGCTGATAGGCCCATAACTAACACTAATGGGGAGTGAACTACATGCGTGTTGGTGAGGAAAGGAAACATCTAAAATGCAGTGATTGTGTGGGATTTGAGGAGTATACCGTTTAGGTATAATAATACCTTTACATTTGTGTTTACTCAAGCTTTGGCTTCTTTGCAGCAGAAATTTCTTAAGTTACTTCTAAGTGATGTGTAAATACTGTACGGTAAGCTGATGGTTACTTTGGAATAAGAACTAAATTTTCCTTGACTGAGTAAGCGAGCTGTCTTAACCTCTGCACTACTGATTGGGGAAAGAGGGAAGTGCAGAATCTGGATTTCATTTACATTTTTCTTGATGGGTCTCTGTAGAACGTATCCTGAAGACCACTAGTGCTCCTTTACAGGTACTGATAGCTAAGGGAGAATCTGAGCAGTAACCTTGAGACAAAAAAGCAGGAGCAGATGGCACATATTAGGAGTGCAGCAGTGTTTTATCTACCCTTGAAACTTAACAAAATAATTTTCAGCCATTAACATAGGAATAATCTCCTTCATACTTCTAAGGCAATTAATAAGAAATGTCATATTCACATGATTGCATGCTTGTATGACAACATGTGACATCTACAGCTGTATTATTAGCAGAAACTGAACAATAAAGACCTTCCCTGGGTAGGTACCAGTATTTTGAAAGAAATTATCATGCATTTAAAAGGACTCTATTTGACCCCCCCCCCCCCCTTTTTTTTTTTTAACATACCTTGAAAACTGAGATTTAAAAAGTAAAAACGTTACAGATGCAATCATTCCTCTTCATAAACCAGGGCTACACTATTTGCAAGGATGTTTATTTTGTTTCCTAGCACACATTCTCCGATCCTGATTCGGTAGGTAATGCTGCCAGTAATGAAGCTGTTTTAAAGAAAGATTTTGCACGTATTGTAGATGTTTCTTAGATTCTTAGTTTCTTAGATTCTTAGTTAGCCAAGTTTCTTAGATTGTAAAACTGGCAGTGCTTCCAAGCCTGTGTTCTCTAAACGTGTAAGATGTTATTACATTTCTTCGAGTTCACTAGAAGCTTAAATAATAATCAAACCTTTCCTCTCCTACACTTCCACCCATTAACTTAAGCGTGCTTAATTTTCCAGTTATGAAGTTCTCATTTTAGAATGAGAACCTAACATATTTTGCTTATCAAAATAATTAGATTCCATTTTAATAAAATGGTCACTCTGCACAATTTACATTTACATTTACATTTACAATACTTATCTACCTAGGAGAATTATTACTGTACTTCCTTTTTTTTTGAAAGTGAAAATGGAGACTGAATTTGTAGTCTCAGGTAGTCATAGTATCTTATTCTGCACACTATATACTTAATGGAATGCATTACTATACATTTCAATATACCTACAAAATTATAAAGGATACTTTAAATGGTAGTGAGGACTGTGAGTTTGTTCTAGGACACTTTGTCTATCCTCTGCATTAATAATGTTGTCACAGCATGGGCAATGCAAAACAGTACAAGGTCTAAACAAAGATGAATTTGGGGAAGCAAGAAAAAATAAAAGGTTTTTAAAGGCCACGGTGTCATGGAACTAGTTTTGAGTTTCTGCTTCTGTTTAAAATGTCAGTGACAACAACAACAAAGCAACCCCCTGGAAATGCTGTTAAAAAGCTTTGTACTGATTATTTTTTCTTCAAGTTTTTAATAGAAAACAAATATAAGCCAAGCAGTGACTTGAACAGAACCCATATGAGATATAGCTTAAAAAAAACCCACATATTTTCTTAAAAGTGTTGATTAATCTACAGATTTAAAAAGAAGCAATAAAAAGCTATCCTGAGTGTTCCACTTCTGCTGGGTAAAGGCTTACTTCCGATTCCTGACCTAGAGCACTCGAGTTATTTTCATAGGTAGGTATTTTTTTTTCTTCTACTGAATTCAGGAGTTTTCTGAAGAAGGGAAATCTTGCATGAAACCATTTGGCACTTTCTGCCAACAGCTGTACCTCAAAAAAATTAGAAAAGGAGTTAGCGGTGAAAATGTATTTTAGAGCTCTCAAGCTGCAGGTCTTACATTCTGTCATATACATTACTATCTATTCATTGTTACAGGTAGGATGAGATGCATTGTTAACTCTGGTTGACTCACTGTTAACTCTCAAACTGAAGAAACAAGTGAAACTTTTATGTCAACTCCTGAAATACCAAGGAACGTTCTTGCTCTGTTCATACCATACGGTTTTAATATTTAAAATGAACTTTGTATTTAGTGATTTAATTCAGATGCTGTATGTCTTTAAATGAAATAGGACCAGTAAGAATTTACTCTTAGTAACTGAATGAAGGGTTTTAAATCTAACACATCTTTCATGCAAAGTGAGGGAAAAGGTCAGCAGCTGAAGAATGTATCTGGTTACAGGTAGTTTAATGAACTTTTATTGCCAAATCAGGGCAGGAACTATTTTATCACATGGGACATACAAGCAAACAGATTTCAGGACTACCTTACATGCTATTGTAAATCACAGCAATACATTTTAGAATGTGTGAAACATAAGAAAATAGTACTTTGGTTGCCAAAAACTGAGTCCCTCAGACATTTCTTCTGCTGAACAGAAAAGCTCAGACATGCAGTGACTTTATGCATCTGTATGTGGCACTGTAAGATGCTGAAGATGGTCCAGTGTTGCTTCAGGATCAGTCTTCTCATAGCTATGTGTTTCCTGGACTCTCGATAACCAATTTCTGCGTGGAATACAGTTGGCCAATAGTGACCTGAAATCAAATTAAATATTAGAAAGCCAAAATTGGAAAGTAAACATATGTAATTATAATTTCAACTTCATAAAGGAGATTAAAAACTAACCATGAAGTGAGTAGCCCATGTATTATGCTTTTTCATAATGACATTTTCCTATAAGCATATTTTCTAAATAATGTTTTTCATCACCGTAGGCCTTAAGAAAAATAATGAATATGTAAAATAGCTGCATATATAAGATCTTGAAATAATGATGTTGAGGAATACTGCTCAAAGGCACACATTAACATTAGAAGTCACTACAGAAGAAAAACAGCGTCCATATTCAGAAAAATGAAAAGAAGGATAACATAAAAAAATAAAAATTATTATCAGCAGGTATTTCTGATTCCTCTTTTGGGTGGAGAGCCTAGATATAAATTGCATGGTAGGGCACTGTTTTCCAGCTCATTTGGAACCCCAATTTCTTTGCCTCACAAATGATGAAAAGTTACCTGTACAGTTAGTTCAACAGTAACATTTTAAACAAGCTGAGACTGCCCACGAGAGGTTATTCACACTTCATGTATTTATGCTTTCCAGGGAGATGAGGAAATGAAAAACAACTAAAATGCAACACTGATATTTTTTTAATTCCTCCTGTCCTTTTCTAGCCTGCATCGTAACATTGGTAAACTGTAGCTGGCAAAAACAGCAGTCACACACAGCTCTTTACTTAATGGTTGAGATGTGGAAGGAAGAAGTTTCATGTGAGTAGGCTAACATAAGCAGGAGAAGACAACATTTATTTTAAGAGTATAAAATTTGGAGTTGGATTTTTAATATTGATTATGCCATTTCTTGCCCCTAACTGTCTCCCCCAGGCCTGGGTACATAGCAGCTCTCTGTTCTTTTCACTGAAAATGTTATATTTAATTAAGGAAGTAGGACAAAAAAGGCAGGTGTGTAATTACATGAAGCAGAATATATGTAGCAGCATTTAATACTGCACTAACTATACTTTCTCTCAAAGTAGAGAGAAATACTGAAATATTTTTTCAGCATTTTTCATTTCCTATTTTTGAGGGGAAAAAATCCTGGCAGCTCTTAAATTTTCTCATATATGCCCACGCTCACATAAATGTAGATAATATTGCCTTTTAGGAAATGAACTATTTAATCTTGATAAACAGCCTTGTCTGAAACATATAGCACATTGATTTTAATCTTGAAATATTCATTAGGAGGGAGGACTTAAGAGCCATTCTTAAAGGAACAGCAGTTCTCCTTGCCAGCAAATACTCCACTCTTGAAGCACTTGGAGCTAAGTCAGTAACAGCATATGAGCAATTCTGATTATTTCTGAAATTCCTTATGAAGTATGTTGCATAGTGAGTATTTAAAACAGAGGCCATACATAACTGTGTCATGTGTTACCGACAGAAATTTTAAGCTGTCAACAAGCGTCACCAAACGGAACTCGCTGCTTCGGGGTTACACGGCAGGCTATATATACTTCACTTGCTGCCTTACCACAAACCATGCTGTAGTACTTGATTTTTGTACTGTGTGTTTTGGACCCCAAAGAATCTTTAAGCCTTTCCCACACAGTGCAGCAAGTTTAATGGGAGGCTCAGAGAGATTACAAAAATGCTGAAACCTGAATTGCCATTTTTTCTCCGCCCACCAGGGAGAGGCATGAGGCTGAGTACGTGACTTCTCTGTAAGTCACACTCAGCCAGGGCACGTGGCTTTGTAGGAGAAAGATGAAAGCTGCTGTTTTTTTCTCTCCTTGTGCCAAGAGGCGGTATTATCTACCACTGTACCTCTTGACTTGAACACAATAAAGTCACAGATGTGTGTGTTGAGCTGTTTCTTTAACAAACCACAGGTTTGCACATATTTCAGAGTGTGTACAGTCCGTAAAGCTGTGCCCTTTTGTCTTTGCTAGTCTGCTACAGCTGACATGCTGTTGCCTCACTTCCAGAATCTATTCCATAACATTTTAAGCTGAACTTTGAAACTTTGAAGTTTCAGTTTGAAGTTTTTTCTTTTTTCAGTTTGAAGTTTTTTCTTTTTTTAAACCGCTAGCCTCAAATTTCTTAAATTATGAGCAAGCTTTTTGCTGTTTCCCATGCACTTCAGACAAAACAAATACATGTTCCATTTATAGCTGTTGAAAAATTCACATCTATAAACATCAACTGCATCAGGAGAAAGACTGCAGCAGTATTGACACACGGACATTCATTAACCCTCTGAATCGAAGTAACATTCCTAGCACACCCTCACGGAAGTTAAGTCTACGGAAAGCTTTCAAACAGCAAGCATCACCGTGGATCATTCTCCCAAAGCTTTTTGAAGTGTTAAGCAGCTATCTGTCGTGTTCTTACTTCACCATGCATGCGCATTTAGTTTATACACAGCATGCCATTTACTATTCTGGCAGATGGCTGGAAGCCAGCACAGAGGTCGGTGTCACAGCGTTTTCATTAATCACAGGAAACAGTTGTGGAAAAAGGCTTTACCATTTGCTCAGCAACCTTGTTGCCCATAATTTTATTTACCTCTGTAAGGTAATGGTGCAATTTGATTCTGCAGGAAAGAATGCACGACAAAGAACCACTCTGTCATCAGGAAAAGACAATCAATAGAAGTATAAAGCTGCTTTCCAGATCTTACTGAATTACTTTTATGTCAGGATGAGTCTGTACTTGATGATTCAATTCTGCCTGCAAAATTCTGTACTTTAAAAATAAGCATGACGCGTCCAGGTCTCAAAACCTGACAATGTATCCTTGTTTTAAGTTTTCGTATTATTCTATATGGTCCATTTTTCTTGTGAATGTGAAGTTAATCTTGCCTTCCACCTGAATTCAGGACAATCCATGGTTTCCGAAGGAGATTTGTCAGTGGGCGTAAGTGGGGCAACAAATGGGGAAAAATAAGTTACTGAACAGTAAGCACTGATTCATCCTATAGCACAACTGTTCTCTGCTTCTGATTTGGTGTTTGCACATTTACTTATAAACAAATGTTTTCCCTTGCTGGTGGCTGGCAGCAGTGACCCCAGGAAAAAACGAAACTACTTCATGCAATCTTCCACGGCCAGCCCTGCCATACAGCTACTGTGGGCCTGAACCCCAGGGGCTGCCCTCCTGTCTGACAGAGCCAGGGGCTTAGATCTTGCAGACCCACTGCCACCGCTTGCTAGGTACTGATGGATCTTCTTCAGCTTTTAAAGATATGTGGCACATCTGGTGGCACGAAGATTTTTGTTTGCTGCTAAGAGCTGAGTGAGAAGGGACTGCGTAATATTTTTGCAGCTCTGAAAGCAAGGTGACCAGGTTTTATTTATTTATTTATTTTCTGATTTGCCTCAGTCCTTTTAGAGGGCATGGTTCTGCTCTGAAAAGTATGGTAGCATCTTTCCTTGACAGTTCTGCCTACATTCAAAATGTCTGTCCACTTTAATAACCAGTATCACATTTTTTCCTCCTTAGGGCAAAAGTGGCCAGGTGCCTATTTTTTCCCCATGTAATTGACAGAAACGTAATTGAGTGGTAAATAAACTGTGAGTACTAACAAATCCTGCTGAGCCAGCGGAACAAGGTATTTCTTGTCATTGTCCCCAGACTACTCATCGTTATCTTCCTGCCAAACCTGACAGTCTCCCAGCCACTAGCTACCTGCTTGCGTCAGCTGTCACTGACAAATTTCAATCAGAAAGCCCTAGATCCACTCAGGGAATTTGCTACGGAGCAGATCTGAGCAAGGGTAATATCCAAGAGGAAGAGGCAGCATAAAGCCATAGTGTACCGCCATACGGGTGGCTCTGAAGAAGGATGGCCACAGCGTCAGTAAAGAAATTCAAAGTCAAAACATCAAGAAATCTGGTTTATAATCTCTTAGCAGGACTGACACCTAAGAAGGGAAAACACCAATTTAGGTCTCAAACCTCAACAGCATCTTAGCACCTTGCACAGCTAGATGTTGACATACCTTGACTGAGTTTCCCAGCATGCAGAAAACATCATCCTCTTAATTGCAATCACATATGCTTTCATGTAAATTAATGCAATATGACTACAGACACTTACAATGGTATTTTTTACCAACCCTTCTAAGCAAAATCAATATAAGATTTGTATGGGAAGCAAATGGAGCGCTCAATGGAGCAAAATATAAAGTATTTTCTCCTAATGATGTTTTGGGTGTTTATTAATCTCTCTGCTTGCAGCATAATTAAGTTCCAAATCTCCCCACAGAAACTTTATTTTCTATTGTGTGTTTGTTTATATCAACTGTTAATCGAGTGATGAGACGGTGCCCAGAGAAACTACCCTTGCATGGTTCCCATGTGGTTTCCCTTCGCTGTCCCTTCTATGCATCACCCCATTTGTGAAAACAAACAAAAAAAAACAGTATTTATTTAATAACTCCTCCTCATTTAAAAAGAGTTTCCAAAGTAATCTCTCAGGAGCAATATTCTGCCCACAAAGGCAAACCAGCCCCAGGTTTTTCCACCCTTTATTTTTGTGGGATAGACAAAAGCAGGAGCAGCCTAACAGGAGATGGCAATAACACTCTTGCTCTGTGTAGAATCGTGTTATTGGTAAAGACAAGGTCTGAACACGTGAAAGTGCCACCACAGCATGGGAATGTGAAAACATCATAAGCAAGCAATTGCTTTAGCTCTCAATTATTTAAAAATCAATTTCCTGAGAGAGTCATCATGGAAGCAGTAAAAAAACATCTTATTTTTTCTTAAAGAAACGTAGATGATAACTAAAGTTGGTGTACCACAGATGGCTTTGCATATTAAACACATTTATATATATATATAGGTTATTTCATATACGTGTACATACACACGCACACACACACATGTATAAAACAATCTCTACATAAACATAGCAATCTTCTCTCTTTTGTTGCACATTTGCTTGTAGGGAACAAATAGTTCCCTTACTACGGCCAGGAATCACACAAGCGTTTTCATGGTTATTAGGGAAAGAAAGAAAGTCCTGTTTATTAATGTACCTATATCATGTACACACACGTTAAATCAGCTTGGTTCATCTTGTTTCACCTGAGAAGTGGACAGGTTTATCTTACAGGCACACTGCTGAACCTCAACTAGGAAGAAAAGCCACTGATGACTCCACAGTCATACCACATATACTGCTGGTGATCCTGGCCTCTAACACCATACAAAGAACTTGCCCTTTCCTGTTTTCTTGCACCACGATTATAAAATGTGTATTACGTGAATGCTGACAAGAACAGAAATATATGAGAATAATGATTATTTGTAAGAGCCAGCCTGTGTCGTAAGTTGTTTACCTACTATCTTTCCTGTTGGACGATGTCGACCAATTTGCAATTTTTGCAAATGTTAGTAAGTGGTATTATTGTAATTACAAACAATTATCTTTTTTTCCCATGCCTGAAATCAGATATGTTATGCACAACACACTTTATCATAAATATTTGCCATATTAACTAAAGCCGCTTTAATGGCTTTTATATAAATATAGACAGTAATTTTTGAAATGACTTTGTAATGCAATAATAAATACACGAACGTGGCTCATAGTAATTAAACCCAAACAGCAAACCAAAACCTCATCAGTAACTGTTCAGCGCTTTACCAAATCTTTGTGTTGATGTTAAATGCTGTAGCAGCAGACTTATTTATTTTTGCTTAGGAAAGAGTGATGAAAAAGCTGCATTTGGCTCCTTAAAGACAGTTTAAACACAGGTTCTTTACAGCTCAGTTCTTCTGAGCTAGAATCAGTATAGAATAAATTATATGATTTTGGAGACATTTCTTTTCACCTTCAGTGATTCCACTTGTTCCAGGAATGGGAAAGAAAGTGAAGGGAAGCATGGTGCTAAGAAGTTAGAGATGTTGTACATTCTGCTTTTGCCAATGTTTTACAAGTGCTGTTTTCTTTGTTCCTTTGAGCCAAAACATCTTCTACAGCCAGTGCTACATGAAGCTTTTGAAAAGGCAGGAAAATAACTACCATTTGTTTGATTTTCAATAAAGAAGGCGTGAAGTAAAGTAAACTACCTAATAGTCACAAATTTCTCTGGAAGTTATTTCTCTTCATATTGATAAATTATGTAGTTTTGCTAAAACCATTAGCACAATTGGCACATTTTTATTCAGCTCATCACACATAATATTTATTTAGCGCTTTTATTAATCTGTTCTGGGAGATACTCTTCAGCAGAGAATCATATCTAATCCAGCAGTGATTAACACAAAATACTGGAGGCATATATACATATATACACAAGCATATGATGAACTACAATTGCAAGGTACTCTTCTTTTTAGATGCTATTTCTTACTAAAAAGAGGATTTATTATTATTATTTTTAGAAATTACACAGACCTCTTACTATCCTTACAGACAAAGTGGACGTGACAGACATGGCCTTTGCTCCAAATAGCTACACACTTAATATAGATTGAAATAACAAGTAAGGGTCCTAAACAGAAAGGAAAACATTGGAAAGACAAGTGGACAAGATCATGTGCTCCTTCAGTAAAGTCACACTGTTTCACTTCTCTTACTTCCTCCAAGTCCCTTGGCCTGAAGGAAAAGTGAAGGTGACAGGCAAAATGCCATCTTAAAAGCACGTGGGGCTATACCACAGGTGGCAGGAGCAGCAGCCTGCTGCAAAGGGGGAAGAAAAGGGGGAAGAGGCATCCCTCTACTGCTGCAAAGGTGACCCTCTATGGATAGCAGAGTGGGTCACAGGAGTGCAAGCAGCAACTGAGCTGGGGCTGAAACAGCCAGGTGCAGGTTTGAGATGACATGCACCCAAGGAAGAAACAGATCTGCATACTGACCTGGAGATAGCTCACAGACCCTGAGAGATCTCTGCTTGCTTTCCAAGTAGAGATCTCTGGGTACACACCTCTCCTCTTCCTATTTGCTGCCTGCTATCATACTTCAGTATCTTGCCTTATCTGTCTCATTTATATATGAAACCTCTACCTCCACAGAGAAGATCAAACTCTTCAGAAAGGCAAGTGCAGAAGCAGCATCTTTTCTAGAATCAGTGGGTAAGGGGGAGAACCTTAATATAGCCTGAGCTCTTCTGAACATAGCACGCAGAATAGAAAAATCACTTGGCTAAGATGCTGAGCATGGCAAGACAAAGTATGCAAAACACTGGTACTTGAAAATACAGAGAGCTAGACAAAGACCTGGATAACACTGAGTGTGGTGTAACAGGTACTCTGGTAATGCTGACACATTTGGTATGGAAATGCCGAAGCCATACACAGAGAATCCTGTGTTTTGTAGAAGCTGCATAATCAAAATTAACCAAAGTCAGTGGGAGTGCCTGCCGTACTTCTCTGATTAGTATCATAAAACAACCACTTTCTCAAAATACATATTTTGCACTATATCCAGTAAAATACTGTATTTTGTTAATGGCCTTTGAGTCACAAGAATGTTTAAAAAAATACATTTTTACCTCCCTTTGGTGCTTTATTTTGGGAATTTTTATATGAATGTGTATCAGCCACAGTTTAATTCTTTGCTGCTTATTATTATCATACATGTCTGCTTCAAGACTCCAGATTGTCCTCACTTAAATTGCTAGTGCTGGTTACAGGATGGCACCAGGTACACTGCATTTTGTAAAGCTGACAGATGCTTTAGTACCTTTTCAAAGTCTTTCAACATTTTGAAAAAAAAAAAAAAGTCAATCCTACACCTGATACACTTTCCCAAGACCTAAGGCACATAAAACCCCTTTTTCAGCCCTTCAAGAAAACTAAAGCTTAGATAAAACAAAGAATTAAACTTATTTTTATGTAATGAACAACTTACTTTAATATTCCCACTTGTCTTTCTCTGCACTGATGCTACCTTACACATACCTCAGACATTTTTACTGAGTGCACATTCAAATGATATAATTAAACTTGAAAGAGCTGAATTTATCTCTAGAAAATATATTCCTATTTCCAAGATAAATTTTCTGTTGGATGCTTTGGATTTAATCTCCATCTTCACACAGAAAGTAGCACCTCATCTATTTAAATATTTACTTGTCAAGTCCCTATTGCTGAGGCTAATCCAGCACTTAGCTGATCTGTAAATGGAAAGGAATAAGAGCTTTTATTTTTCTGCATTAACAAGACTTCCTTTTTTGGCAAAATTCTAACATATTACTAAACTACAGTCATCTGTTCCTGACAGAATCACAAAGATAATTTCCTTGTTTATCTGACTTTCTCTGATGGAGGATATCCAAAGGTTTTTTTTTTTTTTTTCTTGTTCAGCTGTCATTTGCATTTTAGTAACTCCAAATCCAAATCTCACACCTGAATGTGACCTGCACTTCAAAGAGCTACACAACATCCTTGCTTTTCATATCCTCAGGGGACCAGAAGTGGTCCCTCTAGTTCTTGGGAATCAACGACTTCAGCATTTGGAAATTCAGCTGGAAAAAAACATTGGCCCGTCTCAACTCTTCAAACCCCTGAGCAGGGAGCAGATGAGAAGTACGTTGATGTTTTAGGGCTAAGGATGGATTTGCCAAATTTCAGCTGAGGTTTGTAACTGTGTTATTACTGTATAAAGACTGTAGCATGGACAACCTGAGACCAATTCTCTGGTTCGCTCAGTTTCCAAACAACACCTAAGACAAAAAAATGCCATTAGGCAACCTCAGCAGAGGCTGTAATTGCAAACTGAGGAAACCACTCCATCACTCTAGAAGATGCTGCAGGTGAAGGTGTGGAGACTGCGGTCCTCCTGCACCTTTCACCACTCAGCACCGGGCATACCCGGGGCAGGAGTCACCCTCCCTGCCTCCAGTACAGAGGTGAACAGCTCTTGGCACTGCACAGGGACAGAGCCAAGCCCTCAGGCTTCAGCAGGCTCAGATTTTGGCCAGTGTCCTCTCACCAAACCACTCTTCAGTCAGCAAGCTCACATGCAACTTGCTTGTTGAACGCGTCCCGTGCACAAATGTGTTAATTTCCCAGTGCTCCTCAGCCCGGCCCTTTTCACAAACATTAAAAAGAATTAACGAGGGAGAAAATAATCATTTGCAAACCCTCCAGCTCTAGAGCAGAAGATAACTATGTTTGTGTGGATAAAGGGTTTATCTTACATTTACTTGTTTAATTGGAATAAACTACAGCAGTGCTATTTTATTTATTTTTTTATTTTTTTGCTAAGATAAATTACTGGGTTTAGCACAGCTGGTACAAGCTAATTCTGTACACACAGTTCTTTTCACTAGCGTGGGTGGCAAAACATTTTCAGCAACTGGCTTAATTAGTTCTTCCTTCTTTGCAATAGCACAGGACAGTTAACAGGAAAAAAATAAAACGATTTAATAGAAAACGTGGTATAAAATAATCATGTTTGCTCTTCTGGTTTTGCTAGATCTCCCTTAATGTCACACTATGCAGAGGCTTGCCCTGGTATTTCGCAGCAGCGATAACGATTAGCAGCGAGAGGCTAGCGGTTATGCCAAATATAGCCAGGGAACAACCTCTCCTCTTCTGCACAGGACATATTCGAGCATTCCTCAAACAAAACACGCCGGCCAAAAGCAAGCAGCACAGCAACCGGAGTGCCACGGAGGGCTTTCCCCTCTGCAGAGCTGCCATACGGCCTGTGGGTGGATTACTGGGGAACGACTGGGAAGCCCGAGCTGCGACTGAGATGAGCTGCTGAGCACAACCTTCCCGACAGGGATCATTTGTATGACAGAGCCCAAGGTGGGTGCCAAGCACTATCATTTCAGCTTCACTGCTCCCAGCGTACAGCACGCCAGCCGACGGGCACAACCCAGAAGAAGCCTGAACACACCCGGCACAGGCATGGACCCCTCCATCCATCCCCTATCAGCTGGAAAAGCACCAGGGGGCTCTTCCAGCAGCACAGACACGGAGTGCCTATGTCCCACAGCTGCCAGCACGATGCAGCCTCCCCGAGATAATAACGGGGGCTGGCAAGATACGCTTGACCTCCTGAATGCCAGAGGGAGAGAAGGGTAAAGGCCAGAAAGGGCAGAGGCATCTGTATTTACCTTCATTATATGCCACTTAGGGAGCAGTCAGGCCTTTTTTTTTATCTGGCTGCTTTTTCTAGAATGACTCTGGAGCTACACTACAGAGAGTAACAAAGCCATTTAAAAACCAATCCAAAGAATTACAAGTTGTTACAAACATTTCTCCTTGTCCTCACTAGATTGAAGAAAGGCAGGAGTATGAAACATTTCTCTTATGAAAAGCTGAATGTGGAGGGGTAAAGCCAAATTAAAACTGAAGGACTGGTTTAGGAAGACAAGATAACCAATTAGTGAGGAAAACTTTCAAGGTAACTTCAAGAAAAGCAAGTAATCAAACTACAAATAACAGTGTTTTCCCATATTTACTGTTCCTATTTTTTTCAGGACATTATTTTTACATTTGCCTATTCATTTCTTTGGGCAGCAAGCAAAAGATGATGGAGGGCTATTCCATAGATAGCATCAGGGAACAAGAACCGATCAAAACTTCTTGTAACTGCTGACAGCTCATTTATGAGCAGTCTGATACTGAGAAAATTTTCTGATATATACCTCTCTATAAAGGTTGTTAGAAAGTCTATGAAGCTTTGGTGCTTGCAAGTTTGTTGCTAAACTTTGAAAAGATTGTTTAAAAACACTTTAGGAAAAAACAAATCAAAACAAAACCAACCATGAAACAATAACAGACGATTAAGGGGGAGTACATTGAATCTAGGATTTTGTCAGTGGAAAATTCCATCCGAAATAATTTCTGACATGACACTTTTAATTTTTTCTATCTTGATGGGTTACATATTTCTTAGTATTCATGTCTGTATGAAAACGTTGAACCAAAAAGGGAAACTAACTGACTATAGACAGAAAACAACTTTCACAAAAGCTACTATGAGGGACATAAACAGAAAGCTGAGATCCCTTCACTGCCTTGAAGTACTATTTATCTCAGAGTTACTTTTAACAAAAGGAGAGTAAGATTAACCGGCAAGAGATTAGAAGTGATTATTTAATATGTGCAATGTATTTTGTTCTTTAACATATACACGTTACCAGAAAAATATTGTTCATTCTGTGCCAGATTATTTATTTTGCCATTTAAAAATACCATATAAGCCTTATGAGTACAAAAGAAACCCCCGATTGGGAAAAAACACAGGAAAGTGAGCCAGTAGATGGCATTGTGGCACTTCAAAAGACATTTCAGAAAATCCCATTTAAAAAAATGCAAGCCTAAGTACTGTGTTTAACCACTTACTGCTTAACCAATGTAGTATCTTGCTCCTGCTCAATGCTACACATGCACAACTGAATAAACAAAACCACACTATGTAGCTGCACTGTCATATTAGCCCTGAAACAAATCTCCTCTGCTCTGGTTCCCAAATCCAATTAGCTCCGTATGCTAGAGTTACAATCCCAGATTTAAGAAGATGATCCTTATTTGATGGCTAATGCCCCATGAGCCATAGCCATCAAGGGGATACCAGAAAGGATGCTTTTAGTTGACAAGTGTTTTCTAAAAGGCAGACACATACAAGATCCTACACATCAATGCAGATGATATCACACAAAAATCCATTGCAGAAAAATTATTTTTTAAGGCATAATATCCTTCTGGACTATCTTAAGAATACTCCCATTTTCTTTCAATTAAACTGGATACGCTCTCACAGCTACGGAGGAGATGACTGTGGCACTAAGGACCACACTTTCTTGTGTAACGCACCAATTTTCTGTTTTGTTAAAACCACAACAAAATTGAAACCATCTTGAAGCACTAGATGTACAGAAAAAAAAAATCAGGAATTTACTTTAAGACTTACATGGCATACACAGAAAAACATATTTCAACTTGCAGTTTGCAGTTTGTCTGCTCACTACTTTATGAACAAACCTGCTTTCCCTGGACCTGCTTTTAGCAGGGGTTGGGCCAGAGACCTCTGCAGGCCACTTCCCATCTTACATACGGATGTCTGAGGCTTACGTATAGATAACCATCCTGTCAATTCATGTTTAAGACAAGGTCTGGTTTCACTGTGGTATTTGACTTGTATCCTTGTATCATAACAAGAAGAATTCAAGACAGTGTAACCAAATCTGCCTAGCTTAGGGCCTCTAATTTAATTTAATAGTGTTCTGCAAGTGACACATTTTCAGACTTCCTCCATGTCCCTTCTACACTAAATTAAAGCAGTCTAGTTTTCCTGAAGGAGAATTTCCCCTTCAACTCTGCATTTCGAGATCAGCTAATACATGAATTATAAAAAAAAAAAAAAAAAAAAAAACAAGCAATGGAAACCTCATCCACAAATTAAAAGAACAGCTCAAATATTTTTGACAATTTAGTGTGTATGTACAGAACCACCAGGCTCATTTGACCAAAGCAATTTTTGTATGTGGAAATCCCCCTCTTTGAAATGTAAGTAGCTTTTAAAAACACAGAAGAATATGAGAAAAATCCCTCTGTGAAGCTAGTATTACTGTGAATGTTTAAATACTATAAATAAAAGAATCCCTCCTTTCCAGAACAGAGGGGGTCAGGTTGGACTGGAGCACCCACCCGGGAGGACAGTGTGACAGTTCTTTCCTCTCACAGACAGAAGTGGTCCCATCTGTAGAGGCAGACAACAAACGTTACAATTCCCAAAGCACTTTGCAGAGGAAAGAATGGCAGAGAAGGGAATGCAAGCACTGCTCTTCTGGGTGGGCTCAGAGCTTTTTCCAGTATGTTGTCCCCACCACTGGTCATCAACAGGTCCTCTGAGAGAGGCAGCATGAACATGCCAAGTATACATTTATCTTTCTTTTGGAATGCCTCCCCTGCTTCCAGCAACCACAACTTTTTGGCAACTTCCTGTCCACGTAGCTGCACTCGTACCATCGTGATAAAAGACTCAATTAATTTGTCTCACCCGTGTTTGAACCCATCCACATACTGGCCCCCTCAGCATGCTGTGGCAATGAGTTCTAGGATATAAACTGTGTACTTCTGTTGAACTCTCAAACTTGAAGGCTACTCATTTTGCCATAGAACTTGTAAAAATGTCACTCTATTTTTACTTCATGCTGACCATGCAAGATTCTCCTCTTGGGAGAGCTTTCAAACTTCCTCATGGAGATACCTTCCTTTACGCACAACTATCCAGAAATCAGGAAGGAAGACAGCAGCCTATGGAAGCACTACTCAACCAGCTAATGTGTGTGGCCAGGAGCAATGAAAGCAGGACTAATGAGTGGCATCAATTCTAGACAAGCTGCAAGAGCACCTTGACATCTGCAACCAATCTGACAGTAAAAACTGGTTCATCTAGGGAAAGGCTACCTGAATGACTGCTCTTACTATTATCAATGCAGATCTTGCAGGATTGTTGGGAAAGCAAAAGAAAGTCCTTGTGACCATGGAAGGAAAAGTGCACTGAGGCTCACATCTTCTCAAAAGCGAACACAACAGCACTAGATACTTCACTGCCAGGGATTGGTCTGCAGAAGGCATTCCCTAAGAGCAGAGCACAACAAAGTTTAGGAATGATGTTCAGGGTGTCCAGCTGTGCCTACTTACTCCAATCTAGTTCAGAAAGTCTCTTGTACCAGGGTGGACCCTTGGAATAAATAAAGCATGACCTTGCATGGTGACCTCCAGTGTTTGGTGGCTAACAGGAAAAGGAAAGCATTCTTCCCCTCTCTTATTTATGATATATATTTGGTATTGTATCCTGTGAAGCTCAGGGCTGGGGACTGCCGTAAAACCAGTAGGAAGATGATACTGTGTCACCTGATGGTTTTGAGTTCCAGAAAATTCATGTCTACCTTAAAATTGCTACATACCTGTCTGGCCCGTACCTAAATGTGGCTTGAAGAGGACACTACTTTGGTGTTAGTGAGAAAAGAAACTTAGTTCTTTTCTTGTGTTCATCAGTTATCCCTTGCTGTGAGAGAGCTTGATGAGGAAGGCAGTCTGACTCTTTCAAGAAAGACAGTTTTTTGCCAGCAAGTCCTGTCTGTTTTGCCCTTGCAACTAGAAACTGATTTCTTCCCAACCACATCCGAACGCTTGAACTTTTTGTCTTTTGGTATACTTTACCTGTAAACATCAGTTCTTCTTCTTGTATGGCTAACACTTCAACAGCATTAGAGTTGGAGCACGCGTGGAAGCACTCATACTCCGATCACGTCATGTGGTTTTCACAACCCATTCAGCAGCTCATGGTGTAATGGCCAGATCCTGCCAAACAATTCCAGCTGTGTCCAGTACTGGCTTTAGAGAATGTCAATTTTAGCTAGCCCCAAAGATAAGACTATTTTTTTAAAATGTCTGTTGCTTCAAAATTCACATTGTGAACAATCTGTATAAATTACTATTGAAAAATCTTAAATTAGCTTGGTGATGATTCACCAAAGCTGAAGCCATTATTTAATCTAGCACCAGAGGGGATTTTGTGAGACAATGTAAAAATGGTAACAACTGTGGTTGTGCCACAGGCTTTCATTGCTCTTCCAGGCCAAAATTATAGTCAGAACAAAAATATCTGCCCTTACTTGCACAGATGCTGGGAAGATTTGTGGTAGAATTCACATTAAAATCATCTGTACAATTTTCCCCAACTGTTCCCACCACTTGCAGGGCTGGTAACTATTTGTGAAAGAACAGCTTCCTAACCCATACTCAGCAACAACCACACAACATGTGCACCATGTGTAGAGTTCAGTCTTATGGTTCCCTAAGGTTGGAGGCTCCCCACTGACAGCACCTGTCCAGAAGGAAAAGAAGATGGCTACCTTCTCTGGACTTTTCTGCCCACCTGACCTAGTGCTCTTTACACCAGTCACCTGGGCAGATTTAAAGCAAGTTGATAAAATCCCTTGGGTAAATTAAAGAGTTAATTATGTGACAATACTTCTTGGTCCTAAACATTGGATTAATTGTTGGGGATCTGTTTATAGTTTCATTAAAAGAGCAGATCATCAGAGAATGTATTTCCCTCAGGATACTACATTTGCTAATTTGCTGTATAATTCTAGGGTTAATTGACAACAACTTGCCATTCCTGAAATCAGTTTGACAGCTTTTCCAGGCACTCCAACACAGCCTACAGCAAATCTAAGCCAGGTACAATAATATCTACTGCCCACAAATACAAAGAAAAAGCTCTCAGCTCAGAAAGAATTGTTTCTTGAAAAAAATAATAAAGAATCCTACAAGTTGGTGCATAGGATCTTCTGTACAAATCGGCATTTAAAGACTAATATTTCTCACCTTGTTGCAAGCTCACAATCCAATCAATAGATACATTCATATATATCAACAAGGAAAAAAAATACTAATATCAGCCAGAAGTAGAGGATGCTTAACCCTAGGATGTTTTGCAATTAGGAATTTCTTTAAACTGCAAGCATCCAAGTCAAATTTAACTAATAAGTTAAAATTTTATTATTTTGATTTTTGAGCATTTACATTCTCACCTCTGTAAACTCATTCTTTAACTGCATACTCAATTGTAGACAACTTCTTTCAAGTGGTACTTCACTTCATTTTCCCAAGCCTGGTGGGGTTTTATGGTTACAGTCTGCATTTCTGCTGGCAATAACTTCTGAAGCTGCCAACTCACTTTTACAACAGAGTAAAGATATTAAGTTGTCACAAGTTCTAAATATACTAAGAACTACCTACATGAGAAACCCAAATTAATAGCTTCTCTGGAGGAAAGGTAACAGCATCAAGTGCAGTTCTTTCTGGTTAGGCACCAGAGAATCAGTTTGGAAGAGAGAGGTTGTAAAATGCTTCAACTACAGTGTAAGCTAACACAAGACCTCTTACGGTCTCATAAGAGAATCGTGATAATCGAGCCATGAGACCCAGCAACATTAACAAGCAGATTTCATAAACTGAACTGTTCAAAGTCTCTTTTTAAACTTCAGACCCTGCTGCAGTGCCTGCGTACTTCCCCCCCCCCCCCATTACTGGCCCCCACTTTCAAGTGCTGGCTAAAATCACCTTCTGCTCGACACAGGGCAAGATCCACACATGATGGCCTCAAACAGAGGTCACTCATCCCCTGCAAAGTCCTTCCGTAGCTTGCCCCGTGTTCTGAAGCATGACAGGGAACCTTAAGTCCTTGAGCAGGAGGTCCTAAAGCAAAAATCAGTCAAATGTGTAGAATAAAATGGTTCTCTACAGTGTCTAGTGTCCCAGTTTCATGGTATGGGAACTGGGGGAACAAAGTATTTCCTGAGGTGACTGTACATCATCACTTACAGGCCTGTTCAGCAACACCCACTGACAAGGCCAGAAGCCAGCAGCAGCAGCAGCGTGCCACACTGAATGCAAACAAAAAAATGCACGGCCCAATGTCAGACAAGGAAAAACCATCTTTTGAGGGGTAAAAAGATCCTGGCAAAGACAGACATACAATGAAAATGACCCATTACTTTCATAAGCGGCAGGAACTTTCCATCTATTCCAAAACAAAGTAAGGCCCTTTGAAGTCAGATACCACTTACTGCTAAGTTAAATGCTAGGAAGGAAAATACTATAGATGAGCACCCAGAACATTAACACACTGCATTTCCTTTTACATCCGAATGGCCATCTTTCTACTGTTAAAAAGTTGATATTCTCAGTGTTTAGAGTGTTTTGCTTCTGCTGTGAAAAATATAAGAAGGAAGGTCCATGGCCTTTTGGACTCTGTGCCAATAATGCCAGTCAATACTAGCATGTAAGTTTTTAATGATTCACTGCACTGTTTGATTATCTGCTCCTCAAAACCACCTTAATTAGCAGAAATATTGATTTTACACTGTTCAAGCCTAACAAGCTTAAGAAATACGAGCTGAAAAAACTACTACTGAATAATAATAATAAAATAATAAACTAATACAGTAATAAAATCGTAACAAAAAGCAAGCGTCCTTCTGGATATAAACTGAATTGCAGTGGTTAACATTTTAAGTCATTTTAGTTTGAATCCTGCTGAGGCAATCATTTACACAGTGCTGCCTTGCCAAGCAAGTCACCAAGTGCTCCTTGAGACGACATGGTTGCACTGCTGTCACAATGTACTGTCTGGTTCAAAATATTCTCCCTGAAGTATAATAGAGTCACAGCACAAAGCAAATGGTGCCAAAGGTCTAGCTGACAATCTTTTCTTATCAAGGAGAAAAGCCACCTGGTCCAAACCCAGATTTTAAAAAGAATGACAGAAAGTTAGTATTAACTCATTCAGCAATTTTCTTTTTCCTCATACGTTTCTAATAAAAATAAACTTTCTCCTTCTCTCTGTAAGAAATTCTGAGCACTTTTTCAGTCTTCAAAATCATAGCATAGTTGAAATAAATGGACACATTTTAAAATAGAAAAAAGAACTCCACTATTCATAACTAACTCAACTAGATAGACTTTGAAGTCTGAAGGGACAAGTGAATAAGTCAGCCGTACCTTCAGCATTAAACATTGCCAGTGATTCTCGAGATAAGCTTGTGACAATTTATGCTTCAGAGCTTTCACTTTTTCAAATTCTCCATTTGCACAAATGTATTTGAAATAAAATAGTAGCCTTCTTCTACAATAAAAGATTAAACACTCTCATTAAATGCTCGGAAAGATGATTTGTTATTTCCTATGTCTTAGTAGTAAATAAAAAAGAGACAACTCCCTCATTTCTTTAAAGGGCCAACCTACAACAGTAGGACAGTACTCACAGACAAGGAGGGTGCAAACAGTTTTTAAGTAAAAAGAACACATTTTAATCCATTCTTCCCTGACAGTAAGTGTATCTTTCAGAAAAGATAAAACACATGTCTTAGCCTTATGCAAAGAGCCAAAGTAAATAACTAAATCCTGGCTAATATTTGACAGTTGCTGCCTTATGGAAACACAGAGGTTTGCAAGTATAGCAGCAGAATGATTAAACTGTAGAACAGTATGTCAGCTGTTGAAGAGATTAAAAACCAACAGTCTGTATAACAGCAACAAGAACAAAGATGAACAGGGGAACAGCAAGTGGTGGTGGCGGCATCTGCAGCACCAGAAGTGTGTGTCTAAAACATGCTTGAGTTCTTACTTCAGCTTCTAAGTGAGTATCACTGCTAAGGTTGAACCCATTTAACAAATTCTGTCCTAATGTAAGCTTGGCATCTGACCAGTTGGAGTCATATACAGAATGTAAGACAAGCAGGACTTCAGAACGGCACCTCAGGCCAGAGAGTACACCAACACATTTCCTTCCTGTTTGCAAAGACCAAGGCTCCAGATTTTGACTAGAAAAATGCATCATAGTCAGAAACAACTGGTGGAACAGGCCACGGAAGGTATTAAAACCCTCTCATGGATGTATATGTGAAAAACATGGTCTAAGGAAATTTTGTTGCCAGTGCTCATTCAGTTCTACCTGTTAGAAAAGCTGTTCTAGGTCCTAACACAAAAAGTATACCAGCAGTTCAGCCCCAGTTTAAGTACTACCCCCAGCAAGCCACCCTAAATGACAATTCATGAAAAACTGTACAGAATGTCAGCATCAGTCAAGAGCCAATACTCTTTGAGCCAATACACCCCATTATCAACAACAGGCAGCTGAGAGAATGGCAGCTCATTTTAGGATTCCAGGCTAGACTGGGTACAACTGCAGTCACCCTGTGGGCTTCACAGAAATAGTGCTTAGCGACTTGTTGCAAGCACATAATGATGTAACAGCTCATGCTTTCAACAAGCTATTTCAAATTTTCTTCACTTTTTTTTTTTTTTTTTTTTTTGTCTTTAGCTATGCTTTCATTTTCCTTTCACTGACTTTACTGAGAAGATTAATGATGAAAATGAGATCTATTGGAACTTGCTTCTGTATGTGAATTGTACCTTCACAGTTCATCTAGGCAATGGAGTCCCTAAGGCTGCTTAAAAAGCTGCTTAAAAATTGCTGTATTTCATTGGATGCAGTGTGTTGCTTGTTCTGATCTTCAGCTACTTACCAGTAAAGTGTTTACTTATGTTCCTTAATTAGTAGAATTTACCAAGACATTCAGGTAAAGCTGGACAGGTAGATGCATGGGCTTAATGAGGTGGCAAATAATGCGAACAGAAATAAAGTACTACCTGTTTAAAAATAATCAGGTAAATAGATTTGTATAAAGAAAGCAGAGGTATAGGTCATACTCAGTACAATTTTAACAACTGAAATGGACTTGGGCTGTGAAATGGGCTGTTACTACAGCCTCCAGTTCTCACTTTTTAGTGTTCTGTACCAGCCTCAGCACTGCAAACTTGTAATCTGAAATGTATGTTTATTTATGTGACTGCACATTTCATTGTAGGTACTTCAAATCGTTTTGCCAAATGGATCTGTTAAATTTCACAAGTTTTCTGTGATGTAATGCAATATACTAACTTTGCAGCAGTCAGGTCCACTTGACATTGAGAAGAATGTTGTCAGCATTCACAAGCTACTTTCAGGTTCTGCTGATCAAATGCATGTTACTGTCTCTGAGTCAGGATACACAGGGCAAACTGATACAATTTGAGAAAAGTGAACCAGAGGACCCAAAGAGCACACAAATAAAGGTGAAATGTTACTAGTTTGTCTAAAATATTAATTACCAATTGTAACTTCTGTCCATACAATTTTTTCTGTTGAAATAAGATCATGGTCAAAAGGGAGCAAGAGAACAAGGCAGACGTTAACTTCTAGCATGTATGATGATTTACAACCAATCAAGGACAGTGATTTGGTCAGGTCACTATTCCCTTGTCATTGTCCTATTATTGAGAATTGTAAGATGGCATATATTTAGGTGATCTTTTAAGAATGCCAGCTAGAAGCTTCCTAAACAGTATTTTCTTGCAACCACAGAAAAACTTAGAAATGTCCTCTTGTAGTTCGACTATGACTGCAATAACAAACACAAAGGTCTTGCAGAAACAAACACCAAGTAAAAATTGCTGTTGGAGTCTGCAGGAAGGACACAGCTTCGATGTGGATGTTACAAGCACACTGTCCTGGCAGATCTCATCTACCCATGAAAGAGGTTAAAACATGCAAAACAAAACTAACATCTTCAGATGTCTCAAGACTTGAAGCATGGACCCTGAGTTATACACCTACACTAGCAGTTAGGACTTCCCAGATTCTGAAAATTTCAAGTTCCTGTAGAAGATGAGAGGCTGTGGAAGAACAATGGCAGAGGCTGTGCACATAAAGGGAAATGATCTAACTCACCAAGTTCTCCAAACTGCAATTATTAGAGGATAATATCTGGTGGACATCAAGCGGGGAAATTAATGCATTTGGTATGAGGAATCTCAAAGCACACACTGTTCCAAATAGCATTATCACAGGTGAGCAGGTAGGTGTCTAATGACTAGATTATCTTGCATGCTCAAGTTCTTAGGCATGAGACCAATGGTTCAGACACAACTCAGAGGCCAAATAGAACATTTGTCACTATTTACCATAAAAATCAAAATCTGCTTCTCTCAGCGATAACGGACCGATACAACCATTCAGCAATCTCTCAGATACCAGCTGACTGCCATAGAAGTGAACACAAGTGCGTTACTTCCCCTACAGCCTCTGGTGTTCAGGTGTGGTCAGGCCAACAGGCAGTGGAAAAAAACCCTGCTGCCTCCATGGTTCTTGTAGTGCCAACTCACTGCATGGAGCAAGCAACTTTGGGTATCAGGAAAAACACGCTGGAGGACAAGGATACATGGAGCGTTCCATGCTTCTGGTTTACTGAATCCCTTCATGGTTTGCTGTTACCCAGCACCAATCCAAATTGTAATAAAGTTGATATACAGCTATTCAGTCATAAAATTCCAAACTGACGACATGAAAACATATACTAACGACACAGGTGTGAAAATAAAAGGAAAACTACGATTAACCGATCTACGCTGACCGGGAATACACCTCCCTGCTCCCAACCTCCTTGTGATGAATGATATTCAATCTCTCTCTCTTCAGCAAACCATAACTTAATATATCACTTTTAACTGTTATGTTTTGTATGTCAAATGCATGACAAATGTTGGTGGCCTGAAATCTAGAAGCACTTTATTATGTTAAACGAAACAAAATAAAAGTCCACCCTGTAAAATACTAGTATTTTATGCCAAACATATTAAAAATAATTTCACATCGATGAATACAATAATCTTCTTAACCTTTCTAAACAACATTTTCTACTAAATGATCATAAAGCCATTTGTTAGTGTATCATGGTTTACTTCTTGTAATTGCTACAACGTAGGCGTCCTTGTACCACAGACAGGAAAAATATACACGTTTCTCAAGCTAGAGCAGAAGAAAAGAAAATGCAGGGGTTCTAACTCCATTAGGTCCCTTCACCTTACTGACTTTTCTCTATGGCCATGAAATGGTTGCTGCAGAAAGTACAGATACCTGTATATGTTGTTCTCACGCTGCTCACAAACTAAATCGCAAAACATTATTGCCAATCTACTTTAAGTTCTTATATATTTTTATTAACTAACTGCAAGCAGGTTACTATAACACACAACTCAAATTCCCTGTGCTATTTTCCTGGTGTATTTTCTAAAAAAGCATACAGTGGCCTGGGAGGCCTGGAATGGATAAGTAAAGAACAAGTAAATAGCTTGCCTTCATTTTTTAAATTAATTAATAAAAATAAAATTCTCAAGTTAGAACAGAACTTAGGCAGGTCTAGACTGACATTTTTCTGCAGCAGAAATATTGCCTAAGCCCTTTCAGAACTTGCTTGCATGCCAGAGCAAATATTTTCATTTCATTGAACTTGCTAGGCAACTCAGCAATGTAAAGTATATGGTAAAATCCTCTCTAGCAATATCAAGCCTGGAATATTTATTAAAAACATTTGCAATCCATGAAAACAAATGCTAATTCTGCACATATTCAAACTATGAACTCCACTTTGTGTATTAAATAGCACAACAGAACCTCATCTATAACAGATTTTCATATTGGAAGGAAAGAGGTGGTGGGCGATCTTCTACACATTATTGCTTAGATTTGACCTTCTGAGCCACCCCTGACTAAAATTAGCAGGTTTCATTTTGAGCTTGTTTGAGTGCACACTGTGCTATGTTCCAGTACTCTACAGTGGAATTAGCAGTAGGATTTAGAAGCATTCTGTGGCGTTTTCTTAGGAGAATATAAAGGGATGTAAGTTAGCACAGAGGCTGTCGTACCATCTATACCTTTCTCTGATATACCTAACATTGTGCAGGCTTAAATGATTACACCTTTCCACCTCCACCACCAAAAATCATATTTGTATACCACTGCAGCCTCTAAATAATAGGAATATCAGTGTAGACGAGGGTCTATTATTATGTTTGTATGTGGGACAGCTTATATAAAAATAAATTACATTCAAGGTCCCACTTCTTTTGTATAACTAGCCAATTTAGAAAAAAAAATGTTCTTGCATAATATGATTCTTTAAATCTCTCAAGGTCACATCTTGTTCTTCTCTGACTCTACGGTTGCCTGTGTTCTGATAAGCGAAGGGAACAGAGCTGAATGTTATATGACTGAACGAAGAATTGTTATCCAGTTTCGCAACGTGGTTGAATGTAACATTCAATGGTATTTATTTAAGCAAGAAACACCTTTCCGAAATGAACTGAATTAATAATGACTGCTGTTGTGTTAGTTTGTTGACAGGGAATTTTACCCATTCTTGAGAGAGACCTAAATGTGAAGACTTCTACAATACATAAAACCAGAAGCAATTTTTTTTTAGTGTAACAATGGAAGGCAGCATGAAACACGCCTGCTCTTTGGAGGCTGATTTCTGGGATTTCTAGTGCTGAGCCTCCATATTATATATAAGGTTGATAGCAAAATAGCTATTACTGCCTTCATGGTAAAAGTCTGGCTCTTGCAAAGACTGAACACTTCCTTATGTGGGTTGCTATTTGCTGGGATCCAATCCACATTTCAGTGGAAATCCACTTCTGCAGAAGTGCTCTGAGTTTTCTTCTTGATCTTGAAAGGGTTAGAGAGGAAATGTACACAGACAGACTGGTTTTTGAACACTTGACATTTTTGACCAAGAGTTACACCAAACAGGAAAGAAACAAAGGACAAAATCACAGTCACCATCTTAATACCGCACAAGAAGAAAGGTTAGACAGAAAGATCAAGCACCTTGCATCTCTAAAAATGATCTACTGGAGTCTGGGGTCATCTTATAGCTTCATAAGCTTTGCCAGAAAAGCAAAACCAAAAATAAAACAACACAACAATGACAAAAAGAAAAGAAAAAAACAACACCGACCAAAACCAAAATCCAAACCAGAACCAACCCAAACAGAAAGAATACCAAACTATCACCCTCCACTGACCCCAACTCCCTGCTTTGATTTTTACCTTCTTTTATAATGGCACCCAACCATCAGGTTGTAAACACTGTGCAAACAGAAAAATAGCAACGCTTTTCATATTGTTTTTTACTGCCCTTTGAGCTGAAACTGTCCTGGACCACAAAAGAGAAAAAAAAAAGGAAAAAGGGGGCAACAGGGAGAGGAAGAAATGCGTGAAGAAAAATGGAATTCACTAATGCACTTCCCTCCTAGCCAATTTCTGTAAACTTCTGTAAATAAAGCACAGAAATAGCTTGTCCATTTGGGGGTTTCACAGGAAAAAGCAAAGACTGAGTAGCAAGTGCGAATCTATAGATGAGTATCAGAAAGTGAGGACTAGGTGATCCAGGTTGGATTAGAATTAGGACAGGCAGGACAGGCCTTCACAAGAGGCTATTTTCACAACCATGAGCTAGCAGAAAGACAGAACTAGAACATCGGGAGGAGAAAAATGTATTGATGTAGTATCAGGATTTAAAAAGCTTCTGATAGAAGGTTAAGAAGTGACACACATAAGGTCACAAAACAAGGAAGAAAAATACTGCAGGAACTGTAATACTGTCTCTGGGCAACTGGACGATATTCGTTGCTTCATCATTAAGAAGCAGTTTTCTTGGGTGAAGGTTGGTTGGTTTTCTGTTTATCATTTCTATACCACTTGAAATATTCTGCAAGTATCCACTGGAATATTTCCCCCTTAGTTATCTGAACAACAGTTTGTGAAGAATTAAGAGGATCTAGAGAAAAAGGTCACAAGAAAAATGAAACACCTAAATGTTATTGGAAGAAGTACAGAGAAATCTCAGATTCTCTGGAAGTATGACATTATCACCTATCACTGACTGCTCATAGTTTTGTTTACACATAACTCCAGCTATGATGAAGACACACAGCTTGCTGGAGTCCAAGAAGCTTCAGAAAACTGGGCATTTGTTACATGGTTGGCCCTACACTTGGTCCTACAAACCTTCCCAACTAAAGAGCTGACAGACACACGCTGCATACAGTACTGAACAGAGATGCAGACTGAGCAGGAAGTTCAGCTGCATCCCTTAGCAAAATTCAGAACTCCTGAGGGTTTACTGGCCTCGGTTGTGACTAGATGTAGTTGCTGGTGGCATGACATGAGTCACGTCTGAGCTGCTTGTGACTGCTGTGGAGTTCAAGATGACAGGCTTTCCACCCCTGCTCCTCAGAAAACACATTGCTTAGTGTAGGGCGTTTACAGCCTGAACTGGCTTTACAAAGTGTTATTATTTTTTTTTTTCTCATTTTGACTATCCAGGAAACGTGGATGCTGCTAGTGAAATGAGATGAAATGACAGGAAACTAATTATTTAATTCCGGGTGGACAGCTGCATGAAACTTTCACTTATGAATATAGAAGAGCAGATAGTAAGGAGAGGGAGTAGAGGCACAGGTACTTGGCAAATTCACAACTGAATCCTTATAAAAACTGCAGGTATCATCTTAAGCTCTTCACTTACCACATAGATCTCTTATCCAGAACAAAATTAAAATTAAAAAAGAAAAAAAAAAAAAAAAGTTGCTGGACCATTGTGCACTGAATCTGTTAGAATTCAACACTCCCAAAAGAGCAGTGTTCCAGTTACTGATTGCCAGTGCATACCCGTTTAACCTCAACTTCACTCCTGCACAAAATTAAACAACTTAAAACACTGAAGCACCTCCCATGGATCTGCTGTTCAAGATTTTAAACCTTTGATTTTCAACTGCAACATAGTTGCTTTAACTAAGGGGAGAAAGGTTAGTACTAGTTTGAGGCTTGTACTAGTTAACAAAAAGGAATCTAATTCCCCAGGATGATCTGATTTTTATTTTTAAAGTTCCTGTAAGGGCAACAACTAAAAAATAAAAAACTCTGCAAGGGTAACAATAATAGGAATTACTTCATAGTGGAGGATTTCTTCATTCTGGAGGATTCACATTTCTGAAAGATGAGTGAGTATCTGTAAAAGAGTCTTGTCACAAGAAAGTGCATTCCAAAACAGCAGTACTGACACTGCAAAGTGTGCATGTAAGGCATCAAGGACAAACTGGTGATGACACTTCCCCAACCCCCTAAAAATATTACAAATTTGCCACTTGCTGAGATAAATGACAGCAACTGAAACAGATGACAGGGCTTTTCACGTACAACCATTTTCAAATTGTGATGCTCCTCTCTCAACACACTCCTTATTTAAAATTCCTGAGAAAGAATCAACAAGCAAGGGTCCTCTGGAGCAATGGCAATATTCAAAAATCCTCTTTCACATTTAGCCTGCTTTTACTACCACAAAACCTCCTCTCGGACTCCTAAGATTACTCAAGAAAATTGTCTGCTCACAGTTTTGTCCATTAGGAAGAGACTGAAATTCAGTCCAAATATGATTAAGCCTTTGACTGAATCCCAGCATGTATTTTATGCAAGGCCTACACAGAGGCACTAAGATACAAACCTTTTTCAGGAGCTCTTATTTTTTTTCTCCTAGTATATATTGAATGAAACAAACACACAATGCATTCATCCAAACTGAAAAAAAACACACTGCCTTTCTGTCCTAGGAGCTACGAGGGGCAGTCTTGGCTCGGTTTATGTCTAGTTACCAAGGTCTCATCACATGGCCGCTGGTTCTGAAACCTGCCAGATATAATATATAAATGGAGCTGTGTGCTGCCAAGAATCCGAAGCACTGAACATGGACAAAAATAACAGCAGTGCAGCTTAGTAGGAAAAGCATGTAAGGAGATAGCATTTTATAGGACAAATAAGAACAGTTAATGGTGGTGTTTAAGCCCTTTAAGACCTTTAATTCACGGCTCTGCTTGTTTGTTATTATAAAGAACGTACTTTTCAGGAAAGATATTCCATAAACTTAATGGGGGAAAAGCTAGAAGTTAAATCCTGTTCACACTGAATCCATTAGCAATATTCCCATTTGCTTTAAGTGGGATCAAACTTTGTTTATGGTTTAGAGATACTTCTTATTTGGTTGCATGATGTTTGGATTAAGTTTCACATATACAAAGGAATAGAAAAAGAATACCAACTGTTTTGTCTATCTTAGATTTTCTAGAAATAGAGGCTGATCCAGCTCATGACAATCCTTCTGCTTCAGCAAGTTCAGAATTAGCCACATAGCCAGAAAATAAACAATTTAATAAGCAAAACAAAATAAACAATTTAAAAGCAATTTAATTGGACATTTTCAGATGCACAAACTTACCTATTCACATCTGCTTACCTCACTGCCATTGAAGAACTAGGAAATACACTTATAAAACAAACAGAAACTAACAAACTGTACTAATAAAAAGGGGTTTTAAGAGCAAGACAGAGCTTTGTAAATGGCAGATGAATCAATAAGACTGCAGTTCTTCACGGAGACTAAAAATCAATAAATGACCCTGTATTATTCCAGTGATGCTTGTAAAGGGTTTCGTTAGCATTCCAGAGAAGGTGTGATTACAGCCCTGATAACTGCCGTGCAACTCTGTCACACAACGCAATAAAGCCATGCTTTCTAACTCTGCAGCCAAAAAGGCTGAGAGATTTTGCTTCTTGTTTCTTACAGTAATGTAAGAAGCATTCAGCATCCATAATGAAACAGCAGCAAATCATGCATTCTGTGCTCTAAAAACGGTCTGGAGGGAAGTGCTGTACAACATGGAGTCCTCCTAAGTTCTGCAGAAAGTTTCAGATGCTTACCCACTACAGAATGTTGCCATTAGCTGGTTGCATATAACAGCTTGTCTTGGTAAATTGATCTGTTTTACTATATAACCATTCTCATATTGATTTATTATTAGCATTAAATCAATGTGCTACTTTTGTGATAATTCCTTAAGACCGATAAGATTGAATTTTGGTAGCAGTGAACAGAAAACAACAGCCATGCTGCTGCTTGCTTACTGTGCTGAGATGACAAAAGTAAAAAAGAAGCCACTGAAAGAATCTGCATCTTCTTTACTGTTGATAAATCCATTTCATGACTGCAGAGAAACACGTCTGCACTTGGCAATGGTTACACTTAAAAACAAAAATAGAAGAAGAAAAATCATTTTTTTAGAGCACATTACAGAAACATAACTCCCCAAGTGAGTCTGATGCATTAAAAACACCTCTTTAACCACTGTCTAATGATTTCTGCAGACATGAAATGGAGTATTTTACTACTATTTACAGCCATCTGTGCTGCTTTTTCTTTCAGTTCAGGTTTGCCAAAACTGTAATGAAATTCTCTGTGCTTTATACCATCACACACTTCTTAGTATCAATACACCAATTAAACTTATCACTGGTGTCACAGATACTAACTGCTGAACTCTCACATCGACAGAAGCACAATTTTGTTCCATATATAGCTAGAACCTTCTAATTATTAAGCCATCCTCCTAAACTACTTTAAAGTTTTTCTCAATAGTAAAGGGAATGCAGAATGAAACTTGCCTTCAAGTCCTAACAGGATGAAAGGATTCAGAAGATCTTCACCTATCGTCTTGTTTTACCACAGGCTTTTGTGACTCCGGACAAGCTATTTTGAGTGCATCTCTTCATTTTTTGGGCTTTGCTCCACATTGTGAGCCAGTGTCTCAGTATGCATGGACTGGATTCAGCTCAAACTAAACCATCTGAAAGATCTTCTCCAGAACCACATCAAATGTGCTCCAGCAGTAAGTAAGCATTAAGCTGTTGGGACTAGACAGGAGCTAGTCCACAATAAAAGGAAACTAACAACAACATAAAACACACACAGAAATGAACAAACAACAACAAAAACCAAAGTCCCCAAAGAATACGTAATGCTGACACCAGGTTCTTGAGATAAAGTATTTTGTTTTATTAATCTGTTCCTAGACATCTTCTCTAGGGAGTTAATGTGTACATTGTCTCAATTTTCTCAGCTTCCCAGACAGATCCATCTTTGGAGATGGTGACGTTTAGGATACAGGGATGGAGACCACACCTATATGGTGGCTACGTGGCTTGTACCAGCTTAAGTGGGTCCTTCCATCACCACGAACTGTTCCTTATTGTTACGATCAATATTTTCATGGCCACGAGGTGAAGAAGATAACTTTCTAACAAAGACTATTATACTTCTCCACAACAACAACAAAACACACGCCGCTTCTCAGCTGGATCAGCATTGTTGATCTAGGTCACTACTTTGACTTCACAAACTGAGACACTAAAAGGGGGAAGAGTTGCTTATTTTGGCACTTAAAACATGTTAACCAAACTATGGCCTGAAGCACTGACATAAGAAGGCCACAAAACCATCTAAAACAGACAGGAAAGTGACATATTATATTTACAATATTTAAACTATTTACAATATAGATTAATTACTAGCATAAAGAGAAGGGGCGTGATAGACAACCTGCAAATTCAGAGTGAAGAGTAACAGATCAAACAGCAGTGAATCAGAAAGACTCATAAAGCATTGTAGGGGTTTCTCTTTGGAACAGGTCCATGTGATTGAAAGCTATTCTCTGTTCATCTGTAACCTGCTGTCAACTCTTGTTCTACTTAGTGATATGCTGATAATTCTCCCTCCCTTCACTGCATTCCTTAGCAGTTGAGCAAAATGAATACCAAGCAAACTAAATAATGGAAAAATTGGAAAGCAAACATCTTTATCCAGGTAAGTAGTACTGGATGAGGTAGCGCACCCAAATTTATTTGCATACATAACTAGACAGAGGCTGCTGTGAACTGGTAAGTCAAAAGAAGGTTAACTCACAGGTAGCAGTAATGTGATTGTATTTACCATTTACAAGTTTTTCATTGCAGTAGAAAAAGATTACTTAAAAGACTTGAAGATACGTATGGAGAACATGTATCTTTTCATGCTGTACCTTAAAAGAATGGCAAACTTCAAGCAAGCTCTTCAGTCCTCACTGCAGACTAGGTTTCACTACCTCCTGCTATTTTAAAAGCAAAGTAGCTTTTTAAAAAATTTCTGCCTTTTACAACTGCAAAATACTTTCTTGTCACCTACACAGCTCTTGTCACCTACACAGCAAGATTTTTCATGTTTTATCCCAAACATGCAGTGTTTATATTATCTAAATTAAAATCTCTGAAAAAAGAAGAAAGGAACAAGTTACAGTGAGTGAAATGAGGATGGTAAGGAAAGAAAACTACAAAGGAAGTCAAGTATAAAAAAGGAAGAAGAAAACTGGGTTCAAAAATTGTCCATTATAGCAAGGAAATGTACATCTCTATTAAGTGACATGGTCAAAAATTTCAACTTTACCTGTAATTGCTCAGTTAAATCAAGACAAATATCTTAATATCTTAGGTCTTCTAGGAGTTCTTACTCAATGCAGAGAAATTAGGCAAAAGCAATAATCTTAGGTTCAGCAGACTATGATCAGAGGTAACAATCAGCTACCAGCTTGCAGGGGCACATTAAAAAGAAATTTCACAAAGTTTTCATATTCCTATGCTAATATCATTGACAAAAAGGACATTTTGGCAGCACCTACCGATAAAGAGACTGAAGCTGGTGATACGTATTTGACATGCAATGTTCTCTCTACTTATGCTGAGAACTTACTGAGGATGGTCAGCATGAGAGGAAAACCTGAGTGGTGCAAGAAAGGGATCCAGTGATTTAATCTGTGGCATCACTTAATTCAAGTTTGTCCTGGCAGAATTATTACTCACAAACATTGGGGACCACCTGCCTGTTGTTGTCTTTGAATCCTCAGAAGCGAGGGATTGTGCAGTTTCTGTAATAGTGCAATCTAAACGTGTGCTCTCCCTCTGTTGTGTGAATCTCTGCCATGACGTGCCTGTACCCAGTTGATGCACTTCTGTGTTTTTTTTTTTTTTTTTTTTTTTGAAGTGGAGCTGCTTATACTAGCACTGCTGCAGAAAGACCTTTTCACACCTTTCCAGTTGCATCTTCCAGAAGGTAATGGATACTATTCCCAACCTGTTAAAAACCAGTGGCTGCCATTTGATGCACGTTTCATCCTGACAGCCAGGCTATCACCATCACTCAAAAGAAGCACTTGTGTCACTTTATGCGTTTTCTCCTCCCTACACTGCTCTTTCTGACAACCTCTGTACAGCTGTTTGGTGAACTGACTGGGAGAGTGGCCAGGCTAACTAACCACCAACACCCTCTGGTTCCTGCCTACAGAGGTTGCTTCCCTAGCCAGCCTGATCCCAATTCCCATGTGCTACACAAAATACTTGTACCTGCACAAGGGACCAGGCAGGGTTTTCTCCAGCTACAGACTGACAGCTGCAGTCTATCTTCAAGAAATTCTTGTTTGGTTTAAAATACGTATTCTGCATTTTCTTCCCTGAGCCGTTCAGAGACTTGGCTTAATCCTCCATCACAGGCACATCTCAGCAAGGTGTCTAATTGATGTCTCTGACGTGTTCCAGTTTCTGCTTAAGTGCCAGCAAAATTCTTTGGAATACCTCAGTATCAAAGGTGCTATACAAGATCTCATTTTTAATTGGATACAAACTGCAAGAAGAAAATATTCACCAAAAGCAACAGTTTTAGGCTATCGAAAAGCAATTAAAGCAACAGCTACAGTAAAGAGTAAGTTACTTCTAATACAGAAAAGTGCTTTCTAAGGAAAAAAAAAAGGCAGCAGTTCTATGCATACTATAGCCAGCATGTTTTGCAAATACAGATAAAGAAAACAAAATTAGTGACCTTGGTTTGTTTGGCAGTTACAGGAATATTTTTTATTTTCCAATATACTGAGTACTAGCTCATATCAAATACATTTATTGGAAGAGCAACGTTCTATGCCTGTCTTGACTGAGGAAAGCATTATTGTATAACAACATTAGATCCTTGCTGTGCATTTTTGTAGGGGTTTCTTCAGATCGCTACAGGCCATTAACCTTTCACTTCAGGTAAGTAATGAACAATGACTTTTGCAACAAAGGAAATCAGCTGTGTTACCAATGACAACTCCACTTTTAAATACATGCACCAACCCCCTGTGCATACCCTTATTATTTATTTATTTTTTAAAATCAATTCCGGTATGAAATAAGAAAGGTTCCCTTTGGCTTCACCTTGAGCTGATAATGAAAAAACCCTCTGTGAAGCCTGCTCCAAGGAAGTCTTCCTTAATAGCACTGATTAAAAATAAAATGAAGTTTGTACTTTGGAAACAAGATGTATTGCTTCCTGCTCGCTTTCACCAGGATATCTTGTAACTGGACCAGTGCTAATTGGACACTTTGGCCAAAACAGTTTAATTTTAAAGTGGGAAAAAAAAAAAAAAAAAAAAAAAGATTCCAATTTCCTTGGTTTCCAACTGAGCCAATGCCACTGGACAACACCAAGATGCTGAACTGTGAAATCAACACAATATCCTAATTACACTGGGGGAAAGCACAGGAAAACCTTGGTGGCATCTGTCTTCCCCATCTCATTTATGAACCAGATTAACATACATCTTCAAGCATAACCACAGAAGTGTTTCTTAAACACTTCTGGTGTTTCTTCTCCTCTGATTTAATGGGTCTTACACAACTGCAGGATGTGCAGAATAGGCGCATCGCTGACTACCACAGGTTGACACCAGGGCATATCGTTTACAGAGGGGGTAAAAGCTGACAGAGTCAGGACAGCAAGCTAGAAGAAATAAACACACAATTAAAAAGGAGGCTTCTTCTTAGGCAGACACTAATTGGGAAAGACTTGCATCTCTTTGTCTTTTGCTTATACATCATGGTGGTCAAAACCACCAGGGAGCTGAAAATCTTAAGCAACTGCGGAAATGCAGTAACAACAAAAACATAATGCTTATTTTTCTTTTCCCACCCTGCTTTATTCTGTCCATTAATTCACTCTTAACCCCTGCGCCCTTAAGGCTTCTCTTCCTTTCATCATTTCTCCTATTAGCAGGGCTTTCTCCTCTCCAAAAGCAGCAGATGTGAACTACTTCCTTTTAATGTCTCTTTCCAAAACCAACTTATTCCACGAAGCGGGCACGCAAGAGCTCATCTCAGCAGAACACAAGAGCCTGTGAGAGGTGCTGGAGAACAAAGCAGAGCCAAAGAAGAATCTACCTTGCATCTTTTAATGCTTGCTTTCTCTTTGTGTTTTGTCTATGGCAAAACCACTAAAAAGAGCACACTGAAAAACTGCATCCTATCCTACTACTTCCTTCCTTTAATTCCATACATCGATATTTGTAATCAGATTTTATGAATTCTAAGACAGATTTTATTCTATATTACTAAATAGGTTGATAAACCTTTTTTTTTATTTTTTTTTATTTTTTATTTTTTTCAAAATACTTGTAATATTCTTGAGGAAACAACATTCAGTTGCATAATGCCTTGATGAATTTTATTAAGTTTTATTCATACTTCCTTAATATTCTGCATGCAGAAACTAGGAACAGGAGAACTGCTGATGGGCTGTATTTCAAAATTCTGTACTGCCTCAAATACTAGCTCAGTAAAGACTTTAAATAAAATCATAATTAAAAGCCTCAGGAGATAGCTCTTCGATTTGTTACGGAAAGACATGTTCAGGACAGATTTCTGATTCTAGCTGAATAAAATCCACAAGTCTAGAAAGAGATTTTTTTTTTTTTTTCCTGGAAGAATATATGCAATGCCAACATCTAAAACAATGTTACAATGCATAACCAAAGGTACATAAGATGACTTAACATTTATCTGCTGAATTAGACAGGGCCTACAGCACATTTCGTATTTTTAAAACTTCTGTCATGTGCATATAATTAACTCAACTTCAATCAATCACTTCTATATACTGAAAGAAACAGTTCCACACTGTACCTCTGGATTACACATTAATCACTGGTGTGAAAGATCATTTAATTGCAACAAGAATTAAATACATCACAGTATTTCCCCCAAATTTTTGTGCATTCTCCTCAGAATTTTCTGCCATCCTCTGCCTTTGTATGAGCCCTCTTTTGCCTCCTAATATTTAGGGAAGGTCTGCCTGCAAAATAAAATATGAATACAGCTTTCTGCAGTTCAGGCTGCCTGTTAACTATATGCATTGACTACTTCCCCTCCCTAACTTTCTCCAACGTGGTTTGCAGGAGAAGTTTGTAGAAGCATAATAATGTCCAAATATCTGCATAGGAAGATTTTGAAGATTCCTCCAATTTCTTTCTTCTGTATGCTCAGTTCATTGTCTTTCAACCCGGTATGAAGACTCTGATTGTGTCGCTCTCAGCTGTAACAGTAGCTTTCAAATATCATGACTTCCCCCAGAAGTTTAAACATTGAGATGCCATGGACCTGAGAGTAAATTTTCAAGAATGAAAGACCAAAAGAGACCCAGCCACAAATGGCAGGCTTCAGCAACACACTTTCAGCGGATTAAAGCAAAATAAATCCAGTGCAACAGGTATATTAGTTATTCCTGCTGCTTACCTACTTATTTGGAAAAGAAAAAATCTTGCCTGATTTTTGCTTAATTAAAAAAAGCAGAAGTTGCCTACAAAAATAACAGCATCAAGTAGGGTTTCGCATACACACTGTCCAGTAACTATGAGACTGAGTCTTTCTCTTAGGCTACTTCCTTGGTCCTTAGAGGGGTGTTTCCAGACTGAAACCATGAAGTACTTACACAGCAATGACAGGGTGCTGTTTGACAAGAGATTTCATTTGCTCAGGGTGTTTTGGTTGGATTGTGCAGCTGTAATCAACCTCCTGACATAACACACTGTTTCTGAAAAGCTACAATTCTCTGCTCCAGCAGCTGCTATGCCAATATGATGACCATTAGTCATCACATTTGGTACCCAGTGCCTGGACAAGAGGCCATGGGCACAGACTGGCACACAGGAGGCTCTGTCTAAACACCAGGCAGCACTTCTCTGCTCTGCATGTGATGGAGCACTGGCACAGGTTGCCCTGAGAGGTTGTGCCCCCCTCCCTGGAGATCTTCAAAAGCCACTTAGATGTGGTTATGCTGCTTATGGCTTCTTACCACACCATGCCAGATAATCAAACTTGCTCCCATTCAAGTCTGAAACATATTTAATTTCAGCCTGCACAAAACATTTTGCACCAGTTGGTAAGAGCTTCACTATAGCTCTCCCTTTTTACCTCATCCATTAACAGACATTTTCTAAATATCATTAAGTGTTAATACAACCCTACTGCAGAAGGTAAAGTTGACTTCAAATCAGCACACACGGATTAATTGAGCTACCAGGCTTTTGTTTGTAATAGTGAAGAGAATGGGGTAGACTACAAGTTTTTATTGAAAAATGCTGTTTGATTCCAGGCACACCCTTTAAAGTAAAAGGTCACCATTTAGCAAGTTACTACACATAGGATGTAGGAAGTTCTCCAAGCAAAACTGAGACATTAAAGAAGTAGATGCAGGCCTAGTAATCTGCAAAGGGAAACACAAATGCTCTTGTTGTACTACAAAAAAAAATAAATAGTAATAATGCACACACACAACAACAGCCAACTGCAAAAGATACAAGTGTTTGTGTGGAGAAAGAGATCCAACTTCTATTAGGGTGCCTGGGCATATACACGATGAGGGCAGATACTGCAACATGCCTGTGGTTTAATAACTGTAAATTGCATACACACTTATTAAAAGCTTGGGTGATTACTAGCTAATAGCTGGTGTTGCCAATTAACAGCAATGAACAAGAGGCTAGTGAAGGAACACATGGCTCTCTGGTGTTCAAAACATCTTCCATCCAAAAGGTGATGCAACAGCCCCTGGGCCTCATTTAGGAACAGCTACATACTTGAATGCAGCCTATGCGACAGTTATTCTACAGATAACAAATACAATAAATCTCTCTTACAAAAGCATCATCACAAGATCAGCAAACATTTGTGAGGAAACACTGAAAGAACTATAACCTGCGTTATTTTCTGACCCTTCCTTATTACTTTATATATATATGTATATATATGATCAAACAGCTTTCTGAAGAGGTGTGCAGATCTAGCTAACTTTCTTGTATACGGGAATAAACAGCTATTATTTCTGTGCACACAAGGAACATTACTGTTCTTCTTGGCAGAAGTGCAAAATTAGACTCAAAGTCATCTTTGAGGGAATTGCCTAATGCAAAGGAGGCACCCTCCAAACCCAGTTTTTAGAAAACAAAGACGTGGTTGTGATTACTTTCCTCATGTGGTAAGAATGACAGACTCTTCTTCACGTTCTCCTCTGTGTATTTATTTTGGAAAATTATTTTTTTCCACTTCAGCTTTCATGGCTTCCTGTGTAACAAATGGTGAGCTGTGGGGAAAGCTTTACTCCAGATGAAGAGCCTCAACCAGCTTACCCTTGCCCTGCCTCGCTGTATTTACAGCCACACCTAACATTAACTGAGTCCTGACCAAGTGCAAGGTGCCTGCAGAAATGTTGCTGGTTCAGAATTTTTCACCCGCAGCAAAGAAGCCTGCTACGCCCTCTTACACCCACTTCAGACAATGTCTGGTGACCATGCAAGATACAGCAGGGTAGCGGCAAACTCCTGTTATACTTTCTATTCTGGGTTTGGGATTTTTTATTTTTATTTTTAAAAAGCAAGATATTAATAAACCAAAGGGTGTTCCCCTGAGAGAAAAAGCACTCATATACATTGTGATTACTCACTTGAATCAACCTTCCCTAACTGAGAAGTCACCTATACTATAAGGCAATTGAGCATAATGATTGAGAGGAGTTTCTGTGCAGCATTAAGGAAGGTGTTACCAAGAATAAAAAGCAAAGTGATGGAATTCTGAAGCCCTTTTTGGTGCTGAGCACTGGCAAAATGCTGTAACTTCAAGGAATATCACTCTTCCACCCAAATACCAGATTGCAAAGGTATGAATGATGATTGATGTTTGCCTCACTAGGTGATCAGCTGAAAAGATTGTGGAGTAAGGACACAATCACAGGTTTATGTGACTGAGCAACAAAAGTGACATAAAATATTTGAAGTCCCCCTAGCAAGCACTGTGTGAAGGCAGGCATGAGCGTAACTAGTATTGTACGTACAGAAAGATACACTGTTCTTCCTTCCCATCAAAAGCAGCCATCTTCTGCTCTACTGCAGGTACCTAGAGCTGCAGGGGATTCAAGAAATGAAGCAGCAGAAATGCAGCACTGACCATTATTTCTGCTGAACAGATTATCCCCCCTAAAGTGTGTAAGGCAGCACAGATCATAAAACGCTTGCTGGAAAATCAGGACAGAATAACACTGATGAATAGAGGGTTACCTTACCAGTTCTACTACCTATTGCCATTATCAGCATGTTATTTTACGTTTAACTATCAAACAAGATTAAAAGCTAAAAAATATTTGAGCGGAAAACTGAATATATAAGTAAGCAAAGAAGAAAGCAAAACCAAGCAAAGAATTAGAGTCACAACATGGCTGAGGATGTTAAGTCTGTAACAAGTATATAAAGTTTTTACTCTTTCACCTTCTGATGGTGAAGATAAATAATTATTTTTTAAGAATACAAAAGCCCTTGGGAAATACATTTATATGGTTAAAGTTTAAAAACAAACAAAAACCCATTCTCAGAACAAATCATATGTGCACAGTTATTAATTCCACTAATAATTCCAGTAAGGTTGTGAAACAAGTCACCTCTCAAAACATCTGAAAGAATTATTCACTCATTATGCAAAATGCGTGACACTTGGCTTTTTGGATAAACTTTAAGAGATGTAAAATGATTTCAAGTTCCATCTACCGATAAATAACTTCCTTGTTTTTAAAAACATGCATCAGTAACAACATTTCATAGCACTAACATTTATTTTCTTAGTTGCCTGAAATAACCAGTTTTTCTTTTTGTCCTTTGAAGAGAAGACCGGTTTCACAACGTGACTGAAATGCCTCCTACAGGTTCTCAGAGGAACAGAGGAATGAGGGTGGGCTACAGACTTATCAAACACTGTTAAAACAACCTTTTTCTTTTCAAGAAGTTGTCCCAGTTGTATTTGCACAGTAGCCTGAGGAAGTAGCTTAGATAGAAGAGGGATCTTGAACAGCATCTGTAGAACAAGTTTGCTAAGTGTGGCATTATCCACAGACAGCCCCCTGATTCTGTGGAGGTTTGATTCCTGTGGTCTCTGAACAGGGAACCAACAGGTCCTGTGGATGCTTCAGCCATTCCCAACAAGCAGCCAGGTGATGTGTCTGTTACAAGATGAAGAAGAAAGACTCATGCTGGTACCTTAGGGAACAGGGGAAGAAATCATTAGGCCACAAGCTGCAACACCAGGAGGGACTTCTGGAACATTATAATGTTTTGAGCTGCTGACAGAAAAGTGACCTGTGAAATGAAAGACTGGAGCAAGACACTGCAGCTATAATAGGGTAGACCAAGATTTTGTGCACTGATGGTGCAATGGGTTACACTAATGGTAAGTCCAAGAGGACTGGCTGACAGAAGCTTGAGGTGCTCTATCTCCTACGGAGACAACTCAGCACCAGCTGACAAGAACAGAGAGGGAGAACATTGCTAACAGATGAAATAAAGGAACCAGACCCAGTGTTTGTGGTCCTACTCATAAAAGCAGAAATGACCTGGAGTACTGCCAAGGCCTTGAGTTTTCTTAGAACGGACTTGGCTTGGATAAGATCTCAACTTGCCTCAAGGCTTACAAGCCTCAGAAGGCAACTTGCAGGGCCGTGAATTCTCAAAGTCCAGAGAAGAAAACACATCCTTGGGATCAGTCTCACCACACCAAGACTCACAATAGCACAGGAGAATACAAGGTCACTTAAGAAACACCAACCCTACCATCTTGGTAACCAGCATGAACACGTCCAAGAATGGGTCTGCAGGAGGTACCTCTGCAAGGGAGTAGTATTTGGAGCAGAGATATAATGTCAGATAGGCAGTAGAAGCATGGAGTGCAGAATTACTCCTTGACTCCAAGAAACAGCTGAAAAGGAATAGAAAACAAATGAATACAGGAGCCCTCCTGCCCCCCAAACTCCAGCTCAAGACCAGGGCACTTAAGAGGAACTGCAGAGACATACAAATTTTGCTTTATATCAACCACATCTGTTTATTATCATAGTTATCAACAGGACGTTGCTGGGGCTTATTTCCCATGGATGACTGTGCTTTTAATAGCACATACAACAGAGTATCTGGAATGCCAGGTTTTGTAGTGACTGTAACAAATGTTTATGTAAAAACTGAGGAGTAAAAAGTTGTCTAAAATGCTTATAATTCTACTAACGCTTGCAAATACCCATACATCAGAGAACATATCAATGAGAAAGCTCCAAGCTCGGAGTGAAAGAACACTGACAAGAGAAAATAAATCCAAAAAGATGTCTGCTTGCTTTTCTTTCTTACACTGCTCTGGATGTACACATTTTTAGACCATTGAGCTTTGTTTAGTTATTTTGTGCAGTGGATTTGGAATTGTTTTTGTGTGCATGTGAGAGTATGAACACATGGCAAAATTCAGTAGCTACACAAATAAGTTAATAGGACTTTTAAACTACTTCACTTTTCCTCAGCTTCCACTGTTTCCACTCCTTGTTCCTTAAAATGCAATACTAAACCATTAAGCAATTCTGTATCTGCTCTAAAAAACATATGACTGATGAGAAGAACGACACACAATGGTATGCCCAAGAAGCCCCTTGCAGGGTAATATACTTCATCCTTCATACTGGGAAAAAAAATATTGTTATAGTGACAACAGAACTTTCAAGCAATGGTAGACCCTCAGAGTGGAAATTCTGGACGCCATTACTGTATCTGTGACCTGTTTGAGGGCTGCACAGATCTGTTGTTTTTTACCTCCCCCAAGTGGTCAAGAGAGTTTTAAATCTGCCTCAGAGAAGAAGCTTCCTCTCTAGAGCATCTTCTACAGAGTCAGATGAAAAGGCTAGTGGTGGACCAGAAAAACTGTAAAGCTAAACAAACAAATGTCACTGAGAGGGTAGAAAGCCTAGGAAATGCTCAGTCTCAGAAGTAACACATTTAATTCACATATCCCCATATAACGCCTAAATTTAATTCCTGACTTCCAATGTACAACTGACTAACAATGTGAAATAACACCCACGTTTGACAGTTTACAAGTGGGTTCAATCACCTTGGTACAGATTTACTAATAATTTATAATCCAATTTGTCTTTGAAATAACTAATATTTCAAGTACCTGACATCAGAGGTAGCTGAACTAGTATAATCTCATTGCAATTAGTAGCCTCAAACCATTCAATTGCAATCTATCACTGCTCAAACAGCACTGATTACAATTACATTTCACTTCTCTTTAACATCTCCTGTAAACTTTAGTAAGTAAGCAACTATTCTTCACCCTTTCAGTTACATGTATTTGTCTAAAAATGGTATGGAAAAGTGTATAGAGAAAGAAGAGGAAAACCTTACTGTTACTTTAACTATACTCTAAATCTGTTACAAACATTAATGTGGCTGTAGGCCAGTTTAGACAGGATATAAATGACTGTCCTCCAATTTGCTCTTTCCTTCTGTCATTAAAGTTTACTTAATATTCATGAAAAATACCTCAGATTCCTGGAAGCTGAAACCTGCTCTTTATTCACAATACAATTACACCTCTGGCTGTATCATAAATTACCTACATTCTCAGAACAACATACGTACTATAAACTTAGTCTGGAGGTCCAATCCTAGATATGAAAGAAGGAATTTCTTTTTATACCTAATAATTATTAAAAATGCTTTTCTGTTTATTTAAGTTATAAAGAGTACTCTTTATACATCGTTGTCAAAGCTTACTAGGATCACTAAGAAATCTTTCAGTCACTGAAAAATTTGAAACAGGGAATTTCCACTGGTGTTTGTGGTGTTTGTGCTCACACACAATGAATTTCCCTAGAGAGATACATACAATTTCATGATTGATCTTCCCAAAGAAAGGTCTAGCTGGAGGCAGCTGGCTTTGGCTGGGAAAAAGCAGTCACCAAAAAGGCATCTTTCTCATTATGACAGGCAAGGGTGGCATTGAAAATGGTACTAAAACCATTTTCTTGCCTTGTCAAAGCTGTCCCTGTGTCTGGGATGAAACATGCACAGCTTTCCACAAACTGAAGTTCAAAAGTATGTCTCAACTTCTACTTCCATTGGAAAAAAACAAGCACAATTTTGTGTCAACAAGTTATGAATTATAACTTTGGCTTTAGTCATAATCTGATGGATCCACTACTGTTTCATGCCCACTTTACTTTTGACTTTGTATCATTGAGTACTGAATTGTACTGTAGCTAAATTGATGAGTTGTTTTAGTCAGACTCCTATTCTCCTCCTGCAGAACTTTTCAGAAGAATTCACCATTCCCATTCACCATTTACATGTTGACTGAAAATTTCCAGCATTTATCTATCCCAAAGCAGTATTTTCTCCCAGGAACTATGTGCAAGATCCTTCCAAATCCAGTACGGAATACAGTAAAGAAAGACACAAAGAAAAAGATCCTTCTGATAAAAATAAAATAAAATAAAATAAGTATTTTGATCTTAAGAAATTAGACTAAAACACACATGCTTAAAACCTGAAATTTAAACTGGATAGGAATCTCTGCTAACTACTACTTAAATGTTACTTTCTACACCAAAAAATCATCTGTAGCATGATACAGATTAGTATCAGATACAGATAGTAGTTGTAGTTAGGAATGAACAATGGAAATTACAGGCTTAACAAGTATATACCACGATCAAATGAATGCTTTTCCCACGGCATACTTCACATACAAAGATTTTGCTTTTTAAACAATATTGGCATTTAGAACCTGTTTATGTAACTTGAAAAATATGCCAGGTTACTCCTGCTCAAGTTTCCTAGCTTTTTGTGCATCTATACAAGAATGTTATCCTTAATTGATTGCTATAGCTGTTTTAAAGTCTCTTCGTAACCTCCTCCTGTGCAAGAGGACAGAGTCCACTGGTAAAAGAACAAAACCAAAATCAAAGTACTAGCACACTACCATTAAGAGTAGGTTTTAGTTCTGTAAACTAAATGGAGTCACTGCTGATGCTCATTAATATAGTAGTAAAAATAGTATTGCCAATAACAACTCAGGACAGGCTTGAAATCTTTGCAGTTCTGCGTCTTCCTGGCCTTCAGCCTAAAGAAAAACCAGCAATGTTGGAAAAAGAAAAACCAGCAATACAAAAGAGAACCATCATTGGATCTCACTTTGTTCACACTGATTAATAGCTGCCCTCTGTGTTTGTCCTTTTGTGTATAAGATACATTTTATAAGAATGACCTAATTCTTAGCCAGGAACATGCATGCCACAGTATGCATTCCACAAGGGGACTCGATGCCCACCATACAACAAATACTGTGCCATGGAATTGGCTGCACAAACAGTAAGTAGGGTAAGTGGCTTTTTAATATTATTATATTGCACATTTTTACCACATAAATTTTACAACATATCTGTGTGCTGACTGTGTGTAATTGAAAAGCTGGGCAATATAATAAAGAAAAATGCCACTTACCTGACTTTCCATAACTTGGTCTACAAGAATTCGGGACTGTCTCTCACTAGTATGCTAAACATAGGGATGTCATAGTACCGCAAAGAGTCAGCCTTTTGACAACGACGGATGTCATGTAGCCTAAGGAAAAAAAAAAATTACAAAGGGTTTTTGCTTCTCTTAAGGAAAAAAAAAATTACAAAGGGTTTTTGCTTCTCTAAAGAAAAAAAAAAAAAACTAGACTGAGAAGTTTGTGGAACATGCATCACACAGGATGAACTGAGACAGAGCTTCTGTGAAATTGTTCACAGTTCAGCTATGCTATTTTCTTCTGTTAAACCAATCCTCTATTTGTTTTCCTTTTAATGAAACAGAAAAAGGGATATTTGTCTCTCCCCATATCACTTCTATATTCTTTCAGCAGAGATCCACTATTTTTCCGAAATTCTTATCCTAAACATGTTTTTTTCTGTTGCTAAAGATACTTCTAATACATGCATCACTTTCTAAATAGCTTTGTACCACCTACCACTATCTGGGGGATGGAATAAGGGGAGGAAAATTGGAGGAATTTCAAAGCCAGACATAGAAAATTTCTTCAAATAACTTCTAAAGCCACGATTTACTGTAGCTTTATAGTACTGTTTAAGTGTTCAATAAGGTTCATACAGTAAGAATAAACTGAAAACCAACTACAAACAAAATCCAACAACAAACTTATTTAGAAAACGCACCAGGCCTGAAGGTATCTTGGTACACTATGATAAGTAAAGATTAATGAAAACATGACTTATAAAGGGCAGAACAAAAAAATAAATGAACAAACAAAACTAAAAAGCCCTACCCAATTCCAGAAGACTGGGTTACACTGTGCTATAAAGTTTAGGCATTAAATTTAGTGTAAAAATATAATTCACCCTTTATATACAACCAGTATCAAGAGGTATCTTGAAATACTGATATACAAAATATCTGTGAGCACTCTAGGATACTCTTGGTGCAATGAAAGCAATATTGCTGGGAAAAAGCAGGCTCAGTTTCCTGCAGAGGTATAACAGTTTATCTGTGTTCAGTAATCAGGCTAGACAGATGCCTAGTTCCCAAGTCTAGGGCATCATTTGTGTGCAAAGAAACCTCTGGTACAGAACATTTAATGGAGGCAAAGTCCAGCCACCTTCTGACTGAGAGCAGCTGAAAGCAAGCTTTACACCTGAAATCAATAAGAAAATGTTTAACATTTCTAGCTTCACACTACCTGTGCATTGGTGATTTTAAGATACCGTGGATTCTTCCAAAGTAGTATGGGTTACATTGCTCTATTTTTCTCCTTCCCATTCACATAAATACACTTCTATCATGTAAAAGTTGTATTAAAAAGTTACTTTTCCAGGGTAAATGACAGCAATACATTTTCCTGTGATATTACATATTATTGCAGTTAACACTTCTCCGCTTCAGCATGAAGTGCACTTTTGATTTTTCAAAGATACGTGCAATAACAAAGGCCAGACTTTAGGTTCATATACAATTCTACAGAAATTCACATCAGAATTGGGAATAAAAAAAAAATCTCAGTATTAAGCAATCAATCACAAAAACCCAACGTGCTTCTAATGTCTGGCCAAAATCTTTCTGCATTTGCTGCTTTTAAAGGAGAACCAGAAAATTCATTACCTATACTCACAAGTTTTTGTGGAATAATTTGCTATTTGTCTATAGTTTATTATGGTTTCTGGCCCCAGAAGGTAACTTGGAGCAAAGGAATGACAAAGTGAACTTGAATTTCTTCATAGATTACACAGGAAACTAAACCAACCCTCTTTAGGACCCTTGAAAAAAAATTCAAAACTTGCATGAACTTTAAATCCAACTACTGTAGACTCTCTAAAGCAAAACTGAAAAGCCTAAAAGACATTTCCTAGAAGAAAAATATACTCACAGCACTCAACACCAAAAAGAGTCTTCATATTATGCCAGCGTTAAAACACCTGTCACATATACAACTGGAGAATTACCTGTTTTAGAAATGGAGAAGCCAAGACAACAGGTAAAGACAAAATGGGTGAACAATGTTCTACATCGTGGCAAAAGCATAATTTAAAGGTATTATTGTAAATCGCTGTTTATCTCACATCCTTTCCAAATATCTTTGGTATCAAAAAAAAGAAAATGCGTAAGTGTACACCACACTCCCACTCAGCTACAAGGCAAAGGGATGATATTAATTTTACACTTGCAAAATTCCAGTAATACTACTGAAATGTTTTCTTTCATCTCAGAAGAGACCTTCTTTCTAGTGTTATTTTCTTCACGTTTCTTCTTTAGCCACGGAATTGCTCTCCATACATCCTGCTGCTGGTGAGTATCATTTAATAGAGGCTACTGTGGAAATATCTATAGATCAGGAGAAATTTCTGTTCCAAGAGTATGGTCCTTACATGTGGGTTTTAATCTTTCAAATAAAAAGACTATGTCAGCAACTATTTTTACCACAGGGAAAAATCTGATATTGTTTATTAAGAGACATGTTACAACAGCACCTTTTTGTTGCCTTATTGTAAGTGCTCAAAGACAGCTTTGAAAAAAATAGGTTCCCATGAGAAAGGACTACACAGCAGACACGACTCTCTTACAACACCTTTGAAAATTCTGCAGAGAAAAATCCACGAAGAAAAGCAAAATCAGAAAAGCCAGCAGTAATAATTTGCAAAGATTTTACAGAAAAAAAAAAGCAACGACCACAAAATACTGAAAGCAACAAAAAAATCATACCTACCATTTAGATAGAAAAGATCACCTGAACCCTCCATAATACCAAATAATAAAATAAAATACCAAAAAGAAATCATGAGATCTCTAAATACAACAGAACTATTCTGTATTTTAGCTGCATGATTCTAGGTCACAATGAGGCTGCAAGGTGGGGGTGCCAGGAATGGGAATTTCCTTCTTCCCTCTGAAGTGCTCACTGTGGGAACCAGAAGTTCATCTCACAGGCAGTCAAGGAAGAGCAGTCCGCCTGCAAAATGCAAGCTGGTACAACAGCCTTCCCAACAGTGCGTGGTACAAGACTTCTGTATCCCATGCCCAAGCCCTGGGACGTAGAGGTACTCACTGATTACAAGCTCGGACTAACTCTGTGGCTCCTCCTTCCCTCCAGAGGAGTGCTGGAGGTGGCAGGTACAGGACAAGGGACACAGGCAGGGAAACAGAAACTGAGGGTCCACAAACTTGGAACTAATTTGCTGCCTATTTCAGTAGTCTTGCTTTCTTCTAACACACTGTAAGCCCCTTGGCTTTTACTTCAGCCAGTAACAAATGGTAGAAATGAGCCAAAGTAACTATGTTATTACCTACAACTCATAAAGGCAGCATGCTAACAATTAAATGTTCATAGAAACCAATAGTTCTGTGCATTTATGCAATTACTACACTAGTAATGAAATGCTCAACGCTAAATAAATAGTAACACAATCCAGACAATTTTTTAGAACTGATTTTTCCACCACTGCTATCCTCAGATCTCCCTATGCTTTCACAACCACAGATAAATACTGAGAGTGAATTTTCAAACAGACCATTACTCCCAAACCCGAATCTCAGCTCAAAACCCAGTGGAAACGTTTTGCAATAAACGTGTTTCTAAAAATGGCCCAATACATCAGAATAGCATAGCACAGATTTAGAAGGAGTGTGAATTTTTCCTCGATGTGATAATGAAAACAGCATTTCGGCATAATTTTAAACACAGCCTCCTAAGTGTGATAATAGGGAAGAGGAATATTAATACAAAAACATCATCAGCTCCTTCTCCTCCTCTCAGGTTTTCAGGCTCTTGAAGCACATTGTTGCCTTAGTTGATCCAAAACCAATACAAATGTGACCTGGAGATGCAAGCTGGCAGAGCAGACCATTGGATCAAGGCAGATATGGCTTCGTATTGCAGGACCCATGACACTCTGCCTCTTAGAGGTCTTCTTCTGACTATAAGCTCTTCTTTTGCTATTTTTTTGCCTTTGAAGATTTGACTTGATGGATAGTAAAGCTTAATTAAGGTTTACAATCATTTGGAGGTGGATGATTGCACAGAGCAGAGAGGACAGCACAGCACAGAGCAAAATAAGGATAGACTACACAGATAGGAACAGAACTGCAAGAGCAACTCCAATGGAGGCAAAGTCTCTGTGTCCACAGTCATCTTCATATTGAGTGCCGAGTACAGGAAACGCACGTGCAATGTTTAGTTTTGTTTGCATTTTACCTTTTGATGGATCCTAGGATGAACAAGCATGCCAGAAAAGCAGGGATAAAAATCCAGTTGATCATATGATAGATAGAAGGTCTTGACAGTCTTCCCACACCTGCCCTTAACTGTAGCATTTCCAAATCAGAAATATCTGCACTTGAGTCTTTTAAATATAGGATTATTTCCAGAACTTCTCTCTTAAATGGCTCTTAGTGATACAGAATTTAAAATGTCCCCCTCAGTGTGATTTCTACCAATTGTCCCACTTGTCCAATACTATACAACAACAACAAAAAGAACAACAACAAAAAAGCCACATAGAAATCTGAAATTCCCCATTACAACTATGAAGAAATGGCACTGAAAGACACATCATGTGTGTTAAAATTAGGAAATCAAGCTATTAATTCTTCCAAAAATTACAGGTGGTGCCGGTAAATATTTCATGCTTTTTACTGAAAAAAAAAAAAAAAAAATATTCTGGTCTCCAGGCTTCAAAATATGAATCTGTTCAATACCATTCTCATGAGAGTGTGAGCACAGAAGAGAGGAAAGTTTGCAAATACATGTAACAATATCCCAGGTTAAAATGCCAGATTAAAACACCAAATCTTCATAGGAGCATTCTCAAATCTACTCTTTATGCAAGGACAAGAGATGGAACTTTGCTATGAGGGACATACTGACTAGAAATCAAAACCAAACTCAATTTCTATATATTTCTAAAAAAAAAAAAAAATCTACCCCCAGATGTTAATTTCCTTAACTATGACATCCATATCCCATGTTGCATACTTTGATGTGTGATTGTAAAATGTACTGTAAAACTGTTATACGGAACTGAAATTTGTTGCAAGAGTGGATGAGGTTTTAAAATGCTGTATCTATGCTAATAAAGCAAGTGCTAAATACATGCTATTTGACAGATGTAAAAGCAGACTGTTTCACAAATGCTATTACAATTTGTACAGCACATTAGAAACTTCAGGCTAACAGCAATACATACATGTAAATTGCCAAGAACTGGCAAGAATGCTAGGTTTTATTTTTGCTTGTTTACCCAAATCCTTCAAAGAAACTCACCAAACCACTGCTGAGCTCCACAGGAGAACCAAGGAAAAGGTGATTCCATCCATGGGACCTTTTCTCTAAATATCTCAAGCCAGATTGATTATTAGTTTAGTTGAAGAAAAAACAAAAACACAAGTCATGCTACACATAGGGCTGTCTGATTATTCATTCATGTTTCTATAGTTAATATACAAAGTATGGATTCTAAAAGACTTTCCTCTATGACAAAGAAAAGTTTGATAAACAAGTTTCAGATCCTATCATTGTGTGATCTAGATTCTGATTTTTTAAAGCACACGCTAACTACTATAGTAGGCGCTCTTACACACAAATGCTTCATTATGTAATTTACAAAGCAGCACTTCTGATCATGTGTCACAATGATTCAGAACAATCTCAGGAATGGCAAACTCAAACCACAGCAGGATTCTGAAACAGGTTTCTTGAAGTGTTTTGGGTCAGTAACATCATTTAATCTCAGGCACACCCTGCTATAGCATAACTGTGTTGTATCTCTGGTGCCAGGAAAGAGTTCCCTCAGACAGCAGCAGTAAATATAAATTAAAATGCATATGTCGTAAATAAAAAGCAAGCGGCTGCCATTGATGAGGAGTGACCTCCACATGTCTGCATGTTGGGTAGAAGCTCCACACCCTCCACACATGGCAGAAATGACAGTTTTCATCACTGAAGTTCATGAAAAGCAAGCTGGTGCTATGGTATACATGCTAACAGCACTACATGATGCATGGCTAAGAGTAGACAGCATGAGCAATTAAAAAAAGAAATAAATTAAAAAAGAAAAGATGAGCAATAAAAACATGGGTGAAATGTTATGACTGAAGATCATCATCTGTTGTTTAACTACTAATGCAGACATTTCAGAACTGGAATCACTTTTGTAAAACATCTCTCGTTACTTCTCATTTCCAGTCAAATGGATGTGGACAACAGGACATCTCCAACTGTACATATACAATCTGTTAGCCAAGTATGCAAATAAGCAGCTGATTCCAGTAATTTTCTTCTGTACAGCCAGACAGTGGCTTTTTTGACAGCAATGGATGCCATGAGCAGTGAACTGTGAGTGCCTCCATGTGGTTGGAAAGGCAAAAAAAAATACTCGGTGCATGACACTTCAAGTTAGACATTCTGGGTCCCAGGGAAAGACCAAAAGCAAGAGGAAGATGTTGGGCCAGGGGCCCTAAATGGCTACAGGAAGGCAGACGTGGATGCCAGGCATCAGCTATGACCAGGCTGGTCCTTTGAAACTGCTAAGGTCTGAGCTAGCAGTTATACTGAGGTAGGAGAACAAATTATGTTGATGTATTATTACATCTGCTGCAGTGACCAGTTGTGCAGAATTATGCAGAGAACCACAAGCACAGCACTCTGTATTTGCATTTATTTACAGTGCTGATCTACTCACAATACAGACAACAGTCACAGATTTACCAGTAGTACACTAAGCATAAATTTGTGTTTTGTACAAGAAATAACACATTAACAATTCTGTTCTGAAATTCATGTTGCAGAAGAAGATCTGGTATTAATTTACAAGGGCAGGACCCCAAATACACATGCCTTATTGTGATGAACTGTCAGTTATTTATGGAACATAGGCTAGTGGGTACTCTGTGTCTCTCCCCACATGCCTAAGAGAGGATCCTTTAGTTGTACACCTGTTCCATAACCCTAAAAGCACCAAGCCAAAATGAATGGAGCCCTACATGTTTAGGGATACCAACTTTAAGAACACCAAGAGTGAATTTAATGCACAAGGGTTGGATCAGAATTAAGGGCTGGATATAAAAGCCTCCAATTATTCTCCAATATGTCAGGCTATGGTTTTATTTCCTTTGCTGAAGAGACTGAGGAAAGCATTACTATAAAAAACATTTTAAAATGAGAAGCAAATGGCATTTAAAACAGCTTCATTTCCTACCTAGAGTAGACTCAAGAGCAAGGGGAGCAAGCATGTAGGAAGGAGAGTACTCGAAGAAAGAAAGAAAAGCACAGTAACTGGCACTTCTCTGCAATAATATTATCAGCCTGCTGAGAGCAATTACAATAGCACAGACAGCCCTTGCTTTATTGTGACCTTATTGAATTAAATCTGAGGAAAAAACTCTGAAATTCAGCAGGGAATTTCTTAGAAAATTTTAATGCCAACTTAAATTTGATCCAAAGGCCTCAATATTAAAGGTCACATCCATTACAGTACAGTGGGAAACCGTGGATCTCTCTGTTCCTATGTTCCACCCTTTCTTAGTTTTGTTTTGTTTTCTAAGAGGAGGTCAGAGATTCTCCTTCTCTCAGTCGTACAGCACTCTGTATCAGAGGTACAAGACTATTTACATTTTAAAAAAGCATTAGCCAACAAATCAAATAAAAAACCCTCTTATCTCACTTTACATGAAAAGCTGAACACAAAACCACAAATCAAACAGCAATGATGAAACTAATGCACTCTACAGTCTGATTTTACCACCTTATGTGGATGTATGAAATATGTAATTTGATCTTCATTCACTTATCTGACATAGTACTTCCAGATCAACTATCATCATGACAGGAGGCAGGTATCAACTGACCATTGACTTTCACTGAATGGTAAAATCTGTGATTTAAAAAAAAAAATCAAATTCTTTCACAACGGTGACAATGGTTATGGCGTGCTCCTGCAAGCCCCATCATTCCCCTACTCACAGCTTTCAGCTTTACAGCAGGAGATGCACATGCTAAGCACCAGTGAGCAACACAGCACACTGTACAGCACACATGGCACTGCTCATGAATTCCTTTCTGCAGGAGCTATTGCTCACAGATTTGCAGGGTATCTACATGAAGTTACTCTGCTTTTTAGCTAAAGAGTTAGGAAAGAACTCGAAACATATATGGCTTGTACTTTTTCAAAAAGATTTAAAAAATCTACTTTTACACCATTTTTTTCCCCAAATATGAGTGTATGAGAGAAAAAAAGTTCATGCTCCTGAAGGCTTACGTAATTGCTTTTGAGCTTTCACTGCTGTGACTTCCAGTGCAACCTGAGCTCCTAAATGTGTGAAGACAAGTCTGAATCCTTGTTATTGCTCTGCTCAGGTACCCTCTGAACAAAAGAGCCATTGGTTCTTTTCAGCCAAGGAATATTCATTATGGAATTATATTCCTTACAGTTCTTACTATCTCGGCAGCCTCAGTGTTCACTTGATGTAGGATGTCTGATGAAAGGAAAAAGGTTAAAAGACAAGTTTCCCATAACAGGTTCACCTAGGTTTCAGAATGTATCCCATCTGATGACCTGGCATTGACAATTTCAGCATTCCCCAAATGTACTGGAAAAACTGGCAGTTGAACTTGTGTAACCTACCATTCAGCCTTTGTTGGCATTTGTGAAGGACAGTGAATAAAAACAATCTTTTCTGAACTTAATTCATACGAGATTTTAGATTTTTCACACCAAACATTTCATATGTGTCCCAAATACATTAGCACATTTGAAACCAAAAAGGCAGATTCAATTTTAATGCCACCACTTTTTAAACTAGATATGCTTTCACCTATCAGCACACTGATCCAAATTTACCCTTCTACACTTACATGCAAACTACCCCTAGCTCAGAACCTCTGCAGCCGTGTCCGAGCAAACGTGCCCTAACAGCCATACACCAGGATGACTGATTTTGAAACTAAATATAAGTTACTCACTCAAGCACTCTACTGCAAAGCTCTCTACATACAATGCAAATGTACTTAATCTACCTTGCTAAAGAAAGCATCAATGGTTTTGTCTTCTGAATTACTTTACCCTTCACAAAGAGATTGATTACACATCCTTGCTTTAATCTGATTTGATTTGCTAACCACTGTAATTTTGTTCCTTAGACAATTGTGTCTTAGTCCAAAAAAAAAAGAGGGAGAGAATTACTTTTAACATTTGCAAACCGTCAACAAAATAGCTGCTACATTAGAATCAAAAATAATAATAATAATTTTGTCTTCTCATAACAACAGCTACCCTTGATGTTAGAGTACAGACATCTTAGTTTTGTTTTACACTGACAGCATTTTTTTTTTAAAGATTTTCTCAGGAAGAAGAAGTTACAAACTACAAAAATAGAAATTTCAATTGTGTCACTGGGTATGATGGCATCAGGCGTCATAATAGTGTTAACCCGTGTTTGGCTGCCATTTTTATCTCATTAAAGTTCAAAGAAGTGAAATAAAAACTATCAATCTACCAATAATAGTTTTCAAATAACAGCACCTTACTTGAAATACAGAGAAATGTAGTATTTTAGGGTACTTAAGCTCAAGTACTATGTGAGGGACCAAGGAGCTGGAGTGGAGAACAATGAAGGCTGGAGGAAAGTAGTACAGTTGAACTTGAATTGCTCAAGTGAAAGGAACTTCGCTATCTGCATCAAGATTTGAGTGTTTAAATTGGTCCTTAAGTTTCCTAGGACTGAGATCCTGGTGAATTTTTTATTCACCCTTTTCTCACCATACTTGCTAGAAGGAGAGTTGTTATCGTCAGGTATATAAATATCCTTTACTTACTCATTCCACAGATTAAAGATGCTAGTCATGCTCCTTTTCCACTTTTTCAATCGACCTGTTGTTCTTTCCTAAAGCATGCATTTATCTTCCTAATCTCATTTTCAACTTAAGCAAATGGTGTACCTGACTCTATGTAAAATCCCACTTAATTCTACAGCATTTCAGGTAACAATTTGTTTAGTCAACAGTTCCTTCTACGAGTAGTACTGTAAAATTCAGCCCTATACAAGAAGCTATTAAAATAATTAATTTTATATAACATTTGAGTATAACATTAATGAATTTTATCTTCATTGTTGTACATATATGTATGTTTACTTGAAAAACTGCATTTCACCTATAAGACCTAAATTAAAAAGACAAAAAATTACAAAACACAAATAACTGCTTCCCTGCTTCTCTGTTTCCGTATCGTGTCACACTGTGTAGAGCTCATCACACTGGCTCTACTTAAACTGCCTCAGCTGTTAAGTCTTTCTTCACTGTTCATTAGACAAGGTTTTTAATTCTCAATTTGTCTTTGGTGTAGCCCATAAAACATGGTCAGACTGACACAAACAATGTGGTCAGCGTCCTGCCAGCTTTCTTTCTCAGCAGACATTCTTTTCCAGTTTACTGCTATTTGGATCTAATGGGAACAGAAAGAAAAGAGAGCGAGGTGGATGGTAAAGGGCTATCTACTGAGACAGACAGTATTGTAAAATTTGGAATACCATGCTTTAATTCCTGCTGTAAGCCTTCTTTGGGAACCTGGGTAAATAATTTAGGTCTCAATGCACCAAAGTCCTCAAGTTATGCTTAAATTTAAATAGAAATTGCCTGTCTCATTTTTACCTCAATACCTGAAGGGCAGGCATGTGGTGAAATGCATAGCTAAAAGCACGTGTCTTGATCTCCAAGAGCTCACTGCTACTTCTGTAGAGCAGTGGTAGCACCAGCGATTCACCATCCTTTGCCTTGCTTGTGCAGCTGGGAATAGAGAAACAGTCCCAGCCCTGACAAGCCCCTTGCAAGACAAACGTGCAAGTATTGCCACGCTCGCAAAAATGTTAACAATAATAAAATTAGCTGTTTGAAAAGACTCTTTTTTTCCCAGACCCATAAACATATATGTAGTAAAGGTATTTTCCTGTCATTTCAATGGGTTAGTTTTTCAGTATTACTTTACAGCACATGACTTTGCATATCAATTTTTTCTCTTCTTCCCCCTTGAGCATACATACAAATCATTTAAAAGCAATTTACAACATGTCAAACTGCTTAAGGAGAATCTTAAAAAAAAAACTAATGTATGAAGTTAACCACTGGCATGATTTATTATTGAAGTTCCACTGTTATAACTTGACAATTAAGAAATATTGATAAATGTAAACACATTATTGATGTCAATTAAAAAGCACAAGATTGATTAACCTCCCAGAGGTATACTGGCACAGGCAGTTAGAGAGTAATCACCCTCAGCAAGTATTCACTACTGACAAATGTGCACAGAAATTAGACTGCTGTGAGACAAAAAGTACTTTCAATTAAAATTAAGATCATTTGAACACATAACCAAAGTATCGGGTCAACAACAAAATAACACCACCAGAAATACAAACAAGATATGTATTAATATGAAAGGCTAAGTGATTGGGTCACATAACGCTCTCATTAATCATACACTGATGAAAATATGGCTAAAACTGAAGGAACTGCTCAGCAAGTGAATTATACTCATGAAAGAGAAAGAAAGGCTATGAATGTATTATTTAATCACTACACTGCAATATTCATAACTGCCCTGCTGAGGGACAAGACCTTGCTTACAGGATAAACATGAGATCCCTCTTTCAAAGTATATATTTACGTACATCCTAGAGGTGACCAAACTATAATGGAACACTTGAAACCGTACTAAGCAATGGTTCAATTTCTGCAGAGCAAACAGTCTAGGAAGGATGTTCAGGTAGCACGTACTTTAGAGAGGAGAAGAATACACCTGACATACCCCAGAAAGGAAGAAAATAACAGGAATCAGTCAGTTTGTAATTTAAATGAGCCTGGAAGAATTTGGCCTCCTTTTTTTTCCTTTATTCTTTTTACTTACAGAATTAATGTACTGGCATAATGCCTGTCACCACAGTGAAGGGCACTGCAGCTATAGCTTTTAATGACAAGAGGAAAAAAAATAACACACAAAAAAATCACAACGCCAAACATGCTCACCTCAGAAAGCAGAGCTAAAGACAGCAGCAATGCACCAGTACCAAGGAGACTGCGTAAACAGTAATTAAACTCCTCGCTACACTCTTGTCTAGAAAACAGACTTCACTTAAACTTCCAAGGGCTGGACCAGACATACTGATATCAAAGTCTGGCCACTTTCTTCCCGAAAGTTCGACCTCCATCACAACTTCATGGATCAGACATCTTCCCTTCAAATATAAGCAGCCACAAAGGCATTAGACAAGATCTGAATTAATGCAAAAAATATGAAATTGAAACATAACACATCCATGATAAAGTGTTTTTTTTTATTTTATTTTAAAGAACTTTGTGTGAAGGCCACACGTTTGTTTATTGTGAAAATAAAGTGAGATCACTCTGAACCTACGTGGCTGCAAAATTCAGTCAAATGGTACTTGTGACAGATACCATGTTGGGTGCTAAACTAAAACACGGGGGTGTTCAGCAGATCCCCCACAGGATCACTGGTATATGACGACACAACAGACACAAAGGACAACTGCTGATTATTATTATTATTATTAATAGCAACTTTTTTTCCCCAGATTTTCATTAAATTACAATTAACATTGGTAGGATTTTTAAACGGGTTTCATTTTGACAAGCAATTTTAAAATACAAAAACAACTGGCAGCTTAGCTACTGGGACAACAGAATAGTTTCAGGGACAAAAGCAACAGAAGCATGAAGATAACAAAATGGGTCGGCAGAAAGGATGCTTGAAGACAGGTTTGTGGAGCAAATAGGACAAATGGAGTTTTTTTTTAAAGCCTGGTGTTATGCTGAGAATGAAGATGAGAAACTGTTTAGACTGAACAAATAATCTGTGGAAGAAGCAAATTAAGGGATCCAATTTGAAGTGGCAGGGGAAGATTTTACATACTGTATTTTCAACTTGCTGTGGGGGAACTTGTGTCCATCTGAGAAGTCAGGAAAGAATGCAAGTAGCTCAAATGGAAACTAAAATGCTGCTTCTTCCCTCGAAAAGCTGTAAAGAGAAAATCTGTAATTCTAATATGCTGAGATACTGATGACTGAGCATGTTGGAAGAAAATGTCGTTACAAAAACATAAAAACCCAACATTGTGCCCAGGTTTACAAGATCAAGTGACTGGTAGGTCAATGAGGTTGTCAATACCATCCTAAATTGCAGACTGAAGCTCAAGGGCAGCAGACCACAGTCCTGGGGATTTGAGGCACCAAATTTGCCAGAACCTGGCCTGTACTTGCTTAGTTCTGATGCCATTGTGCCTGGCACTGCCTCTTCAATAAGCAGTATATAACTGGGAAGAAAAGCTTTCTCAGCAAGGAACGAGAAATAAAAGAACAAATTATTAAGCAACAAAACCTGTGGGAGAACAAAATTAAGATCACTGCTGTAATAAAAGTGCTGTTCTGTTCTTTTTTTTTTTTTTTTTTTCTCTCCCAGAAGTCTTCAAAACAGCAATCCCTTTCATTTCCTCAGGGTTTAGCTCTACTTAAAACTGGTTTACTCCCATTATACCACAACAGATCAGCAGAAGGATTTATTATATGAAGTGAACATAAGTTACAGTACACAAGCAAGGCATTTAAAAGGTAGTATGCTTCATAAATAACACACCAAATATGGCCATATGTCTTTCCTATTTAGTAAAAAAGAGAGCTTCCACAGACATTCTCTGCAGCAGACTGGCACCCCCAGGAAACCACGCAGCAAGAAAGAGAAAGTAAGTTGCTCTGAGCTGAGTGTACTTTCACAGAATCACAGAATTGAAGATCATCGGGTCCAAACCCCCTGCCGAAGCAGGTTCCCTAGAGCAGGTTGCCCAGGTAGGCATCCAGATGGGCCTTGAATATCTCCAGAGAAGGAGACTCCACCACCTCCCTGGCCAGCCTGTTCCAGTGCTCCGTCACCCTCACCGTGAAGAAGTTCTTTCGCATGTTGGTGCAGAACTTCCTGTGATCCATTTTGTGGCCATTGGTTTCAATGCTATGAAGTCATCTTCACAGGCTCCCTGGGCTGGAACCAGTGCAAATCAGAATGACAGACCCAACACCACCACAGTCACGTTATGAACATGGCAGAAGTCACCTGAGTTTGGGTGGCTCAAATGGGTGACACTTATAGGTGACACTTCCCTCTCGGCAAATGTCACAAATAGGTGACACTTCCCTCTCAGCAACACGTGTATTTGCTATTGTTTGCTTTGTTTGGAAGAGGCCCACTTAAAGTTTTGTAGCAACAGCGATCCTTGTGAACTGTATTCATTTATGTACCAGACAGGAGCCCTAAGACTTGAACACAGGAAAGCAGAAAGCATGAAGGGATGAGTAGTATGTGAACACATCTCCCTGAAAACGAGATTTTTTTTTCTCCATGTGTCTGAGGCTTTCTTCAGCACACGCTGGTTCAGTTGGTGCTGCTGCCTCTTTCAAGCAGCTCCAACCAGCCCGGCTGAAGCAGCTTATTCTTTTCCATAGGGAAGCTTACACCTAGCACTGATCTGATCAGATGCGACACACTGCCAAGCCAAATTGCTCACTAGGAAGTCAGTCCTCCTTCTGTCCTTCAGAAAACCCTCCTCTACGTGTAACACCAGATGCTCAGAGCTCTGGATGCCTTATATAACTACTTATTATTTATGAGAAGGCCCCAACCTCTCTGGATTAGCCACTAAATATAACGGAAATAATAGAAGGTTTTTAAAATACTTTATCTGACATACAAGCAGCTGTTAACACTCAGTTCCTTTTTTTTGCTGTGTATGTCAAATGCTGTATAGCATGGCAAGCACTCCTGTTAGGGCTCTTAGAGAAGGGAGACAAAGCTTCAGGTTAACTCCCAACTGTCCCCGCCTGCAGCCTAAAGGTTACTTTCAATGCAGGGCCTACTTCAGTATTTAATATTGCAGGCAGAAGCTGACACTTGCAATTTAGTCAGTGGGGCAAACAACAGCAAATCATTTGTGAAAATACAGTCTTGTTCTCCATCAGGAGAGTTAAATGAAAGCCTGGAGAGTAACACTGCTCTGGAGACTCACACAGGTGTAACCTGAAGAGCAACACCACCTGAAGACGGTGAGATGTCTGCTGTACTTCCTGCACGTTCAGTTGCTAGAAGTTAAGCTGGTATGACAGCTCTGGGCTTGTGGCATCTGTTACAGTACTGCTTATCTCCAAAACTATCCCCCATGCCAAGATGAAAAAGCTATTTGTAAAGGTCAGCTGACTACTACCATGTCCTGTGAAGGGCCAAGTTCTGATTCGCTCGTGCTTCAGTTCAAATTTACCAAACATTTTTCAAGTGACTCCTATTTCAGTTTTCTCCTTGTTCCTTCTCATGTTCCCCCCCCCCCCCCCAAAACCATATAATTACTGGACATAAGATGCATTTACTCTCATACTGGAATACAAAAGTTGCGTAGCTCTGAATTTTATGCTTCCCCATTTCAATTTTCATTTCAGCCTCATTAGTACCATTTACTAAAAGCTAGCTATCATCCATCCCTATATCTCCCTCACTTGCATCTACATCTCTTTCCAAGAGCAATGAAACTTAGCGTATGTTAAAGACTTCTGTTTTTCTTCAGAGCACATCCTACTATGTAGGTTACAGTTATAAAAGAAATATATAAACTTACATTTCTTGAGTTATGTTCTCAAATCGTAAAGAGTAAGTGCAACTTGAATAAATCAAATAGGATCTAAATGACTGGGGGGAAAGTGTTAAAAAATCACCACTTCAAGAACTTTGAAATCAGAACCAAAACCAGCCCACAGAACAACCCCCCTAATGACGCCTCTCCTCCAAGTCAGCTAATTCAAATTCAGTATTTGGCTTCACCAACAAAATACCAGCATAATTTTAGAAAATGTACACAGGGAGCCAATCAAGTGAGAACTCATCTGCCAAATCAATTAAAAACTGGCTACTGGTATTACAACAGACTAGGAGGTGCCAGAATAGTGAAAAAGCTTCATTCCAACTATTTTCATTGTAGTTAAATTCTAGGTGGTATTGCCAGGTTTTACAAGTGTATGGATGCTTGATTATCACCAAAAACTAATTCTAGACAGTGATTTGATTGAACTGTTTTAATAGGATTGTAAGCCATTGTTTGATCATGCTGTTCACCTCCTGCTCTTCTGCATGGGAGGCATTTGAAAATTCTTCCCTGCATCTACCCTTGCTTTAACAGAGTAAATTCTTGAGAGGTAGGAATAGTTCTCTCTGTGTAATTTTGGCTTTATCCTGGTTTGAAAGTATAGGTGTGCAACTGCAATAGCTATAAATATGACACTTCCAAGGAACAGTACTTAGGTAGGAACTGAGAGTCGATAAACTTTATTACAAAAATAGGTATTTGCCATTGAGAATCTGAAAATTAAGAAGAAATATATATGTTTTCAAGGAACTTTTAAAGAAAAACTGTAAATTAATCTGATATTAAAACTCCCTTCCAGTGACAAACTTGTTAGAAGGAAACCATCTTAGAGCTCCCACATAGCAGGCAGCCATCAGGAAAAAGTATGTGACTTGCCAATATCGTACACATTGGTGAACAGCAATGTGGGTGCCGCACACTGTACTCACGGGGTTCAAAGAGCTTTTCCAGCTATTCCTTCATCTTTACCTCTAAACTGCTGATAATGTAATCAAATGTTATAAAGTATTTAACAACTTTCTTACATATACAGGAAAAAAAAAAAAGATGGAAATGATTCGTAGCCTGCAATTAGAACTACTAATAAGAATTTTCTGATTCTAAGAAGAACCTTCTAAGAATAAGAACCTTCTGCTACGGGCATCTAAGAACCTTCTAAGAATAAGAACCTTCTGCTACGGGCATCCAGCCTACAGTGCTGTGCTGTATTGGACACAGGCATCTTCAGGTACACATAATTATTTCTTAAAAGTTGGAACTGACTGTCTCAAAGAACGTCCCAATGTCCCAGCTGTGTAAATTAGTACTGGTCTCCTGAATGCTTAAATGTGTGCTTTCACACATTGAAAGGTATGCTTTCAATCCAGAAATACATACACTATGGTCATTGACTACTTTACCTGCTATTCCTGAAAATCAATCACAGGATTACTAGAACTGAAATTTAAGAAACAATGGGAGTGTTTGCTGATAAAGCTAGAAAGCGTGAGCAATAAAAATCAAAGCAGGTGCAGTAAACAAAGTGCTTCTATCCGTTCTTACCATAACCATAATAGAAATTATTTGTCCTGCTAATACTGTTTTGATCAATGGAAATATGATTGCTTATGCTTTGGCTATGTTATTACCAGTTCATATTAAGTGCTGTATTAGTACATTCTCAGTATAATTTCCACTTCCATTCAATAGTTACTTTACTCTATGATATTGCTAACATGAGATAATGCCAATAAATGGCTCAAGAAGATGCAGTACTTGGCTATGCACACCTGCACTGGCAACATGGCTTGTTTAAAAACATTTTTCAAAAGAACTGTTTAACTGTCTTTATTTCAAACAAATTTCAAAACAAATCCATACCAATCGTATTTACTAGAAGTGGACAATATGGAGAAATACAAGAATATGAGACAAAAAATCTCATACTAATTGTGATACAGACTTTTACCAAGGCATAGTCATGAAGCATTTACTTAAAACACTGTTAAAGTTATGTTAATAAAAGAAGACTGAAAACATAAAAACATACAACATTGCGAACATGAAAAGCAGTACTTGCGAACATGAAAAATGCTGCAAGTACTCAATATTTATTATTATCAGTGTCTTTTTAATAGTTTTCATACTTCAAGACCACATTCCTTCATTCTTTTTCATATCTGAAGGGAAACACAAAGAGAAGGTAAGCCTGAAGGAGAACAACGCAAGTTTATGATGAATTTTGTCTATCTCTGCTCTTAGAACACGCCTATGACCAGCCAGATACAAAGGAAGCAGATCTTCATGTCTTGACCGTCTTAACACTTCACGACATCTCTTGTCTCCCTGCTGAAGATTTGTGTAAAGCATGATTCAAATTGGTTTGGATTAGTTAAAGGGACAAACAAAGGCTGGGGAACGACAAATAAGTTATACTGAAGAGTACTGCAGCTATGTGATCTCAAAAATGGTACAATTGATATGCAAGCCTTCAGAGCTGGCAGGGAGTCCAGCATAACCCTTCTTAGCTAGACAAGGTGACCAGTAGCTTCCATCTGCAATCTAAACTGAGGAAAAAGTATTGTGAAGGAAGGCAGAAGAATGAAATGTCCTATATATTAAAACTGACATTTAATCAGAGCACAGGTCTAATACTGCTTTGGAATTTCACTTTTATATTTTCAAACCAACTTGAGATACAGTATGCCACAAAGAAAACTAACAAATACTTTAAAACACACAGTATTACCATATCTTCATAGGGGCTTATATAAACCTTGAATCTCAACAACAGCAGTAACATTTCAGGGCTAATTTTCTTGCCACTCACATAATGATGGAAATTCACAAACATCATCCTGCATGGCCAGAACTGGCTGTTGTGATCATCTTCTTTCTTAAGGACCTCAAAGAATTCTCCTGAAAACTTTTCAAAATTTTCTACTTCAAACTACCTTGTGACAATGCATTTCTCAGTGCCCTTCTTGAAAGGAAGATGCTATAAATTGTGCTGTTTACACAGTGAACACAGGCACATAAAAATCTTCAGAAACTGTGTCGAGAAAAGAATCAGAATTGTTCCTTTCTTTAGCAGTCCTATTTTTAAATCAAAACCAATAACAAGCAGAGGAGGACTAAGTTGAAGATGAATGTTCCTCTATGCTTTTCAGCTTTATAAAGCTACTTTTATAACATTCAAGCAAATTGTACAGTGACTGACATGAACAAAATGACAGTAATCTGTCACCATTTCACATTTCCCACTAGGCTGATTCAAATACTTATTTATGAACCTTACACTTCAATGGTCACTTTGATGACTAAACCATAAATTAGAATGTAAAGTGAATATAAATTTGATTTTAGAGTAACCATAAATTGTCAGCGAAGTGGGATGTTATTTAATTTCTATCGACACACTATGAAAAAGTCAGCCACACCAAGATGTGCTACATCATAATAAACCCCAAACTTAGCAAAAAAATGCATGCTAGATCTCATGTTTGTTGCCATGCTTCTGCCTCTAAAAATAAAAAAAAAACAACTTAATATTATGTTTTAAATATGTTTTAAATATAAGCTCTTAATAATGTCAGATGACTTCATTACTTGTATTTTCAATTAAACAAAGAGCAAGAATGTTTTTTTTTTTATTATTTTTTTCTTCCCTACAGAGCATGATAAAATTTGACTACAAACACATCAATATAAATTTAGACTCTAAGGTTTATTATAGTTCTAAGGAAAAGCTTACTTTTAAGATAGAAGACGGATATTTTTTCAGTATTTACCTCTTTCTTTACAACTGAACTGGAGATGACACTGACACCTAATAGAAATTCTGCAAAGAACAGTTCTCCATTTACTAGAAAAACTTTTCTAGGGGGTGGTGTTGGATGAGAGAATGACTCAGCAAGAATAAATCCGTGTTACTAAAGCATTAGGAAATCTTCCAGGAACTCACGTCTCAAAAAAATATCTTGGCAAACTCATTTCCTTTTATTAGATCTTTTTCGTTAAATGTTCCATTGCCTACTATATTATTATTTTGAATCCCACAAATACATGCCTAATAGAAACACACCTTTCCAAAATTGCATGCAGCATGATTATGCTTTGAAGTTGGAAAACTTCTGTAAATGTGACACATATGAAATAAATCAATGAAAATTGCACTTTTTTAGCAGTGTTAAAACGGGGAAGTAGTGTCAGAATCTCTTTAATATTCCTTACTTTTCAAGTACATTTTTCCTAAAATCCTTACATGGAATGATACTACAATGTGATCCAATTTAAAAACTACTTCAGCAGATGTATTTTGCATGTGGGAGAAACCCTTTACTTGTTGAGAGTTAACACAACAACAATCAAAACCTTGTGGCTTTAGCAGTAACAGGTTATTCTGCATTATTCTGGTTATGTCCTAGTGACAAAGATACCCTTCAAAGAACAAACACAGAGAAAGACAGGCACTCAGTACTGTTTGCTTGACAAAAGTTTATAATATATTTAATGTGTCTGTAATATGTTTCTACCAAACTCTAGGGTTTGTAAACGTGTGTAAAAATAAAACACGCAACGAGATTATCATATTCAGAAAATTCAAGTGGACCTTGAATAAAAGGGAACTAGAATCTGTGTCCTTTCTGTTTCTGGCTGAAAAATAAAATCTTCCTGGATGAAAAATTAACACCTACTTATTAAACATTTTAAAGCAAGAATTATGTATGACGTTATTGAATGGAATATGGCCTTCCAGAACTTCTCTCAATCTTGAGTTGAAAAAGATTTATTTATAAAATTGGCCATTAATATAAAGTAGCAAAATAAATAAATAAATAAATAAATAAATAAAAAGGAAGTAGAAAATTAAGATGGTTCTACTGATAATGAAAAAGGCATAAAAAAAGATTCAAGACACGATGCACATCATAGAGGGGAAAGAGTCCCCCCATCAAGACTCTCATTTTGGAGAACTGGTATCTTTTTTAGCGTCTACAGTAACAAGGTAATCTCTGTGTTCACAGGACTCATCGGGAAGAGATAAGTTTAATTTTAAAATCTGTCCTGGACCTATTATGGGTTAGATGAATCAAAAGAACCATATTTTCTCAAAGAAAAAAGACTGAAAGCTTTTATTTGAGGAAGACTTATCCAGCAAACTGCCCTTTTGAGAGTCAAATTCTACCTGTATGAAGTTGGGGTATCCCAAACATTAACGTACTATCAATCAGGGTCATTTTTTCAGCATCCCAGTTCATTATCAATATTTCCCACCTATTTCAAGTGCTTTGATACCTTGATATTGAATTATTTTCAGAAAGAAGAAGCACTTGTTATTAAAAAAGGTTGCACCAAGTAAGTCCTACTTAAATTTATTTATGGTTTAAAATATCTTAGTACCACTTCAGTCATCTATTTCACAGCAAAATAGTTATTGTGATAGCCTCATTAATGCTTTTCTGAGTTATCAAAGATGTTTACATTTTTACTCACATCCATCACAGATCAATTTTCTGACATGATGACTTTTTCTGTATTACAATCCAGAAGTGATTTTTTGTAGTATTTTATTTTAACCACAAATTGTTACTTTTTTGATGCAGATTTCTGAAAGCGGCAGAATTGGACCCCATGCATTCTCATCTTTTGCCACTTTTCTTCTTCAATTTCTCCAGTCTCTAATACTTCTCTGCATAACAGACCTGCATATATTGCCTCTCCAAGAAAAACTTCAATAAGAAGAGCTGAAAAATGCTACTTGTCACATACAGGTATGAGAAAAGAGAAACAAAAACAGAAAAAAAACCTTGGCATTTAAATACACTTGCACTGAGTCAATCCAGTCTTAATTGCTTCCTTGAGAAACATTTTTTAAATACAAGATTAGCAACTGTTTGGGTTAAAAAAAAAAAAAAAAGATAGCAAAGCTGTGGGAGCACAAAACAACACCTGGTCCTGAAAAAAATAATCTAAAGAAATAATTTAACTTACACCATAATTTTAATACTTTATTGTTGAATCAGAGGGCCCAGCTTCTTGCTGAAGTGAGAATCTAGCTAAGTGCCCTGCAGGTTGTAGAAAGCACCATGTTAAAACAGCCATTAGAGGATCAGGTACTTAAGGAATATTCATTTGGTACTTAATAGAAATACTACAGAGCTCTGACCAGTATCAGTAAGTGCAGACTTGGCAAGGAGACACAGCTGAGGCATTACAAGTGCCCTTAGAGCATTCAGGACTAGAAGCTTCTTTTGTTTAAATTTCCAATGGTCACTGCAGATAGAGTGTGGGTATATACAAGAAGTAAAAAAACATCTAAAGTTCCATGAAGTATATAGTTCGTATCTAAATATGGTACCCACAAGAAGGAACAGAGATGCTACAAATGCTACTGAGCCCACATCAGAGAGAAATATTGCCAGTGACTCAACTTTTTCTGAAGAAAAACTTATCACTCTGCTTGGACACACATTTAGCCAGCATTTCATTAATTTCCTTCAGGATTTTCTTGTTCTGTTATTGTTCTAGCAATGTATATGCAGCTGGAGAAATACAACCACAGAAGACAAGACTATTTGCAGTGCCACTATTCCAGAGTGCCACTGCCACTCTTCCAGAACTGTGATGGAAGGAAGAAGGAATGAGGAAAGGAAATCTAATATACATGAGGTAGAGGAAACAAATTCAAGGGAAAATGAGGGCAGAGCAGAGAAACAGAGTGAAGAGACAGATAGAGGCAGTAAAATAAACAGCAGAAATGATAACGGAAGATCATATAAACTTTTGATAGCAAGGCCTTTTCAGGCTGCTGAAACGAGCATCCCTAAATCCCCTGTTACAACCGTGATGGATAAATGAATGTTTCCCATCTTCTCAAACTCAGACATACAAAAACTACTGTTCAACCAGAGATATTTTGAGCAAGGATTTATTTTTTCCATCTGTAATGGCATAAGACAGTAGAGTGATGAATATACAACTCTTAGCTAAAATAAGAAAAATGAACATACCTGCCGATGAATAATCTCTAGGTTTGCTTTTGCTTTATTCACTAGTTCTTCTATTTTTTCGGAATCCGTTATATTCTTGTTTTCTCTGAAGGCATCTCTTATCCTTCTGATGGCATACGTTCTAAATGTAAACAATAAAAAGACAGGTTCATAAATGTGCCACAGTTTATGACATTTAAACATTCTTTAAAACATACTTTTTTTTTTTTTTTTTTAAATAAATCTACACACACGCACACTTCACTTACCTAGTTTTTTTATTTATTTTATTTATTTTTTTGATGTATATATGTATTTCTATTCAGGGTCTTGTCTTGCCTGAGTTGAAACACTGACCAGATTTTTTAAATTAAAAAAGTCATTTTACTTAAAGTTGCTGTAGGAAAACTTCATACTTCACGTATCAGTAGTGTCTTTATAGCTCTGCTTGTTATTACTGTAAACATACTGTTGGATTCCCAGTCTGGATACTGCAAAGCTCAAGAACATAACAAAAACAACATCAAAAAAAAACACAACAAAACCCAACCAGCTCCCAAATGATTGTGTCAGCATGATCATTTTTATTCCTAGTATTCTAGAGGTCACTGGTCTCAATGCTAACAATAAACACATTACACATAAGAACAAGTTCTGACTTTCCACTAGAAGACTAATGGATCAGCCATACCAAAAAGGGCTCTTTCTGTCACTCGTTTCTTCTGACAAAGCATATTTCACCTTTCAGTCCAACACCTCATCTATTTCCCACTCATAAGCAGTAATAGGTAGGATATCTGCAAGCAGAGAGAGCTTTCAGTTTCTGCTTTCCGAGAGGAGATCCAAACGTGCAGTCATCTCTGAAACTCTCCCCTTTCTTTCAAAGCCATTAAGAATCTTTATGTAGTCTGCAATGCATTGCTTAATAAAAAAAATAGGGCCCATTTCAATATTAAAATTTTCAGACTGAGCAGTACATGCTTTTATTACACACTTGTTAGGAGGATGGAAGGAGAAATGGGAGTACACTGATCCTGCTCAGCTATCTTGATAACGTTCTACTTCTCTATCATCACATCAGTACCAGTTTTACTGCAGAAGGTAAAACCCCACGTGTGGCTCTGGAAGGAAAGGTTGCTGCAAACACCACAAATAGTATAGTATTTCAACAGCTGCCTCAAATCTCGCATAAAAGTGAAACACAAGACACAAAATTGTCTGAAACGGGATCATGAACCCACCCAACTATGCTGAAAAGTGAAAATTCTGGTACAGGGGACAGAGGAAGGGAGAGGAAGAGTATGAAGGACCCCCAGCCAGCATCACTCCATACCATTAGATGGTGCTATCCAGCTCCTAATGCAGAATCCACCAGCCAAGAGGCCTTATTTTCTCTTTGAGCTCATAAATAATACATTTCAATCACAGGAATCGGGATGGTTATGGAGTCCCACCCTGCTGCCACACACCAGCAGATGGTGCGCGCTTTTAATTAGGGCCCGTTCACCTATAATGTGACACTGGGGTGTGCAAGTGAGCGAGCGTGTGTTTGTACGTGTGAAGTTAATAGAATGTATTAAATATGGAAGCTCATTCTCTTCTGCAGCTGGTGTCCTAGCAAGATTTGAAGGGGAAGCTGCTTTCCTCTAGAAAAAAAATAAAAATAAAATCAAAAACCCCACAGCCCCAAATAATTAAGATAGACTGTAATTTTGTTGCTTGATAATGAATGGATTTCAAATCATCGCACATATATATGTGGAATTAAGCTGTGCAGAAACATGTTTTCTGCAACAAAGGAAGGGTTGCCAAAAGATATGCAGTCCTAATATAATTTTTTTAGCTAAAGAAAAACAACAAAAAACAACAATAAAATGGTAAGCATCCATTATTGGGTACAAGTCTTCCAAAATGCAATACAAATGAGTACGCTACCTAAAAAAAAAGGGCCTAGAGCAAATTCTTGTTCAGTGTAACACCTATGGACTCTTTTTTCTGTTTTGTACATATGGTGCATTAATTGTTCCATTTTCTCCTTCCTCCTCTCATTACACCCAACAGTTACTCAGAAAGAAAAGATATGTACTTAAAAACTGGTTAACTGGTTTGATGTTTTCTCTCTATAGTCAGAAAGTATGTTGCAGTTTTCTCCTCTTACAGTTTCTTTAAAACTTTATAGACATTAATATCCAAATGAAGCTATTTTACATAGGCTTAAAAGCACAACCTTAATTCTATGGCTAAATCACTGCATCTCCAGTATATTCTAAACACGCTTCAAAGAATAGCTCTGTATCGTGGCACTACACTAAGGTTACACTTAGATTCAAATTACTGCTTAAGGAAGAGCTGAACTCAGAGCTCAAACCTGATGCTATACTTGGCTGTAAAGCATCCTTTCCTCTCCACTGAAGGGTGCCTGGAGAACAACTCCAGCTTTCTAACACTCAAAAGTCTTTGAACATTATGTAAGAAGTCAAGATATAAAAAAATGGCTTTGTTTGTTCATTAAACAAAACAAAACAAAAAACTACAAAAACTTAAAAAATAAACCACACAACTTTTTATAGGCTCAAGTTGGGAGCAATCTCAGTTCCACATCTTAACACTCTACAATTCAAGAGCTGTGTGAGCGCCAAAATCTAGTACTAACATATGACTGCAAGCCCATGAACAACAGAGCTCTCTTGAAATAGAGCAGCATGTGTAGCAACATGCTGTAAGGACACACATGGTATAAAAATAACCTGTTCATTTGGACACATAATCTGTTTTTGATATAAGAGCCACTCTAAAGATCTTCTGGGTGATGAAGAGAGACTGATCAGCTGACCAACTGCCCTTACGTTGGGTATTTTCAGTTCAGCAAGCATAAACACCAAAAATCAATTGCGTACCATTTGAAGGTGCAGCTCGAAATGTCAGTGGTAGAGAATATATGGCTATCTTCCCAAATCCTTACAAAATTGACCTAAAAGGAGTACTGTCTGAAGACAGTGAAAGAGATGAAAAGTGCATTGGCAAGTTGAGTGGTTGCTGTGACTCCCGGACGGGCATTTACCCAAACTGACACAAAGGAGCTGAGGACATACCACAGTGCAACCAGTTTCACCTGATGTGAGTGAACAAGAGATGCTGCAGTTCTGCCACCCTCCCCACAAGGCAGAAACCCTCCCTCTGCCACGTCCTCACTCAGACCAGCACAGCCAGCCTGGTACCTGACCCTGCGGTGAGCCAGTCCAGCTCGGTGCACTGACAGAAGTCCTACCTACAGAGAGAACCACTTATCTGTCATGTTTTTTCCCATGCCAGTGAGCTCAGTTGGCTCTGTACAGGACTGGACGGGCACTGAAGAGGAGGAAACAAAGCAGTATAGATTTAGATGGGTGCAGCGCGTGACAGATGCCACTCCAAGAGAAGCTGAGCAAGGCGGGTAAGTTAAGTTTATAGCTCTGGAAAAGTTCTGAAAAATGCAAGAGTTCTCATTAAGAAACGTCATTACAAATGAAATTTGTAATGCATTTCACTATCTACTATTTTTCTCACCGTTCTTTGGAATGTGATAACTCTTTTTGTGATCCTTACTCATGTGCATCCCTTATACAATTAACTCCCAATTAAATCAAAAGTATGTAATCAATGGGTAACAGATTCAGTGCAATGCCTTCAGACCAAAGCCGCTGCAGGTGGATAGCTACACAGGGTAACAGATGTTCCTAAGTACAAAATAAAAGGAGTGGTTGGGGCTTAATGCGAGAGCAAGGCCAAATCATTAAGACAAACTCAAAGGGAATGGGGACTACCTGCTAATGTTAAGAGACAACAGTGGCCCCAAATAATAGTAAAAATCACAGAGGTATGACTAAAAAAGTCTTTTTCCTTATACTCAGTCATTTAGCTCTACCTTCTGAGAGTCCATCTTTTTCTTTCCCTGAAGCACAATCAAAAGCCTAACATGAGTCCTCATAAAAATGAAGCCTACAAGAAAAGAATGAAATCACAACATAGGCACTTCAGAAAATAATTGTTGCTTGGGGATTCAGGTATTTTTATTTATTTATTTATTTCAAAAATGTTTACTTATCTGATGTCTGACTAGAAAATAAAATAAAAAATTAAATAAATCAGCCTCCTTTTCAAGCATTCACTCTTGCATCTTTGTGCTCTGCTAAAGTGGAGCGTAAGAAAAAAAAGCTGAAACACTGTGCAGGCATACTTGCTTTGTACTAAGAAGCATTAGACCTTCAAAATAAACCCGGCCAAATACTGTTTGTCTCAGCACCACTTTGCATTTACTAATATCAAAACATGCTAAAGGTTTAAGTCATCTTTCAAAGACAGCTTTACAAATACGTTGACACTTCTTTTTGACTGTGAACAAATACAATCTATTAATGGATCACATCGCAGTTACAGGCAACGTACATTTAAACATAATGGCTTTACAAATTGTCATTGAGCACTTATACAAATACAGAAGAGGAGGATTGTGATACACAACCTGTACAAATAAGACATACATTGTAGGGGAAGCGTCTGTTGGGTTAGAACGTTCAAGACTTTAAAAAAAGGTATAAGCTAATAAGGAAAAATGCATTTTCATTTAAGTTGTGTTTAATCAATTAAGATGACAGATCAATACTTAATCTCTGGGAAGCCCACTGTAGTTAATAATTATGAAATAAAGTATATGATGCTTTTACTTGAGTAGACAATGTACAGAAGTGACATATTGATATACAATATAAAAATATACCAAGTGAGGGACCCTTCTTGTAAAAGACAGTTGTTTCCTTTCACTAACTGTATTTTCTTACCACCTCTTCTTCCAATCTATTGGATTGGAACATCTATTAATTTAAGGCAACAATAACATATGTTCTCAGAACTTTCCATTGTTACTAACAAAATGTGCACCAAAATTGATTGGCCTAACTGAATTTTCAGAATTACATATAATTTAAAAATTGAAAGATTTTAGAATTTTAAAAAATGCAGAAAATTAGCACCTTAAACTTTTATTACTATTAGTGAGGATGTCTCCATTACAGCATTAGTTCCGAGGGAAGGATTATTTCCATACATCCATATATATAGATATGGAAATATGTATGTATAATGTATCTATCTGCATTTTCTGTAAAGGTCTCATTAAAAGTCACCAATAAGAGTCATGCAAAAGCTGCATACAATTACATCTTAATAACAAAAAAGAAACATCTGATGACAGAAGTGTGTTTGAGACTGAGAGGCAAGACAACTCAACTTGGACCAATGAAGACAATAAATCTTCCCAAAGCCTTTACATTCCATAAGGAAGTAGTTGTGACTTGCCTAATTAAATGCAGGAACAAGAGCACGGTGTGGATACAATGTTTTTAATCAACAAGGTGTTCCTGGAACTCCATCACTAGACATTTTTCAGCACTGCCACCTCAGGTGGCACAGTAAGAAAAACACCTGCCTGTTCTGTCAAATAAAAGCAAAGCCTGGAATCAGGACTTGCTTGGGGGAAGCAAATGGGCAGTAGCTGTAGGGTGGGATAGGAGGACAGGAAAAAAAAAAAGGAAAAAAAAAAAGGAAAAAAAAATCCTTTGGTTAAAGAGCTAGAAAACTTAGTACAAAAAAAAATTATCTTATTAGCATAGACTGTTGATTAATCTGATATTATTTCCTTTAATTTTTTGAATTGATCACAAATTGTGATTTGTTTCCTAGACAAAGTTTTCCCAAAAAATGTAGAATGAAACCTAAAAGCTGTTACTTGGTTTCTCTGCTCATATACAAAATATGAATTGCAATCGAATTGCCAAGAAATATGTCAGGAGAAAAACAGCACTAGCTACACTTTATGAGAGAAGATTACCCAAAAAGAACAGAGGAAGGGGATAAAAATAAGGAAAGTATGCCCTTCTGGCATAGGGGGAATGGTATAGTGAATCATTATAGGGAATAATAATAGAAAAGCTACTATTTACTCTTTCTCCCTACTACAAAATTTAGTTCAGCATTTCAGCAACTTATTTTTCAAAGGCTGAGGTATCGAACAGACATAGATGACAAGGCATTTGCTGATGAACGTGATGAACGTTAGAAAATACATTTGAGACCTGGTGACTGTGACTGAGTACATCTGACATCCTATATAATCAGATATAAAAATTTGCTAACTACTTACTTCTAAAGCAAATCTCGTTATTTTGTGCCCATATCACAGAACTCGTTCTAATAAAAACTCGAACCTTTTCAGTGCAAGCTGCCCTCGATGAGAAAGACAAAAAACTCGTAAAACCCATGTCTATTTCTAAAGCTTCCTTTTCTTTAATTAATCTAAAAACTGAAAATAAAATACCTCCACATTTTTATATACAGACTTGCAGCTCTTTTTGGGAAAAAGCATTTATTTCTTCCGACTATCCTTGCAGAAGTTAGTGCTTGTAATAATTTCAGCAATGACAACATGGATTACTACCCAATTGGCAGGATCACATTGAGGTCAGAAAGGAGCTAGGGAGGCCTCTAGTCCTGCCTCGGGCTGAAAGCAAGGTCAGTAATGGGTTCTGGGCAGGTTACTCAGTGCCCAGTTAGGTCTTGAAAACCAGGAGGGCAACTGGACCATCTCTGGGCAACCTGCATGTTTGCTTCAATGTCCTTGTGGAAAAGCTTTTCCCTAAGCCAGCCTGGAAACCTGGCTCCCTCAGCCTCTCCTCACTGGGGCTGCTGCTTCTGCTCCCAGAGATCTTGGTGGCTTCTGCTGAATTTACTTTACATTATCGATATCTTTCCTGGGGGTGGCAAGACTGAATGCAGTATTCCAGATGTGGTCTAACAAGCACTGAGTAGAGAGGGATGAACACCTCCCTCAATTTGCTGGCTGTGCAACTGCTGATACAGCCCCGAGTTCTCTTGGACTTCCTTGCTGACAGAGCACACTGCTGGCTCACGCCCAGTTTGTTGGGCTCCTCAGCCCCTTTTCAGCAGCCTGTCCCAGCATGTGCTGTTGCTGTGCCGCTCTTTCCCAGGTAAGGGACATCGCACTTGTCCTCACTGAGTTTCATGAGGTTGCTGTTGGCCTATTCCTTCAGTCTTCCCAGGTTACCCCAGATGGCAGTCCTACTCAACTGCATTAACTGCTTTCCCAATTTAGCATCATCTGCAAGCTATATGAGAATGCACTGTTACTTCCTCTGGGTGTAAAGATGTGAAACAGGATGAGTCCCAGGGTTGACCCCTGAATCAACATATTTGCTACCAGCCTCCTGCAGAGCACGTACCATTAACCACCACCCTATAAGCCCCAGCACTCAACAAGTCTTAAAATAGTGTGGTTGTCTACCTGTCTAGACCCTAATATCCTAGCTTATACACAAGAATATTGTGGGAGACAGCACTGAAAAGCCTTCCTAAAGTAGAGATAAGTGACATCCACTGCTCTCCTCTTGTTCTCAAATTCAGATATTTTATCGCAGGAGACAATGGAGTTGATCAGGTGTGATTTACCCTCAGTGCTCGAACATCTTCATGTCCCCAGAATACTACAAGTGCTGTTCACAGAAAACTATGGCTATTTCTGCAGTTCTTTGAAACATACATTTTTGTTGCCTTACTTCTAAAAATAAAAACAGTTATTGGGTTAATTCTAAGCGTAAAGAATTTCTGCAGAAGGGAGTGCTTTTCATAAGGTCAGGGTTAAAAGAAAAAAGGAAAGATGCCCGAATGAAAGAGTTCTTTTAATCTTAATTGGAGTTGTAACTGCAGTGTTATATTGCAGAAGAGGTTAAAAAAGGGGGGTTACCAGTGAAGGACCCCATCGAACAAGTTGTTCAGTTAACGAGGCACCAGGCAAGGATGTGCTACAGGAACCAGAAACAGAATTTGCCACAGATGAAAAGTGTCCTGATGGCCTCAAAATGACAAACAGCTCTCTGCTACGCTTTCACCGCCCAAGACCCTGACAACTGCTCACCAGGACACCAGGGTAGTTTGCAGTTCAATTACCAGGCGGGGAATGCCTTTAAACCACAAGTTCAAATCCTGACAAGACGGATTTCTCTCTTCTTCCTTTTGAGGCAGATGTATACCATTCCATTTGTTGTGCTACTATTTCTGAACAGCTCTTAATAAAGGTCTAGCCTGCTGTGAATCACCATTACAAATTCCATTATATTTTCCCAGAAATACTAGAGTTTTAGTTCAATGCTGTCGCCAAAATTTCTCTCTTCACCACTGGCTAGGGATTGCCTGTCATTCTATGAAGAGAAGTCATTCAGTCTCTGACACAGGTACCCTGAAGACAGCCAGCCATACTGCAGGTCTTGGCAACACGAACTGTTCATTTAGAAACCAACTGGGTGCTGAGCAGCCTTGCTGGCTAGAAACAATTCCCACTTGTCAGTACAAAACAAATTGCCTTTGATGAAGTAGTAATTATTATTATTTTATTTTTTCCATTTTTTTTCCCCAATTAAGAAGCAAGGCATAAAGCCCTGGTATATTCCAACTTCTTGGACAGCAACACGTTTGGCCTGGATTGAGACTTTGGCCAGTGACACCTCCCACTTGTCCAGGCTGCCCAGTGTCTCATCCAACCTGGCCTAGAGCACTTCTAGGGATGGGGCATCCACAGCTTCTCTGGGCAACCTGTGCTAGTGCCTCACTGCCCTCAGAGTGAAGAATTTCTTCATTATATCTAATCTAAATCTATCCTCTTTTAGTTTAAGACCATTCCCCCTTGTCCTATCATTATCTACCCAAGTAAAGAGTCTTTCTCCATCCTTTTCATAAGCCTACTTTAAGTATTAAAAGGATGCAATGAGGTTTCCCCAGAGCCTTCTGTTATTCAGGCTGAACAGCCCCAGCTCTCTCAGCCTTTCCTCACAGGAGAGGTGCTCCAGCTTTCTGATCATCTTCATGGCCCTCCTCTGGACTTGCTTTTAACACTTGTAGTGGGTTTACGTGGCAAGGTTTTGGTAGCAGGGAGCCACAGGGGTGGCTTCTGTGAGAAGAATCTAGAAGCTGCCCCATGTTTGGTAAGGGCCCTGCTGCTGACCAGAGCCAAGCTACTAAGTGATGTTGTTTTGCGCCTCTGTGAGAGCATATTTAAGACAGGGAAAAAAAACACTGCGCCACACAGCAGCAGGGAGAGTGAGAGGAGTGAGGAACAGCCTTGCAGGCACCAAGGTCAGTGAAGAAGGAGGGGGAGAGGTGCTCCAGGCGCCAGAGCAGAAGTCCCCTGTGGCCTGTGGTGAGGACCATGGTGAAGCAGGCTGTCCCCCTGCAGCCCATGGAGTACCACGGTGGAGCAGGGTTCCACGCTGCAGCCCAGGGAGGAGACCACGGTGGAGCAGGTGGGCCTGCACCGACGGAGACTGTGGCCTGTGGAAGACCCCTGCCAGAGCAGATTTTGGGCCAGACCCGCAGCCCATAGAGAGGAGACCGCGCAGGAGCAGGTGACCTGGCAGGAGCTGCTGCTGTGGGGGACCCAGGTTGGAGCAGTGTGCTCCCGAGGGATGGACCCCGTGGTATGGACCCATATCTGGAGCGGTTCTTGAAGAGCTGCTGCCTGTGGGCAGCCCACGCCGGATCAGTTCAGCAAGGACTGCATCCCATGGCAGGGACCCCACAGCACAGGGGACAAGAGTGACTGAGACGGAGCGGCAGAGACGCAGTGCCGTAGACTGACCACAACCACCATTCCCCTGTGCCGCTTGGGAGGAGGAGGTGGAGGATGGATAGGGGGAAGGCGTTTTTGGTTTCTTTCCTTTGTTTCTCACTTCTCTAGCTTATTAGTAACAGGCAATAAATCATACTATCTCCCTACTCTGAGTCTGTTTTGCCCATTTTGATAATTGTTGAGCAATCGTGTTGTCCTTATCTCAAACCTTGAGCCCTTTGTGTCATATTTTTCTTCCCCTTTCCCTTTGAGGCGGGGGAGTGAGAGGGCGGTTGTGGTGGAGTTTGGCCCCCCACCCATGTAAAACCACCACACATCTCCATGTCCTTCTTGTACTGGCGGCCCCAGATCTGGATGCTGCACTCCAAGTGAGACCTCATGAGGGCAAAGCTGAGGGGGACAATCCAATCCTTCCACCTGCTGGCCACCCCTCTGGTGATGCAGCTGGCTTCCTGGGCTGCACTGATGGCTCGTGTCAAGCTCTTTGTCCACCAGAACCCCCAGGTCCCTCTCTGCAGGGCTGCTCTCAATGTTTAATTCTCCCAGTTTAGCCTCATGTCTGGGATTGCCCTGACCCAGGTGCAGCACCTTGCACTTGGATGTGCTGGACCTCATTAGGTTTACGTAGGCCCACTTTTCTAGCTTGTCCAGGTTCCTTTGGATGGCATCCCTTTGTTCTCTTTTATCGACTGCAACACTCAGCTTGCTGTCATCTGCAAACTTGCTGAGGATGCACTCAATCCCATCATCTATGTCATTGATGAAGATACTGAATCGTATTGAAATTAGACACAATCCAGTGATCTCATTACAAAGGAAACAAACCACAAATACCCTTTATTAAACAATCCGCATGAAGTAACAGATCCCCTGTTCTGTCTGCTTACAAATAACACACTAGAAATTACAGGATTTGGAAGATTACCATTATTCTCCAAACTTTATCCTTTCATCCACCTCTATCACCTCTACAGCTGATCCAGAAATCTTTGTTTCTTAAATCTCAGTCAACAGTGACAACCATCCCCCACCGGACCTCCCATCACCATATGGCTCAATGACCTTCCCTCATTTATAGCAAAGCATTGCATGTTTAGCTTAACAAATTTGCAACATCACTTTTGACAATAATGATGGATATTTGAAATTACAATGTAACACTAAGCAGCATAGAAAATTCTAATATATGCAAAGCTCATTAGTCATATCTAAGACCTAAAAAAAATAATCAATTTGGAATGCATAATAAAATCACCATCCTACTTTTTGCCTACAGAGTACTGCATATTATTTTTAGACATTTGGATTGCGAATATTTTATGTATTGTTCAAAGGCACTATGTTTTAGGAAGCTCAGACACAAACTGCTGTGATTATGTTATCAGAGGTTCAAAAAAAAAACAAACAACCACCAAATGGAGACTGTTTTATACACCATGAATGCTACCTAAGGCAAGTCACCTAAGGCTACCTACAGCAAGTCAAGAACTGGATTTTATATTTCTGTATTTTCTTCTGTTTAATTAGTTACAGGCTATGAAAGTCTCCACAAGTCTAACAGATGATAACACTAGCAGAAAAGAAGAGAGGACTGAGAACCCTAACCTCTGCCAGTAGCAGAATACTAACCCAGAAGTGCAATGGGTACAAACTCTGGGTGATATTTCATGCCTACAAGAAATCGTATGTAGCTTCTTACAGGATAATAGAGCAGAAGGAACAACAGTTGAACAGAAGCAAGATTTGAAGGGAAAAGAAAATTCTGGTTGGTAAAGCTGAGAAACTAGCTCACTCACAGACCATGTCAGATACACAGATTTGAGTTTTTGAGGCAGACACAGCCAATTTTCATCCACATAAATTAGCTAGCATCTCCATGCTTTCTGCACTGTGTGGCTCTCCACTACTCGTACCTCTCAGCTGCTACTGCCAAAAACAGGCACTGAAAAAGCCAGACCCTCCTGCAGGCTGGTTATGCGACAGCTATGCTCATAGCTATTGGCCTTCGCAGCAAACGGGCATAATGATGGTCAGCTAAAATGTACCTGAGACCTTTCAACAAAAAAACATCCCTCTTCTCAGGGCCTATGTTTATATCCTACATAAGATCACATACGTCTTTCTGGAGTCCAGAGGTAACATATGAATCAAATTAATACTAAATCTAAGTGAAAATGTACAACGCTCTTGGAAAGCTACTGCACACCAAAGAATAAGAAGGCTACACCCATTTGCCTCTTATTTTTCCTACGATTACTCTAAAACACAAGGTAAGATTGCAGATCTGCCAGTTATGAAGATGAGGGTGGCTGTGGCTTCCAGCCAAAATGTTTCTTCTGGCCTAAGTATGGCCTCCACCTCCAAAACTGTGGTGCACAGGCTTACACTCTCAAAACTGTTGATGCCAGCATACAACAATACTTTGATCTGACCATAAAAAATACAATCTAGTATCAGACAGAAAAATTAGATGAAATTTAAAACTTTAGATATGCCAGTTCAGTGAACAGAAGTCACTCAGTAAACTTGCTGGCCTATCTTCCATGCACTGAGGAGTTTAATTTTACCACCATAACAGAGAGACCAGAGATGTCCAGGAAGAAGAGAAACACGTACACATTATTGTCTTTTAATCTAGTCAAGCCCAACTACATAAAGTCCAGATGTTAAAAGTTAAAGGTAAAGATAAAACCTAGGGAAAGGCCAGTAATTTTTAAAGTTTTCCACTCAATTTGTGAATATTCTCTCTTAGAGGCTTATACTATGAACTGGGGAAAAAAATCACCTTGTTGTATTGAATAAGTTCAGACTAGTATATCCATATATCACTAAACATTCTGCGTTTCAAGCCAATAATGTGTTACAAAAAAAAAAAAAAAAAGCCAGATAGCACTTACTAGCTAATTAAAAGTTACAAGAAAATACAGATTCAGTGATATGAGCAATGGTAGCAAATTTTTATCCTTTATTTACATATAAGAAGCAGCCATACAGCAAATAAAGACTCCTTTCAGTCCCATAGGCACACGGCTGTAAGAAGAACTTCCTCTCACACAACAATTACTCTAAAAGAGGAATTAACCTTGGGCTTAAAACTCAGTAACTCATATGAGTACTGGCTAAGGCTACCACAGGAGATATTAAGAGAGGAAAAGATATATGATGAGTGGTCTATTTATCATAATAATGTTTTCAGTATAACATCTTACGACTAGGGCAGATTACCTTTCCTCTGACACACGACATGACCTTCCATTTTTTAGGGTAGCAGAAAGGTTTCCAATCTCAGAACAAATTATCCACAGAAGCTGCTGAAGTACTGGGTCCCTAGTTAATGGCAGCAATAACTCGCACCGATAGAGAATTTCTTCTTCAAGGATTCCAACAAATTATTGGAAAAAACAACAACAACAATGCCTCAAAATCCATATAGGTTAGTAAGTACAGCTGCTAGTTCAGAGAATGCGGAATTACAATATAGAACGCTTATATGCATAAAAGTGTAAAAATACTACCAAAAATACCACATTAAAAATTAGTAAGAAATACACTCAGTAGCTCTGGAAATCGGGAAACCTATTTGGAGATCTATTTCTGTGCTACACAAAATACATTTCTTCTTCCTGTTTTGTAAACAAAACACTTAAACATTTATTCCCATATTGTAAATTAAGTCAGAGAAAAAGCATTACTAGTGAGACATCTAATTTTCTTCGGGTAGTGCTAAAATTATTTAAATCAATCAATAAACATCCATCCTTTCAAAACCAGTTTACACACTAAGATCATTCTTCTGAAAAAACTATTTACTGATTTATTGGAGTAGAAAAATGCTGTGATATTTTAAATGAGTCAGAGATGTTTCCTGGAATTTCATAACAGGTTAGTATCAAGGCACTTCCATCAGACATCCAAAACATAGTACAAGCTGCAGTACATCCTGGAACCTTTTGGCTTGAATTCTCTTTTGAGAAAGAGCTCTCGTTTGAGCTCTACTGATTTAAAAACATTTTCCTAAAAAGGAAGCATTCTGATGTTTAAATAAATAAAAGCATTGACTACAAAGAGGATGGCACACGCTGATGTACGAAGAGATTGTTTCTCAGAGAATTCCATTGATGATTCAACCCAAAACTTATGAAGTTTGATGGTTCGTACCCAGCCCCTTCCACACTGAGATCTGCTGTTCTTAATTGCAATTAACAGCGTAAATAAACGATGGCTTCTGAAACCTCTGCCACATTTCTCATGCTGCTCTTCCAACACGGCTTGCAGAAAAGTGTTATAACTGCACATTCACTGAACATTCACTGAACTTTTGCCAGTGGCTATCCACAAGCCAACTTGATAAACTGATTGCATCCTCCTCTCTTGCTCACTTAAGGGACAGAGCTCAAACCATCCTTTCTCTAACAATGTAATCTAAACCAACTTGAATGCATCAGTTTTTTGAAGATGCTCTCCAGTATTTAACAACCAAAACTATATATAACACTTGTTAAGTATCTGCCAGTTATGTTGATATTCTGCATAATTTATCCAATATAAAGGGTGATAGAACTATTAAGCAAAATTAAAATGGGTAAGCATGTCATAGAAAAACTAACCAGCTAAGGCAAATGTCTTTTTTTTTTTTTTAAAAAAAAAAAAAATAAAGGTTGCATAAGATTTTATTTTATTTTAATTATTTTTTTAAGGGAGGTACATCAGTTATAACACCAAAAACCAGGCAGGGTCCTGAGGAGAAATCCCTACTCTATGCACTACATCATGGGGTTATTCTCCTTCTAGTTTGTAGACTAATCAGGATGTATTTTTCATTTTCCTTTTTCAGGTCTTTCCAGCAGTTTGTTTACCACTATTTGTATTTCCTAGTATTCACCCCTTCCATGTTCTCCAGTCCCTACAGAAGTTGTCTGTTAGTTTCAATCAGCATATCTTTTGAGACTTTAGTCAGAAGATCTCATCCTAAGGTCTGGCTTCTTTTCCATAGACCAAAACAAAAATGCAAGCTGCTACCCTCCCTCCTCCCCCGCCCCCCTTTACCCACATTGTCAACTTAAAACAGAAATGAATGCTTTTTCTATTCCCACAAAAGAGATTAGCATAACATGTAATTTATTTGTTCGACACATTGAAAACAGAGAAAATTGCTAAGTGAAGCACCTAGAGCTCTGATTTCTATACAGCACTGAAAGCAAGCACATACTGACAGAGTATTAGTGTTCTTACTTAAAAATAATTTAACAGATCTAACTTCATTTAGTAGTCCGTTTAGGTGACAGTCAGTTTAAATACGCAGTTTACCACCAGACTGCCACTAACAAATGGCTTGCCACATCATTATATTTAAAAAATCATGTATTAAGTAATTAAAAAAAAAGAACCCAACCAACAAAAACTTGAAAATTGGCAAAGATATTTCCACTCTTCCTTGCTAGAGTTCTTAAAGCTACAGAATTCATGTTATTGCATAGACAGTTGACCTTCACCATGCCCCCAGAGTTCATATCCAGTAAATTTATAACAGCAGGTGAGTTTATTGAGCAAACAGGAAAGGTACTATTAGCCACTCGGCAAACCCATTCCCATGTAAGATATTTGCACAACACTGGTTTGGAGGAAAAAGACAAGATCTGAGTGCAGAAGATGGACTAAACACCGCAGACCTAGAGAACAGAGAGTATGTAATCAAAGCAGGTTTACTGAAAGCAGTCAGAACCTTTAGCATATAGACACCCTTTTTTGCAAACTAACAGCTCGGTTCTGCACTGAAAAAAAAGTAATTTAAATTAGAAAGATAGAGGCCTTGTAAAAGGAAAGTTCTCTGGAAAAGGCCTTCCATTTTCATAATCTGCACGAGTTTAAGATGGTTTATTAAAGCTCTCCCTCAACATGATCAAGGGAACCCAGCTCTGAAATTGACTAAAAGCCTGTCAATGTTCAAAAGAAATCTTATAATGTGATTACTAAGAGGAAGACTGGAAAACCAGCATTGCATCAATGTGTCGATAAGCAACAATATGTTTCCATAACATGTTTCCATATGAGCATCTATGATGTTTACCTTTTTTTTTTTTTACCTTTTTTTTTTTTGAGTAAGTCTACTATAAATCTAGTGTACTGTTAATTATATATTTAAATGCAGTGCTGAATTATGGCTTACAGACAAGCAACACCTAGGCTCTTAAGAGACGTGTGTCCACATTTCTTCTTATGCAAATGATGAACAGATACTTACACCTGCCTGTGACTGCAACTAAGCATTGTGATATTCTGGATGCTTGCTGAAGAAACAACTAGTATCAGTAACGAAATACTACCGAGCAACACCACCATGTGTCCTGCAAGCAAATACTAATTAGCAGGAATCACATGCTGTGCATGAGAAAGATGGTGACAACTCTATGACAACCTCAGAAGATAGAGTAAATTATTCTCCCAGGAATTTCAGGCCCAAATAAACTCATGGATTGAAGTTGAATTGTATAGGCTTCAATACCCTAATGAATTAGTGATTATTGGCAATATATATCTTGTAAATGATTAAAGCTTCAGGGAAAGCTTTTTTTTTTTTTTTTTTTTAATAGGTACTTCTCTCTGGCAGCTGAAATGAGATAATCTTACTTTTATATGAGCAAACAATCCAGAAACAGGTATTGAATGGATCTAATCCAGGACATGTCAGACAAACAGACTCAGAAGGGGTGTCAAGACTTGGCAATGAAGTCTGTGGAGACTCTGACTGTTGTCATATTCAGAATCTGGCTAGACATTTTGAAACTCCAGATGATTTGATGTTCAGCTGCATTTATTTAAATATTGGTTTGGTGAAGTAGATACAAAAACATAGTTCTGCCAAAATATAAATCAACATTTTCTCAATTTAAGTTAAACATCTGTTCATCTAAATGTTACTGAGTTCAAGTAAGAAGAACACTGCAATTTGATGGAAATTAACTTATAAGACTTAACACAACCATCTTGGTTCCAACATTGTTTTCCACAATGGCTTAATTTATTGCTTTAAATAGGAATTTTAGAAGAACAGTTACTGGTATGGAACAGAAGTGATTTTCTGACCTCTCAATACTAATACCCACATAAATGCAAGTACACACAGAAGTTTTATTTACTTTGTGCGTAGGTTCTTTTTCTCTAGAAGAATTAAATGAGATTTAATCAAATATTCCTAGTTAAAGAAAAGTTAGAAAAATATATCTAAGCAACAGCTTTTTCCAAGACTTTGTAACAAACATGATGTTAAAGAAAGTCAAATCATAAGTACTAAAAGTCTCTGGCTAAATACCTGGTCTTGCTGGTCAGCACATTCATAGCACAAGACCTATGTATTTTCCAGAGGAATACTTAAGAGATTTTATTTAATATGCATTCTGTTATGGAATACAGCATCTGAACACAACTGAATGCTTTTGCTATTATCAAACTGAATGCTCAAATATAAGTTGCGTCCTGAGAAAACCATTAGAATTTCATACAAAGAAGAGGTAAAGCAGAACAGAATAAAAAGGAGAAAAATATATAAGGGGGAAAAAAAAAAAGTTTTCCCTAATGCCATAACTAGCCAGAAGAATATTGTCAGAATGATTTGTGACATCATCTTTCTTCAGAAAGGACTGTAACATCAAGAAGAGTCCCCCAAAATACTCCTCACTAAGGATGTCCTCATGGAGAGGTATGCATAGAACAGTCACAAAATGACTGGCCCAAATATTAAAACATGTTAAAAAAAAGATTTTGTTTTCTTTTCATGCCTGTCTTTCTCGGAAAAACAAACAACCATGTACAATCCTGAGGCTGCATTTTTGTGGTTAGTAAAACCAGAAACCATAGGAAGAGCTTTATCAAAGATGTAGTTCAGACAGTATTCTTGTTATGAATTGCTATAGCAGTGGTTCTGATCACCTGCAGTGTCCTTTTTTTTGCAAAATCACTTTTTTTTTTTTTTTTTTTTTTTTTTTAAATCCAGAACTCTAATCTTCTAAAGAATACTTGAAGATAATAGCTTGTGCCTTGTGTGTCTTGAATAAGTCTGAATGTTACAAGGCCAGCGACTTCTCATTGTGGGCAGCATAAGGAAGGATAGTCAGGAGCTCGATGTTAAAGCCTCATCCAAGAGCAAGAAAGGAGGTGAGCTAGGACAGTACTTCAGTACTTAAGAGCTATTACTACATTGCAAAGTGATTTCGGTTACCAGAACTCATACGCACACATCTATTGGCATGAATCATTGCCAGAGGCAGTAATTTTACCATTACTCTCATAAGTTCTCAAACAAATTCTACTGGTAATTAAATTGTACATAAGAAGAAAAATGTCTCTGTTCTACGGTGCTATATAAATAATGTAAATAATGTCTTGGATAACAACCATATCAGATTTACTCAATTTGGGTGCCTTTACAAAAATAACAAAGTCCATTATTTTTTTGAGGAAGACTCTACTCATTTGTTTTCCAATTATAAAAATTCAATTTTTTAAAAGCTCTGGATGCCATCTCTGTGATCCAAGCTCTTCCTTGCATGTCATTAGTATTTAAAACCCTCTTTTGGGGAAAAAAAAAAAAAAGTTACAATAATATTACAATAAAGTTACATCAAAATTTATCTGTAGATACCCTTTATCGTTTTGAAGAACATTTTACAGGGCCAAAGTGAATGCATTTGGAAAATGACAATCATCATAATCCTTTTAAGTCTAGTCAAGCAACTCCTAATGAATGCAACCAACAATTCTGATGGAATATTTTAGTACTGGGGAAGTTACAATAAAAAAAATCAGGCCATTTTGCAAAATTGTTTCCATTTGGTTTAAAATTCCATTTCAGAGAAGAATGGTATCTAATGGTTATGTTTTGACATTTTTTGGAACAGAATGTTTTAGTTGTTTTTCCAAAATATTTTATATATAGAATACTGAAGTTAAATGGAATATACTTCACTACTGTCAGACCCAAAGTCTGACAATCCGAAATCATGTTTGCTTTTATGCCTCTAGATTTTCTTCCTAAGTGCTTACATTTCCATGTTTTACTACAATTGAGAGTGTAATCCTCTTAGTCTTTCCCGAAACTCCTATCCTAAAAGTACCACCTTGCAATACTGACACCTCTAGTCAAAGATATATTGATTCTGGTAGAACAAGGCAGTATATATAAAAGACCCTCAAATAACGTTATTGCCAAAGATCTGCACAGTATGTGACACTGAAATAATAACCAAAATTTAACTAACCAGAGAAGGAGATAATATTAATAGGGCCAACCACGAATAAATGTCAGTGCTCTATAAAAAAAATTTGTTCCTGTTTGTCTGTGATTTTGGGTCACAAAGCTGCCAAGCCAAAACAAGCATGGGGAACAGCATTTGCCAGAACTGCCCCTGCACCCTGGGCTCACAAATACCACAGCTGCTTGCAGCCCTGACTTTTTTTTTCCCCCCAAAAAATGCTTTTTCAGGGATAGCCACATACCCATCACATGGGAAACTAACTGAAAAAATCCTTAAGTTTATTATCACTTGAAACACAGCCAGCAATTACATTTCCTTTGCACAGTCAAGGGAAAAAAAAAAAAGATACTGTAAGGCTGCATGTCAGTCATCTTACTCTTACAAAGAAGTCGGACAGCTCTTCTGGACAGAACTGACAGTTTTAATTTCTCTGGATTTCTCAGTTACAGACTAGCACTTAGGACAGAATACAGTACTTTCTACACCATGGCATGTCTCTGTTTTGTTATTATTGTTTGGATTTTTTTAATTTACAAAACAAATATCAGCACCATTTAGTCTTTTTTTTCCCCAACCCCAATACACAGTAATGTCATACCCAGAGCTGACAATCTGTGGGCAGATCTCATCAATCACAAACATCATTAGGAGAACTAGCAAGAAAAAAGCGTATCCAGCTTGGATAACCATCACATGGAAAATCTTAACACGATTGCTAAATTAGCTGAGAAAGAAAGGTGTGAAAGAACCAATGACCAGATTCCACATCCCAGAAGCAAAGCAAGATTTTCATTAACGTGGCTGAATAAGATATGTTGGGAGAGGATGAAGAGAAAGAATACCATTTTGAAAAAAACGTTGTTGTTTTTTTTTTTTTTTAAATTTAAATTTTATTTGGTGTCAAACTGCTGAGACAGAAGCCAAGACAAAGCAGAGAGTTCTCGCACAAAGAGCTTCCCCCGGTCACCCTCTTTCCAAATGTCCCATATACTCAACTAAATCACAGCATGTAAGAAACTATCTAGATCCTATAAGGAAGAAGGAAATCAAGGAACAACTGTGATGTACTGATCGTATATTTATGCTCCATTAAAAAGTCCATTTACTTCTAATTGACACAAGGTATTAAGGGGCTGGATGCAGTGCCTGTGCCCAGCTAGCATCGGGGGTAGAAGAAAAGGTTGCATTAATTCTCTAGCAACTCGTAACCGCTCTCCAACACCTCTTAACACTACAGGCACCAACACAACAAGTTTGTAAGAAAACAAAACAAAACAAAAAAACACCTGGAAGATAGATTAAAAACAAGGCAGAAAGATGAAATGGAATTTAATAAGACACAAAACGACTTTTCATGACGCTTCTTAAAAATTAAAGACCTGGAATTCCATCTGGGAGATGAGAAGATGAACATGATTAGAATTGTTCTGAATATCTTGTGTCAAATTTATGGTCAAGCAGTTCCCTATAGCAAAGTTTCACATCTTTCTCCACTGCCTATTATCTAAGAATCGTATCACGCAGAGTATAGAAAAATTAAAGCAGTAGTATATGGACATACTATTTATTATGTCCCAGTTCCTTACCTTAGCCCAACAAGTTGATCAGCACACTCAGTATCTGAGTAAGACTTTAACTTGGTTAGCAGTTAAAAAGAAGACTCAAAACAGAAAAGACTGACATTAGTGGAACAGCAACAGAAACAATGAAATGGTGCATCGGTAAACCAGACCTTTGTCCAATGACAGCACTCTTCTTCTTCTTTTTTTTTTTTTTTTTTTTAAATCAGAAGCCCTGATTAATCTTTATGTAACAGCAGCTGGCACCCATTCTATCTACCTTCTTTCACTTTCCTGTTTGCAAAAAACAGTTTAGTTATTGCATACAAAGGAATGTTTGTCAACTTAAATATTTTTTCTAAATATAGATCAGCATATATATGTATATACACACACACATCTATATATATGGACATCCATGCCAAATTTAATGACAGTGAACATCAATACGAGACTTTTTTCCTACACACCTAGACTCACTGTCACTAATAAAAAGAGTAAGCACTTTGTTTACAGTACATTGAGATATTAAACCTACTACAAAAACACAGGAATCAAACATTTTTTGGAAGAACAGCTTTAATGCCAAAAGACTAAAACCAACTTAAGAACAATGCTATGCCCTACATAGTAGAAGCCCTGGATTTTCACTTCCCAAACTTTAATTCAAAAATAAGAAGAAAAAAGCCATATTTATCACAAGCAACTTCTGAGATTTTTAAAATTAAGATTTTTTTACATTGATAAAATCCATTGCAAAAAAATAACAAAAAAATAGTTTACTTTTAAAAACAAATCTATTCAATATTACTTTTGAAGTTATGGCCTTGTATTAAAAGCTCAGCTTACAATAGTCTATTTTTAAAGGAGGTAAGTAGCACTTCGGTGTCAGATATGCTGTCAGAAATTTTAAAGTTAAACCACTGCAAACTTGAAGAGCAACCAGTCAAGTATCACTTGATGGAAAGCAAAGTTTGTTGAAGTGCTAAGCACTTTCTGAAAAAGGATTAAATCAAAATCCTGTCACCAGCTACATTACTGAAAGCAGGAAAAGCAACTGACACTGAATAAAAAAAGTGTAACTTGTTTTGCTTATTGGTGTTCTTAGGGTAGCAGATATTTGAAAAAAAAAACAGATTTACTAGTTGCAAAACCTTGAAGGACACGGCTCAGGTGGAATCGGGTGCATTCAATTCACTTATTTCCAATGCAAATGCTGTTTTGACCTATTTCTTTTCCTGGTTCTTCTATATTCTGGGTAGTTTTATTAATCAGGTAATATTGCACATTCTAACAGAAAAATCAAATTCCATTAAAATGTGATTTATATGGACAAGAAAAAAACTAGAAAAAATACAATATCCGCCAGTTAGCAGAACATAACGGATAACAAATAAATATATGATAAACCAAACAACACCTTAAACAAAGAAATTATTTGCAAAAAGTTTCTGCAGAGGGATTTGAAGCTTGTGACACTGCTCATAATTACAAGAAATTAAAAAGTGAGAAAGGAGACCAGCAGGAAGTGAGTAACATGATGTTTCTCAGAAGTTGGTAGTCAGTATTTATCTTCAAGGAAGACTGAGGACCAGAAAATCATAGTAGCGTTCATTAGCTGGAATCTCTGGAGCTTGTCTAACCCAACTCCTACTTGAATTAGGTCTACACCCAGCAAGGCCAGGTCAGCCATGATGCAGTTTTATTAAACCTGTCGCAAAAACTTTAAAAATGGCAATGTCAAGATCTCTCTGGGTGACCTGCTCCAGTCCTACACTACGCTGCCACTCAGTTCCAATGAGTTTTGACCACTGAGTGTCAGCCACATTATACAAACGAAAAACCTTAAAGTTCAGATTACCCTCATTGGCTATCAAATGTTTTATCAGCTTTTACAGGTTCATAAATCCTTTTGTTTTCCATGCCAGAAAGAGATAAACATAAAGCTGCTATATAAACTGCAAATGAAATTCTATTTAGAAATTACCACCTTAATAGAATTTGAGATTGTAATCTGACATGTTATAAACCATCAGGGGATCTACTTCTTGTCAAACACGCAGAAGAAAACAGTACACTCATTAAGAAACACCTTTTTTTTTTTGACTCAAATCTTAACGTCTTCCACCTTCATGTATTGATTTTCCACCAGTACAAATCACACTTCCTTCTTCAGACCATCTGCATGGGTAATGGGGCAGAATGGCAGACAAGAAATTACTTACTGTCTACTAAATTCTCCCCTGCTGTTAAAACCTGGCCAGCACACCTGGGCTGTCGAACACTCCATAATGTTTAGTGCTGGACTCCAGAGATGATCCTGAGTGCTATTATTCTAAAGATGGTCAGTGGTGACCACAGTTACTTTAAGAGCTTAATGCTATTTTTCACATTTATAGCAGTAAAAGTTCTGTTGGGGTGGCAGAAGACAATTTGATATTAGAAGATAACATGTAGAATAGAAAATTTACACAACAAAAATATTCAATTTTACATCACAATCTATATGCACACTTCAGAGAAAAAGCATAGGAAACAAAAGGAGACAATAACCAGCAGACCATCCTCCAGATGTACACTTATAAATACACTGTTTGCAACCATGCTCTGAAGTTCTCCAGCTGAAGTCATGAATCAATAGGATTCATCTTCAGTCTGTCCTACATTGGTACAAGCTGGTTCTTCACAAGTTCACTAAGTTTACTCCAGGGTATGGCAATATCATGTTACAGCAGCCCCAAGGACACAGCAGAACTGCTTATCAGAAAAGAAGCTCACAGGCCGTCCGTTTTAGCTATGGGCGTGGCATAAAAACCAAGGCAGAAGGGTTGTTGTGGTCCCAGCAGATCCTTTGGTATAATAGCTGCCAATTGGTTCCCACTAGAAACTGCTGTTGAGTTTAGTGCTCACAAACATGTATACACACCAAGACTTTATGCATTTGCCAGTTTTATAATATCTAAGGACAAGGCCATACAAAACTGACCAAGATCTATTCTTAGGAAAAGTGAAAGCTTACACCGTGATATAGCACCAAAAGATAGCAGATACCCAAGGTAAATGCATACCTTATGAGTTCAGTGCTGTAAAAGTTGTTGTTAGTATAAAAACACTCACCGGTATGTTTGTTGTTGTGTGATAGGCAGCCTGGTCTTTGAGCTGTAAGCCCAAATTTCCACACAGCTGAGCAACCCCCAGGTGTATATCTGATTTCTGGGGAACCTTGGTGGGGGTGTGGACTTTGGGTATAGTTTACACAGAAGAGATGACAACAGCTTCTTACATCCCTTGCTTTCCATAAGAAAGGAGCAGGATAGAAGCAGCCCACATGTGGTGTGAGGCTGGTACCACCAGTTGCTGCTGGCCTGCTTCCTCCCAGCACCATGGGCCCAGCTTTCTCACTGATGGCCCCCCAGCACAAGCCCATTGCTGGAAACACTGCGGCCCAGACAAGAAACTATGCACAAGTACTCAGCAACCACACCTCTCACAGCCTCAAGTTGTCCCCGATACACGTGATCCTCTTGCTACTGTCCAGAATAACAGCAAGCTGGGATACTTGAGACAGCAGGGGGAAGTTTTGATAGCCGGGAAACTAAAGGAGGGGAAAGTGATGCACACGTGCACAGTTGCAAGAAGTCAGCAATAAAGGCTCATGAGCTCCAGTTGAGATCTGGCCCTGCAGCCTTTCTTCTCAGGGCACTTTCCTGCACTTGAAGTTTGGGGAATAGTTATTCGTTGAAGAGTGCAGAGCACGCCATTATGCAAGTTCAAAGGCTTCTGCTTCCAGCTCCACAATTCTTGCCAGGCTGGAGGTGATTCACAACAAAGGTAGCTCACGTGTCTCTGCGGTTCAACGGAGTGGCAAAGTGAATCGGCTGCTAGTAGGTAATGTAATCGTGCCTGTGCTGATGGGGAGCAGCCCCTATGAATGCTGTGGGTACCCAAATATGACCAGGCACCCAAACGTGACTAGGCCTATGCTTGTAGCACACAAGTCGACGTACCCTTTCCCAAATACTGCCGTTCACCGTTCACAGATAACCACAGAAAGCAAACAGCAGCTCCATACAGCAACCTGCATGGCTAGGCAAGCACACCTTACAGCGTGCTCAGCACCCTGAGCTCAAGCTTACGTACAGCGTGCGATAGCAGGCTTAGGTAGTGAACCCAGCCCGGGCAGCGCTGCAGCTGACCCAGGCCAGACCTGGGGCAGGGTCCTGTGGGACAGGATCTCCTTCAGCCTGCCATCTCCACCCGGCAGGGGAGGCTCAGGGGCCCGCAGCCCGGCGGGGCAACACCCCCTTATCTGCTCCGCGCCCCCCAAGCTCAGGACGTGCGCGCAGCGCCGAGCTGCCGCTTTCCTCCTCTTCCTCCCCACCCCGCCGTTTCCACCCCCGAACCCCCCGGGGTCGCAGGGAGAGGCACCTGTAGTTGTAGCCGCCGAAGCGCTGGCTCTCCCGCAGCAGGGCCCGGTACAGCCGCAGCACCTGGGCCCGGCTGGCCGCTGCCATGTTGCCGACACCAGGCGGCTCCTCCCGCCCGGGCCGCTAATCCCCGCCCGCAGCGCACGGGGCCGCGCCGGTTCTCGGAGCCGCCTCCCGCCGCCTGCGGCGGCAGGGCAGGGGAAGGGGCAGGGCGGCGGCGGAACGCGCGGCGGGGCGGTGAGTGGCGGCGCGGGCCTTGCCTCGGCCACAGCCGCTGGACCTCGGCCCGCTGGGGCCCGCGGCCTAGGCAGCCCGGCCCGGGCAGCGTTTAGCGGCGGGTGGGTGTAGCTGGAGGGCTGCGTGGTCGTCCCTGGGGTGTTTGTGGCCTTGAGGAAGGCGGGAGTGGTGGAGGGAGAAGAAAGTGCAGCGTGGAGGTGGGATCGCTGTGGGGCCTGGAAATAAACAGCAGTTAGCGTGTCGTCTTTGCGTTGGAGCCTCTTTGTGACAGGCCAAGAGGCCACGGGCACAAACTGGAACTCGGGAGGTTTCACGTGAACACCAGGAAACACTATTCTACTGCAAGAGGGACCCGGCATCGGCACACGCTGCCCAGAGGAGTTGTGGGGTCTCCCTCCTTGGAGATCTTCAAAAGCCACAGCCCTGGCAGCCTGCTCCGGGGAGCCCTGCTGGAGCAGGGGCTTGGACCAGAGGGCCATGCCACCCCAGCCATTCTGGGGTTCTGTGGCTGTGAATCGTTCCTCCTTCAATATCCCGTTTAAGTTGAATTCTGTTAATGAAACCATAGCTAACGCTTGATCTGTACAATTGTAGCTCAGATACTGGTTAAATTAACCTCCCTTAGAAACTCTCATTGTTTAACAAGGATTTCCTGCCTCAGTACTTCCATTTTCAAGACAAAGCCTCCACGTACCATTTTTCTTATTTTTTTCCATAGCCATGAGAAATGACTACACAGGTTATATTGGTGAGTTTAACACACAGGCCCACGTGTTAAAACTGGCCTTGAAGAGGCAGTACCCAGGCAGCAGTCCATATACACAGTGCCTCAGTATTGTATCGTCCAGAGAACAACAGGTTAATTGAACAATTTAACAAGTAGGTTCTACGTGTTTTTATTTGGTAAATATTAGACTTTATTTTCCACTGCTGTGAGGCTGGGGCTCTTGTTCTACTTAACCACCTAATTTGTTGTTTATGCTTGAGGCATCCTGATCCTATTGTTGCTGGAAACTAAATGCATAACATCCTTTTCTGCTGAAAGTTTTGCCACTGCAGAAGAAATTTTACTTTGTAACTTAGATGTATGTTGCACCAGCTGTATTGATAATATCAGTAATATGATTTCTGTGATTACATGTTCTTTCTTCGCAGCATATTTTGTACATAAACAGTGTTTATATATATATATATATATATTCTACATGTGTCTCTGGCAAAAGTGCTTAAATTGTTGCTGTGGATTGAACTCATATTTTATTATATACATGTTTGAGTATTATTGTTTGTGCCGGTAGTATATCTGATGCAATTGCATAGAAGTAAAGTAGTTCTTAAATAATGTAGGCATCAGTGGAGCTTCTCAAATTCATCTTTGCGTGCATTCTTACATGGTTGCTATATTGTAACAGTCCCTTTAGGCTGCTGGAAACTGAGATTTTCCATACATATTTCCAAATTTCTTGGATGTTCATTTTATCATAAACCAAATGTAGAAATTTTATAGGAAATAATGCATTTTTATAGAAAAATGCAAGCCAGGTGGCAGTGTGATAAGCATCATGTTTTTGAGGCCTTTCTCAGAAGTCTCCTCTTGTCTCCTTTTTCTGTCTTAAACTTTATTTGACGTCAGGAGGCAAGAACAATTTTTAAGCCAAAACTTCTCTTTATGCAAACTAATGCTGTTGACTGGAAAAAATATTTTCATGTGTGTTTTCCTATTGCTTTTTCTTGTAAGCTATAGATTATGTCCTCAGAAGTCCTGGCATTCTGTAGCAAGTGGGAGTTACTTCTGCTATGGATGAAGTCTGTAATTTTAATAGGATGGGTTGCATGTTCCTGCTAGCCTTATGTTTAGGTGCATTACTGCAAGCCTGCAGAGAATTTCAAGCACAGACTCAGCCCAGATGACCCCTGTTGTGTCCTGTGGCATCATATTGGAACCTATGTATGAGGAAGCAGAAAAGATGGCTTCCTTAAACTGTCTTCTCCTTTCTAATGGGAATCCACACCTAAATTTAGTTTAAACATCAAGTCAGGACCAGTCAAGGTGTGGGAAGATGTTTTTCTTTCCTTCCCCCCTCCCTTTTTTTTTTTTTTTTTTTTTTAAAAAAAAATGGTTTAAAACTCAGCACTGTTTTATTTCTACCTTTTATGGGGATGGGAGATTTATTTTTTTAATTGCAGGCATGCATATCATTGAAGGGGGTTGGTCAGTGTTCATTTGTACAGAAGTCTTTACTTCTGGCATTTAGTCCAAGGGAAGAAAATGGCCTGTGCTTTTCCTTTCTGCATCTCTTGTGATCAATAAGCAATTTGAGAATGATGAGTAGTATCAATATTTGGAATAGTTACCAACATTTTGAATCTGTAGCTGCTTAAAAGAAAAAGAAGGGGAATTTGGATGACGTACCTGAAAAGACCGTGGACTGGTGTGAAAGGAAACAGCTGTTATATTCTCCAGTACATATTGGATGTTCTATTGCACGTTGCCAAATTGCTCCTTGTGGTACAGTATCTCAGCTTTATGACATGGCACTCAACACTTTAAGAGAACATGTGCTTTCCTTTTGTGCTGCTGTTCGTGTTGATTATTTTTCTTTTGGGGTCAGAATGATAATTGATTGTTGTGATATTATCATCTCTTAATTATTATTTTCTAGTTTGTGAAAACTTGTTAACTTTTCCCTGCTGCTGTGGTGCTTTCTCTCTCTCTCCTTTCCTGCAGTTAGTGTTGATGGACAGTGAGATCCTATCCGTCGTAGAGCAGATCCTTTAAAATAAGGGTGGTAAATCAAGGGAAGTTTTGGATTTCACTCACAAATGTAATGAATTACAGTTTAACCATTTCCTATAGTAAGCAAGATTTCCATAGTATCAAAAGGAAGCCTTGAGTATAATTATGCTTTTTTTTTTTTTTAAAAAATATATATATATATATTTATTTGATTGTCTTATAGGACAGGACATAAGAGGAAATTTTTAATCAGGAGGAGAAAATTCTGTGTTTCAAATTCATCTGTGCTCCTGAGTGCGTCTTGGAAAACTCTACATAAGAGTTCAGAGGGAAGAAAAAGCAGGAGGAAACTATTCTCTGTCATTTTTAATATTACTCCATTTCTTTTTGAACTGAATTGCAGAATGTTTTGTAAAGTAAGACTGTAAGAATAGCAATAATAATTAAAAAGAAACAAAACATAATGCACCAAAAAAAATCCCCACACTCAAATCCAGCAGTTGATTTTCTGATGTAATACTTGCTCATGTCAAGGAATTCCTGTTTCATCATTGCACCTAAACCTTTGCTAGTTCCTGATTCCTAGTGCTGCAGGTATTGGACTGGAGGGAACAGCAAATTTTGTTTTTGTTTTTTGACCTTAGTTTTAATTCTGTAATTTCCTGTGGCCATGTGCAACACCAGAGCATTTCATGGACATTGTATTGCCTGCTAATTGTGTATCATGGTAAGTAGCTGGACAGTGTAGTTTGGCAATTGTCGAACATGTGTCTATGGAGTACTTTGAAATTCTCGAATAAAAAATGCTATAGCAGTCCAGAGTTCAAAAGATATTTTTTTTTTTTACAGGAATAGGCCAAAGAATAAGTAATAGGGGATTAATATTACTAATAATGTTCAAATAATTCAGTGTGTTCAAATAATTCAGCTACATCAGATGCATGACACATCTGACCTTAATGTTGATGAAATCCAAGGTATTTTTCTGGACCAGAAGCCAAGGAGTGAAAGTATTTCCAGTGTGGTCATTTGCTATACTGAAATTTTACTGAGAAACTTAATCATGGGAAGAGGAAAGGACAGGATTTATTAAGTGTTGTCATCCATGACCTCATCAATTCACAAGTGCTTTCTCTGCTGTGCTTTCCGGTTTTATCTTGTCGAGTCTTAAATAACTTCCTTTTCCATGGGAAAAATAATCTACTTTATATCGTGTCTTGCTATTAAGTAGTGCTTTCTGCTGCGTAGCCTAAGCCACGCTCTTACCTAAGTTCATCCTGCTATTTCAGTTATGCCTCTTGGGGTCACTGTGTGTAATTCCTCTCCCTTGTTTTTTACACTATCATCGTATTCTCCACAGCTGTCATCCAGCCAGGCTAACTTATGTAGTTTTTTTGATTACTTTTCTTCTTTCTAAGTAGATACTGAAATTTTTAGCCCAGAAAGCAAACTTAGCTGGAAAGCAAGGACTGATACTTTGTTTAACAGTAACTGATAATCTCTCTGTAGCCATCCCCCCACATGTTTTTTGCTGATTTGTGGTTTGCAGTTGATAGGCTGGTTATAGAGGGTACTGCCAGCCTTTTTATTAAGGACTATGATTGCATCTGAGACATCTTGCTAGAGCAAAGTTTGTCCCTCTCTTGAGTTTATTTGTGATTGTATGTGTGATTTGTATCATATATGATTTTTTTATGCAAATATGTATAAACACATGCACACAGTCATATGGTGGTTGTAAAGGTGAAGGTCATGCTATTCATCCCCAGTTTTCAGTGCTGCAGCGTTGGGGATTCATTCACATCAGGTACTGTTCTGCAGGTGTTTTTTTTTGTTATTTATTTATTTTATTTTATTTTATTTTATTTTATTTTATTTTATTTTATTTTATTTTTTTTGATTACCCAGACCCACATTCCAGGTATGGGAAACCAAAGGCCACCTGTAGCTTGTGTGCATGCTGGTTCTTCCCCTGTTCCTTGCACTGTGGGCATGGCCCATGATACAGGGGCTAGCTCCGCCCAGGTCATGGGCTTTTGTTTATTGCTTAAGTCCTCAATGAATATCCACTTCACTAAGTGTTTCCTTATGGATACTCATTTAGCGGTGATTTCCTGGAAGTAATTCCTAAAGCATAGTATCAAAAGGGGATATCTCATTGCTGTCAGCTACAGTGGAGCTGCTGTAGGAAAAGTTATTATCCAAGGTAAAATAAAAGCTGAGAGTTTTGTGTAATGTGTGGAAAACATGTAATTGGGGAAAGATGTGACGTCTGCAAAAGGTACATGTGGGACACTAATATTTTGAATTTTTACTGAAAGAAGGCTTAAGCAAAACAGTGGTTTACGATACGTGTGTAAAGCGGTAAGGATGAGGTGGGTTGTAAGCAATTTGCCTGTTTAATTTTCTGACTGTGGTGAGGAGAGGGGAGATGTGGCTTTCCATTTGTGATGTGTTTCCCTTTTATATGATGCCATGCGTCTATGTGACATTTTGTTCTGTTAGCTTGGACTTTTGGTCCAGAAAAAAAGAAGTTTAAATATGAAAAAAAAAAGCAAATCTAAAGAGAGTATTTCTGATGTGGGAAGGAAACTATCGAGTAACATTTTCATTTAATTGAGGAAAATAATAAACCTGTATTAGAGCACTGTAGTAATGGTGGTCTTTAAGGTAATACCTTAATTTGGCATGATCCTTGGCATTTTTGATCTTTTATTCTCTGTCAATATCAGTTTTTTGTCCCTGGAGCTCTGGCCAGCATTCATAATAGTGCATTAAGAACATGTTTATCAGTATCTCATGCTTCTGATGCATTTATAAGATAAGATAAATTGTCAATATCTCCTACGTGCCTTCACACTTCTGGACAGAATTTTCTTCTAATTTTATTCCTGTTCTAGGTCTTTATATCTGGGCTGATTGTGTCAAAATTTGCCTTTCAGCCTGTCCCTGAAGAGAAGGAATGAAGCACTAACAGGCAAAGGAAGCAGGGCTGCAAAAATATTATCTCCAGTTGCTGGTAAGTGGTTACAGATATATTTAATCTTCTGAATCTGTCTTTGACACCAGCATTGTCAGCCTTTTTAGTTAATAACAAGTTTTCAGTCCTTGTCTGTTTAAAATAGGAACAATGAAAAAGTATTAATCACCAACTGTTAAAGACCTTGCTACATATCTAACTTTGATTTCATTAAAATGTATATCTGATGTATAGATTTCATGGGTTTCCTTACTCCCAATACCAAGACAAAGAAAAAGATGAGATTCAAGATAAAAAGATGGGCAGTAATAATATTCTAAAGGACAAGTTATATATTTACAGTGGGGTGCGTCCATTTCTTTGAGTGTAGTTCCTTTTAAAGCTGTCCAACTATATATGCAGTAAGTTGCTGTTCAGTGTGAGAACAGCCAATACACTGTCCTTACTTTACAGATCATTTATCACAGAATTTCTAGGTTGGAAGAGACCTCAAGATCATCAGGTCCAACCTCTGACCTAACACTAAGCTTTATAGTTGATCCAAGTTAGAATCCAGCACAGGATGTGGAGGGACTAAGGTCAGTGAGCTTAGATGAGAAGTAATAGTTATAGCCTTACAGTATCTCACCATTAACTTTCCAATGTTATTTTCCTCTCCTGGACATAGGATAGCCTAAAGGGAGAGAAAAAAAGAGAGAAGCAGCAGTGGGGAAGGAGTAGTTTGAAGTACATTTCTGGCAAGTTTTATGGAGAGCTCCTGTGTCTGGATTCCTGCATTTAAACATCTGCTTGTTCTAGATTCCTGCATTTAAATATCTGCTTGTTCTAGAAACTCTGGGATTAAGTTTTTCAAGTAGGTCTCATACCCTAGGATCAGTTTTGTTGTTTTTTTCTTGGTACTATAAGTGCTTTGTTAATTTCTATCAATTTTTATGCAGGTGAGTTATGTGGGTAACTTTCACCTTTTTTGAAAATTATTCCTGGTGAAGTGTATTTGTGTTATTAATGTTGAAAAAGCAGGTAAACAGGGCAGATTGTCAGGGTTCTTGCAGAGTTTTACTTGTGCTTCTTTAAAAAAAAAAAAAAGGTGTATGATTTGAAAATTGGTTTGACATTATCTTTTTGTTTTCTCAGTTATTTTTGCTATAAACATAACTTTTCTTCTGCAACACTGATTGCAACTTTGATTTTATTATACTAACTGCTATCAGGGTGAAAAACTATATAGTACATTATTCCAGCACTTCCCTTGGGAAGTTAATGTTCTAAAATGGACAGATACAGCATTGCACATACAAAATGATCAGCTATTGAAGAAGTAATTAAATGTCATCTCCCTATAAAGGTTTGTTGGACATTGAAAAGCTAGTTGTCTTTTATGTTGGCATACTAGCTTTGTCAAGTTTTATGGAAGAAAGTTGTTCCAAGTAGAGTGATGTTGAGTGATAAAGTAAATGATTGAGTGGGGATTTACATAGGTTATGGCATCTTATGTTTTATGTAACGTAATTGGTTAGCTTATTTTTCTGTTTTATCCTATTTCCCTCCTTGCACAGACTGTTTTGTATTCCCCCAGCCCTCACCCTGAAATTTATTTTATTCTGATACTGCCATGCTTCGTTGTTTTTTTGTGATATATTTTAATGTAATGTTTGTTCTACAAACAAATTATGCTGTATACATGAAGACTTGGACTCTTAGTGGAAAAACCATGCTTGTTGTATTTTTTAAAATTTATTTTTAATTTTAATAAACACTATTTAAAAGACCTCACAGGTTCTACTGACTCCGACTTCTCACCTGATATTAAGAGTTCATTTGATCACAGCTGCTCTCATTTGACCCTGACTGCTCTCATTTCAAACCTGGAGTGACAGAGCCTGCTAGATCTGTGTGGAACTTTGCATGTTACAAATTGCAATTTTACAAATGGTTTTGAAGAAAAAATAAGAGACTGTTATATTTTAACTTTTTGGTTTTCTTAGTATGTAATGGATGTAACATTAACTTAAGATTGTTTTGTCATTTATGACCTTGACCTATAATAACTACTTGTTCTTCATTACTAGTAGAGATTTGATTCTTTCATGTTGTTTTCTCTTTTTCTGCAATTTGTATAGCTTCTTCCACCCAGTCAGTCTCTATATCTTGGCTCAAAAATGCAGGATGTGGGGATATTGCCTTTGTTTTCTGAAGAGTAGATGGGTAAATACTTCTATGGACCATAGTTTGAGATGTGTATCCTGAGCTCTGTGTTTTCTTTTCACTAAGGCTTGCTTATTTTCAAATGCCTGGTGTCACAGAAGGGTTCTCTGACATAATTACAATATATAGCTGCCTCAAGGCCTTTCAAGCAAATGTTTTCTTTCAGTCTCTGTGCTGTGCTTTGTCTAGAGTAAGTATATCAACATTAGCCAGCCTTACAGGATATGTTACCTGGTAACGCTAAATTACCATTCATGCTCAAGCATGATGCTGCTTGGGAGCCCATTGTGCATACTAGTACTGTGTGCATATTCTATTTTCTAGCATTAGTGACAGACGAGTAAGTTAGTGATGCTGGTCTTGTTCTTTCTATTGTAATACTGTCACACTTTTTTTTTCCTTGTATTCTGGTAGCAGGAATGGATGGAGACAAAATTAAAACTTATGTTCTTACTTCCTCTGCTTTGCTTGCTACAGAATATTTTGGAACTAGCTCTTTAACAAGTTACAGAAGATGTCCACGCCTTTTGAATGTTGTAAAATCAGTAGTGTTCATGATCAAATGTAGTGTTACGTGGTAGGTATGCCTGAATACGTATGAAATATCATTGACTAAATTATTCCTAGCTGTAAAATTTAACAGAACCAGAGCATGATTGTATCAGGAAATAAGAACAGATTTAAGCAAATCCATGCTAAAACTTGTCTGATATTTATATGAGAAGGCAGAATCTTAAACTGAGGGATTTTATTTTAAAATTTCTAAGAGTATTTCTTGGCAGCACTGTCTATAATTCAGTATCATTTGTTGCAGTTAAAGTATTTTTAAAGAAAAAGACTATTGCTTTTTACCCTTAGACTTTCAACATATTTAATACATTTCTTTAGTTACATATATATATAAAGTATTTCATAATATAAGTAGAATATTTACAAATTGTATATTCTTCAGTTATGAATGTATAGGGGTTAACAACAGAGAGGAAACTCAAAGTAAAATTTTAAATCCTGTTAATGAAGGTTGGCTAGGCAGTTAATTCATGCGAGTCTTCTTGAATATGCTTGTTTTTAGGAAAGCAAAGTAAGTCTTTCATCGTGCAGGCCAGCAATGTGTTGGAAGACTGATGAGGCAGCAGAGTCTTGATAAAGACATGGGATTTTGAAGAAATAATTATCTGCCCACCTGTGGATTAAATTTTATTGCTGGGATCAAGGAAATAAGAACAGAGTAGTTAAAATAATATATAGAGAGCAAATAAGGTTACTAAAAAGACCAGAGTAAAGGAAGCAAGACTGAAAATGCTCAGCACTGCAGCCTTATGTGGTTTTAATTTTATCCTCTGAAATTTGTATTGCTGTACCAACTGTACTGAGACAAATACTGTGGCTGCATGAGACTTGCTGACAGAGCTGTTCATCTTGTTTGGGAATCCTTCTGTCCAAGTACATTCAGCATTTTGTATAGTTGAAATGGGTTGGAATGAACTGCCATCTAGAAACTTATGTGGTAGGCTGCTTTCCCCCCAACTTCTTTTGCATCATGCCAGTTTAGTTGCTTTTTTCTGTACATTTTTTTCTGCCTTATTAATATCTACAACTCATGTGATTTGTTATGGAATATTAATGATGGCAGTGTTTCTAAACAGATTCCATAACGTAGCATTTATTTGCAATTCCAACCTAAGACTTTGGATTAACAGTTATTGTGAAATGAAGGGGTCTTCTGCTTCTAAACCTCATTAGCAGCGAAGGAACACAACAGACTAAATCACTGACATGTAAGTGGAAGAATAAAAAAATCTTCTGATTTCTTATTCGCTCAGTCAACAGAAAAAAGCTTCAGAAATGAGGAATCATACTAGAACAATAAAGGCTTTTGCATTATGTAAAGCAAAAATGTCAGTAAGTAGAATTTACTTCTCAGTACAAGCTGTAGGACCCCTTTACATGTTTCAGAGATAATGGGCCCTTATTAACGACAGTGAGCCAACAGTAATGTTTTAAAGTAGAAGAAAGTCTCTCAAGTGTTTTCAAAAGCAACATTAGTGCCTGGGTGAATTTATAGGTAGCTTTTTTTACTCATCTTAATCTATAATACAGTCCATGTTATTCTGCACATATGTCTATATTCACTTGTGTTGAGGTTAGAACCATTTCTTATTTTTTAGAGCAGGAAGGATGTGGCTGACTGGGTGGCATTGCATATGCAATTTTTATTGAAACTCTGTCTGAATACCATTTTTCATTTAAGCTTGTGTCCCTATATAAATGGAATGAGAAGTTTCAGATACAGTCGCCATTTCTCCTGTCAAAAGCTGACAGCTTCAGTTTTCATTTAACTTACTCTTGATTCTTTAACAGGGAAGAGTATTTTATATTATTTGATTTCCTATGCAATGCCCACTAGATTTGAGACATTGTTTATGTAACGTCTGGTAGCAGTGATGCATATATTGAATTCCCAAATGGAGATTTTACTCCTGGCCAGCTCTGCTTTAAGTCAATGAGAACCTTCATGCTGATCTGAACAGAGATTTGCTTAAACTCCAAGTACCAAGGGACTGAATTAAACATCTGTGTAGCACTGGGAGATGAGTTTTGAAGTGCTGAAATTAAACGATTTCATTTTTAATATCACCTACTGAAAAATAGTATGTGAAAAAACATTGTTATCAAGAATTGAATCGAAGGTTTTTCAGATAGGTTTCATGTATGTGTTTAGTAACACCCAATTGGCTGAAGTGGTCCAACAGTCGTTACATTGCATTTGAAATTTAATTAAAAATAGGCAGTTATTTGATCTGAATGTTCGTTCTTTTTCTTTGACTTTAAATTACTACAGACTGTTTTTCTCTTAATCTTAGGAAGCCTTATAAATTTAGTGCTCTATTTCAAGTACATTGGACTGACATTTCCCATGCTCAGATTCTGCAATATATTGCTGCAGTGGTGAACAATGTGGTACATAAATTTATAATGAGTGTAAACCTGTCTGTGAAATACCTAGTTGAAATCTTTTAGAACTATTGATGTAACAATAATAGTCTGTTTTGCCTCAAAACTTGGAGTAGCCTCTAATACAGCTTTATGAAAAAGATTATTTAATTTTATGTAACGTAGTCAACTATCAAATAATTCACTTAAAATTCAGCTCTGAGGGAAGATACAAAATCTGTAGACTCATGGAGTCCTCTTCACTTTCACACTGTCAGAGTGCTTTTGATAAAGAAGAAAGAGGATGGAGTAGCAGCTAGCTGCCTGGAACTGATCCACAGCTCATTGAATTAAATGGGATTTTTTTTCACTGGCTTTGATCATCTTGGAATGAACCTGTATGCATATGATCTAATTAGTAGCACGCTTGGGGAAATGCTGGTATGTTGGCTTTTCCAGTGTCTTACCTGCTGAGATGGTATAAAGCAATATATTTCTGTATCTATTATATGGCAAGTGTAGAAATACTGATGGTTGGCTTTCCTCACACTGGACCTCGATACAAAAGCTAGACATTTTACTGCTATAGGTTGAATTTGCTGGAGAGTAAAAAAAAAAAAAAAATTAATGTCAAATGTTTAGTTGTGCAGTAACGTCTTTACATCATGGTTCATGCTGAGGGTATTGCTTATCATGCTGTCTTTTTGTTTGTTTAAATCATGTAAAGTGGTACAGCTTCATGCTGGGAGGCACCTTGACATTTTATGCAAGTTTCAGGGTTAACCAGAGGAAACCTCTCTGTGTAAAGCCAAGTTTACGTCAGGTTTGTAGGCCAAACCATTGCTCAGTTGTAGCTGAAAATCACCAAATGTTCTTCCTTAGCCATCAACCAGATTTCTATCATAATATTTTGTACTCTGTTGCACCTTATTATGTCAGCTGCCCCAACTGCTGCAGCAGTTCCTTAAGTTAAGATACCATTTGTTGCAAGGAAAGGTGTTGGGAACTGGTTGTGTGTATTTACACTGAACGTGGAGATTCCATGAGGATCAGTCTTGTATTTGCTTTGCAAATATTGGCAGATACTATTGTGAGTCTGAATGATTTACAATCTAAGACTTTATGAAAGCTAGCAGGCTTTCTAAGTATTAGTAGCGTAAGTAGGAAGAGCAGGTATAAATACCAAGGTAGAAGATGGAGTGTGAGCTTGTATCCTTTCTCAATTTAGCAGCTGTGTAACTAGCCATGAATCTGTCACTTGGATTTACTTGCATTTCCCATAGTTTACATCCAGTTCACAGCCTGATAAATAGGGATGCTCTGATAGCTGTATATGTGTCATGAAAATGAGCCTAAAAAAATGAGGTCTGCATCAGTCAGAAAACATTAAAAGGAGCCCCGATTTTTTTCACGGGGGCATTTAAGAATTACTGAAGCAACATTAAGTAGTATACCAGCAAGATACTGGATTTTATGTGGTTCTTGCTGCTTTACAAGAAAAAGAGTTTATGTACTGCCTGCAACAGAGCATATGCCACTTTTGAGGCAGACATTGCCTTCATAAATAAGCATAACATGCTCAGGCCACACTGATGAGTGAATGTTTATCATCTACAATGATTTTAGGGTACAAAAATATCTGTGTGCTTTAGGGAATGATCTAGACCTGGGAGAAGGAATGGAGTAGGTGATCTAAGGTTATTTTTTTTGTCTCTAACTGCTGATTGATGAGCTCATATTGCTAATTCTGCGTTTGTGTTTGAGAAGAGACCAAGGTAAGCCTTTCTCTCAAAAAAATTATAACTTTTTTTTAGAAAAACTTCATTTCTACAGTATGAATCTAAGAAATAGTAGAGAAGACGTATTTTTGTTCTCCTGTTGTGGTGTCACATGGGAATAAGAGCATAGAAAAATATTGTTTAATAAATTAGAAAGCAAGATACATATATCTTGCTTGTTATATCTTTAAACATTACAGGTGAATGATCAGGATATTGTTGTGCATGTTGGGAAAACTTCAGTTTCAGGTTCTGTCAAAAAACTGCTGTTTGATGACTGCTGCAAGATTTTTAAAGATGTGATTAGAGAGTAGTTTTCTACTGATTAGGATTTGGTTTCTTGTGTTTGAGTATGTCAGTTAGTTGACTTGTCTGGTTCTTTCATAGTTTACTTTTCTTGCATAGTCTACTGTTTCAAAAAATTATCATCGTTGCTGTCACATCTCCCAACACTTAAAAAAGAGGATCTTTGGAAAGCAGTATCACAGAATCACAGAACTGTAGGGGTTGGAAGGGACCTCGAAAGATCATGGGGTCCAACCCCCCTGCCAAAGCAGGTTCCTCAGAGCAGGCTGCCCAGGTAGGCGTCCAGACGGGCCTTGAATATCTTCAGAGAAGGAGACTCCACAACCTCTCTAGGCGGCCTGTTCCAGTGCTCCGTCACTCTCACCATGAAGAAGTTCCTTCATATGTCGGTGCGGAACTTCCTGTGTTCTATCTTGTGGTACAGTAACTTGCATACATCTGCCCAGGATCACCCACAGAGGACCATGCAGTTTATGTGCTGCACATCCATTCTGTGCATATATTGATTGACTCTACGAAGTCTCTCTAGTAAACCCTCGCTGGTTCTAGTATAATTCAATGGCAGCTTGTTTCAGATTTCTGAATGTTGATCAATCTGTTCACACTTAAACGTGTTGCAGCCCAGTGAAAGTAGTGAGTGTCCTGGATGAATGGTATCTGAAGAAGTGAAGTAGATGGTATGTGAGTGTAATCTGCCCCAGAGTGGCAGATAGGCTGTGTGTTCTTCAGCAATGACCTTTACCAGTGAGAATAGACTGAAGCTGTGTCATTTTTGAGAACAAGAGTGCTACTTTGACTTATGCTGTGGCAGGGTGCTTTGTTTTGCAGTCATTTTTGAAGACACTGTTGCGTTGAGTTTAATGTTATTCTTAAAAAATAGTTTTAAAATGTAGATTCCAAAGGAAGTGAAGGCTGTGAGACGGTATGTGTAAGTCTGCTGTCAGTCCTTTTTCTGCTTTTCAAATTTCACAAGGGGTATCCAGATTTCAAAAGACAACAAACTACATATGTAGGTTGAGGAAAAAAGGCTGAATAAAGGACAGCACCTCTATTAATATCTCAGATAAAGTAGAGGTAATGGGGTGAATTTGTTCCTTATCACTGAAACTGCAAAAAAGCTTTGCCTCCAGACCCAGAGGAGATAAAGTTTTGCTGGTTCTGCTGCTTGCAAAAAAAGCTTACTCTAAGCTACTGAGCATGAATTATCTTCCGTTGGCTGACACATGTTACATAAATGGAAAAGAGAGAAGTGCTGTCTGAAATATTTTTAAAGAACTGAGAAGGCATGCTTTATGAAAAAGTCTGAAAGACAACATGTAAGCTTATGTTTAGAAGAATAGTGTGTGTGTATAGGGAAGGGCTTGAAACAGAAGACGTTATAGTTTCTATGAAATCACAACATTTGCTAATGATCTCCAAGACTGGGAAAAATAAATGTAAGCTGTTAGATTGCTGCAGAGGGAGAAGGCTGCTTAAACAATAAACCTTACACTGACACGTCTACATCTTTTAAAGCTGTCAAGTGTGTTGCCATCATCTGGAAAAGGACACAATAGCTTGTCATAAATGTATCAGCTTTCCTCCTCAAATGAACATCTCTGTTAGTGATGATATATGAGACCTTAAATTAATCATTTTTTAATGAAAGCTGTTCTCATTTTGTGGTTTTAAATTCCTTGCTACAATTAAATTCTGAAGTAGAAATATTCTAGGTGTTTGGAAAATAAACCCAAAATTAAGAAACATAATTTTGCAAATAGAAGTCCATAAAATCCATTCATCTTTACTTTTTTTTTTTTTTTTTTTTTTTAATTCTGGTGGTTTGGTTTACTGTAGAAATCACAGTTTATTCTTCCAGCATATATATATATATATATATATATATATATTCCTCAGTGCTGTGGATAAGCAGCTTTTCAGAGGGGAAATTATACCATCTTCGCCTTGCAGAGTTGCAAAGTCCATCAGTATGTTATGTTAGTAGCTAGACAGAAAGAAAAGAAAAGGTAGGGCATTTGTAGTATATCGAGCACTTCAAGTCAGGCATAGACAAGGAAGATAGTAAAACCAGGTTTGTGAGACCTGAGAAGTGAATGTATAAATGTGAGATCTCTCTTTGTGTGAGTTGTCAAGATACTTATGTAGCTTTCATTCTTTCCCATGTTAAGCATGTATAGTCTTGGAAAATATGCATTAAGTATAGGTTTGGTATTGTGTGTTAGCAAGCGAGCTCATGGGGGAGAGCGTTACATTCCAAATAGATATAATTATGTTGCCCAGAGAAATTGTGTAAACTCATCCCTGAAGGCATTCCAACCCAGCTAGATGAGCTTAAGCAGCCTCCATTAAATGGATGTGCTTTGGACAGTGTATTGCATTAGACTACCGCTGCTGGTGTCTTTTGAACCTAAATTATTCTAGGACTCTGTAATTCTGTGACTTACAGAAGTAAAGCTTGTATTCAATTTTAAAGGAGTCAGGTCCTGAAGACTGTTACCCTTAGGAGGAGTTAAGTTCTGTCTTCCCTAAGCCCAGCTCTGACTGTCTGTATCTTGCTGTCATTAGGCTTTGCTTTCCTGGTGGGCAGTTTTGCACTGCAGATGACTAACCACCATGAGAAGTTAAGATGTGGGAGATAGACCCTTATCAGAACAGATGTGTTAATTCTCTGAATTCTCTGGAGGACTTAAAACTGAGATTTTAAACAAGTTTTTGTATGCCGAGAGCAACAGGCACAAGGAGAACCTCAGCTGCTGCACCATTGGGCTGTTTGTATCTGGATCATGCTTTTGAGAATTCAGCATACCTGTTTTTCCCATTCCAGGGGAAATTACTGCAGTTCCAAAAGGTGATGGAGAAAGGTAACTCTTACTGTATTTTCTGTATTCCTTTCCCATTGCTTCTATTAAAGGTTTTTGGAGCAGTAGCACTATTCCAATGTATGCTTAGACAGTTTGTACTACAGTGAGCCAGCCAATTTGATTGCTTGAGCACCATAGTACATAAAAAAAAAAAAAAATGTTCCATTTAATTTGAAATAGTTTGACACTTCCCTTGTGTATACACACAGAAACACATAGACATACCCCACTGCAACTAAACAGCCTACCTTTAGGAGATAATGCCTTAGGTGTGCATGGTCAGGCAAGAATCTGAAACTAGGTGACTTTGCTCTGTTACTGGAAATATTCAAAGCAATTTGATTTAAAAACAAACAAACAAACAAAAAAACTAGTAATTTAAAATTGAATTCAATTGCTTGAAATACGAGATGTTTTATAAAAAATAAGATGACAAAGTAGTAGTATGTTTACTGGCTCTCCTTCAAGATGCTGTTCTGCCAAGCCTACTAGGTAATATATTTACATCCTGAAATGGTGTCGTATTTTATTTCACTCTTAAATATAATACTGTGGAGTACCTAAGATTTGCAGCTGTCAAACTGTATCTGCTCAGAGAATCACTGATGTTTAGTAAATATCTCATCACCAGGTACAATACAAATGTTGTAGAAAACCATAGTGATATTTCCTACCAGTGATTGCTAATAGGCTTCCCTTCTGATGGCCTGCCCAGCCACCACCTTTTTACATTTATAAGCTGTGATTTGAATTTGGAACGGGACTCTCTAGCTTTTATCCTCATAGGAAGCCACAGCATTAACAGAGATATGTGAAGCATTCTTTCTGTAGAAAGCTGGTTTTGGTCATTCTTGAGGGAAGAGTCCCGTGTTCTCTGTTGATCCTGGACACAAATAAACTACAACCTGGGGAATGTTTACCAGCACTAATGACTGTTATGTCATTTAGTCATGCATGACTGCTACGATCTTTGGGTTTTCTAGTCATCATCATCATCCCTTCTTATGAAAGGTAATAAGTAATTTTTAAAGGTTGATTGTAAATACCAGGTACAAAGGCTCTGTCTGGACTGACCATTGCAGCTCTGGACGCTCCCTGCCATTTCTTGGTAGCAACAGGATGTCTTGCAAGTGGCATAAAAACACGAAAACCTCATTTTCTTGGTTTCTCTAGATGTTACAGAAACAGATACTAGGTTCAGAAGTGAATATTTATATTCATGTCTTTTGTTCTCTTTTTGATTGCTGCAAGGAAAAAAATAGGCTATTTATTTTCTCAATGAAAAGCTCAGTGCTCCAAGACAAATTTAGCTCAACAGAGGAATGAAGAACCTTTACTACAATGAGCAACTTTACCCAGATGACTTATTTGCTGAAAATAATTAAGGTTATCTGGGTAGCTAAAAACTTTCATCTACTATGCACCAGAAGGAGCATCTGGTTTGTTTTGCTCATTTGTTTGCTTTGCTCATGGAAGTTTCCTTATTTTCCAAGCCAGCCAGGAAAGCCAGCATAATTATTTAAACAAAATTCTCCCTTGCATACTGTGATAAGGCCAAATAATTACATAGATTTATACACTTAGAGTGGATGCTCAAAACAGCTTAAAAATGATGATTGATCTGGCACAAGTTGTTTTCTGGACAGAGAACAGAGTTTACCTGTCCAATACTAGGATGGTTGGACTTTGCCATCATTAGGAGCGTTGTCACAGACTAATTTTTCTGAGGTAGAGTGGAAGCTGAAATTACCAGCATCAGCAAAGATATAATGCATTTAATTTGTTCTTCAAATGTGGCTTAAAATAATTCTACTTCAGATGTCCATTCTCTTAGGGAGAAATCTTTTTAAGCAGGTAAATTTGTACTTTTAAAGCTATTATCCACACAGTGCCTATGTTTGTGAGTAGAAATAAACCAACATAAGCTTATTAAAAGAATTCTATGGTACACAATAAAATTGAGTTTCTGTAGTTATCGTGCCATTGATTCTCAACTGTATAAGTTCTCTTAATGAGAAAGTAATGCCTTTTTCAAACTACTGGTCCTTCAGGCTTTGTTTCAGATATTTAAGTTGGAATGGATTCTTTTGGTTGCTGTGCTTCTATGAAATGATGGTTTCCAGAGGTGTAACTGTTATGGTTGGGCTAGTTAGTAGGTTCTTTATTTTCAGGGGGGAAGGTGCCAACAGTTATGGAATCTGGTAACCTGGATGGAAAAGAAAGGGATGAAAAACTGCTTTTGCCTTGTGATGAACAGCTACTGAATAATTCTGGGTACATTCGGGAAAAAGATCTGTTGAACAAAGCAGTAACAATTTATGTTCACTATGTAGAGTGAAATTTCATCTTTAAGAGAAATCCTAGTGTGTTGAAGTCTGAACCTGCTTCCACTGAGAGAAATAGAACTGTTACTTCCATGAAAGATTTTTCAAGCCCAAACTCTAAAATGCTGAAATATTTTCAGGCCTGGGCAGGGAAATTCTTACTAGTTATCTGTATTTAACAAATGTGAATGTTAGACAGATTAGAAAACTAAAATACAGTTTAAAATTAAGACCTAGAGAATTACATCAAGTCTTGTTGCTGTCATGCACACTGCTTTTTGAAGAAAATGCTGAAACTTTGGTATTTTTCTGAAGTAGGTTTTTAGCCAAGTGAAGTCTTTCTGAAGGTTGTAGTTTAGGAATATATCCATCTAGGTGATTACAATTTCTTCTTAAATAAATTAAGAGCATTATGCACACTAGAGGCAGGATGCTCTGCCCTGGGATGAGTCCTGTCCTCATAAGATCATTGTAATACAGTATTAAATTGTTTTAATGGACTGTAACTATAGGTCAGTGATATCAGTTATGGGTGTGCTTTTTTCCTTTTTACAGTATGAACAATTTAGTGCTTGGTAAAATGAGAAAATGTATCTTTAAATAATTTTGGGGTTGGACTGTTCTCAAAGGTGTGAGAAGTCTTCAAACAGTACATGCAAAGCCCTGCCCAAGGCCTGTTAGAAATAAGAAATTATTTGGCTGTGTGCTGTAGCTACCTCTGTTCTTTCCTGTAGTGTGGGTAAGATCAGTTTCCCACAGCAATGTACTGTACTCATATCATACCGAAAACACAAATGACTAAAAATAAGATACAGAAAACAAAAGGAGTGGAGAGGTGTTTTGCTATTAAAATATTGGATGATTAACTTTATAATAACTTTAACTTTTCTCCTGATGCATTTTTACAGTTGGCATTAAAGATTAAGGATGCTTGTTTTGCATGAAAGTTCTTAACGATGCAGGCTTTGCTCCAGATGTTTCAAATATATTTATTTTAAAAAACAAAACAAAAAAAAACACAGCTGTGGGGATGCCATGTGACCTGTAAAATCTATAACCTGACCTCAGGAGTGTTTTGGCTTTAGTGGAAGTCTCTTTCATTTGGATTTAAAGATGATTTTATGTTTGGCATTGTATTTGACAATTGTCTCTCTTAAACCAGGTTATTTCAAAAGGTGGGGGGCATTTCGTGCATGAAAGAAATAACATTAGCCATTTGTTGTTGTTACATGATTGTGGGTTGATGGTAAAAACAGGAATACAAAACAGTGGAAATGATTTGTGTGTTCAGCCACCCTTTAATGCTGGCTACAGTGTTGTCTTCTGTGCTTCAGCTGGAAGAGCCAAATTTTGCAGTTTGATTAAGCTGCTTAAGGCTTAAAGAACTAGGTGTCACACTTCAGTCCCAAGGATGGTCAGACTTCTTGTAGCTCTTGTGTTCTAAATTTTGTATCTCAACAACCATGTTTAAAAGAATTCATGCAATCAAAATAACTTTAATATGAAAAAATAGGTATCTTGAGTATTAAATTAATCATGAGTATTAAACAGACAAATAAACTTTCAGTGGTACGTAACTTTTCAGTTGCACCCAGTGCAGTATCTGTTTGCTTCATTTTAGTGTGAGTGGTTTTTAAACACTCTGTTGGGAAGTTCTTAAAAATCTGTTCTAATAACTGCTGAGGCAACACTGGCCTTCATACACATGGGCTTTTTACAGAACTCTGTCTTGTGTAGGCACATCTTTGCTCAGATTTTGTGTTTTGTATTTTGTCAAAAATGATTTTTGTTGTATCCTCCTTACTCCTCATACATGTTTATGTAAGCATATTTTAAGCTTAATTCTGTCACATTTTTGTTATATGGAATTCAAAAGTTAGCACCAAACATTTATGCACAAGTATTAGTGTAAGGGAAACTGAAGTGATTATGATAGCTTTGGATGTCAAAGATAGTTGTGAATGTATAGAGGTCTGCCTTGTTCTGGATAACTGTGTGGACCCAGATAGTTTTATGTGATTGAATTGCTTTTATTGAGGTGGTATAATTGATGATGTCAAAACAAAATAGTTATTTTTTTCATCTGCATATGTCATATATAAAAAATAAATAAAGCTCTGAATCAAAAGGTTATCTTGAAAATATCTCAGTCTTGGAAAGTTTGGATTTCTGTTCCAAATTCTAATGCCTTCATTCATTGTTCTAGTAAAAATGATATCTGGCAGCTGATAAAGGTTAGTGCTAATAAAGAGCCATTTTACTTTCAAACTCATGAAGTCAAACAAACGCTTTGTTTTCTTTTTCATTCTGTGTCTTTGTGTAGTGGTACTTTATGAGAGACCTGAGTATTGCTTATTGCACTGTCAGCCGGCTCTAACCTCCTTTCTCATCCACATTTAGAATTAACTAAATGATGGTACTCATAACCATTCACTGAGGCCAGCAGAGGAGGTAAACTGAGTTTATACTCTTGTTCTTATATTCCTTTGTGGAAGGAGAGGCTTTCAGATGCTGTCATCTCCATAGGAACAGAAACTTTTTGAACTCTGAACTGCCCCTCCTGCTTAGGGCTTTGTCATCAGTCCATTGAGTTGGCCAGCAATATCTTAAAGGCATTTTGAAGGCAGTGATGATTATAGTGCTTTTGCTTATTTAAAAGGAAGTTGTTCGACCTTTCTGTTGCCATGAATTCTTAAAGCTACTGACTTGCCATGTGCTTCCAAAGGTCACCTTAAAGAATTATTGTGTTCAGGGCAAGTAGTTTTAAAGACACGTAAGAGCCAAATATTTTAAACAAACAGGTCTGCTGAAAGCATGCAAGTAGTGCTGAGGGAATTGTATTCTTCTATATATTTTTTTTCTAGTGAAATATATTTATTAGGGTAAGCAGATGGGCACTACTCATTTTTGGCATTCATCGATAAGCCTGCTACCTCTCCAGGTGGCTCAACAAAAAAATAATGCTGTGGCACTGCTCCCATTTTATTTTTATTCCTTTCAGACTAGTTAGTCACCTGTCTCTGTTCCCCTCATTTAGAGCCATCTGCTGGATTTTTTTTACTTCTGTTTTTGGTTGTTCTCCATTCTAAATTCACCAAGGAATCTCCAATAGGAGCTGATGCAAAGTCATTGCATGTTTGCCTAGCATTGGGCAAATATCTTCTCTTTGTCTTCTCTTTAGCCAGCTTGGGAGTTTAATTTTCAGCAGCCTGTCCTTATGAGTTAATGCATGTAACATCAAATTGTTCCTGTACCTAGTGGACTATTCTACCACTTTTTTATTATTAATATGGCATTTTTTTATTTTTAATGTTGAAATATTAAAATAATTAAGCACAAGTGAGAATCCACCATCTTGCAGAGGATCATCTAGATTGAAAAGATCTTCAAAGTCACCAAGTCCAATCAACTTGACCTCCTGAGTCACATCACTAAAGCATGTTTCTTAGTGCTTACATGTCTACACATCTTTTTACATACCTCTGGGGATGGGGACTCCGCCATTCCCTGGGCAGCCCATTCCAATGCTTGACCTCCCTCTCGGTGAAGAAATTCTCCCTCATGTCCCATCTAAACCTCCCCTGGCATAACTTGAAACCATTTCTTTGCATCCTGTCACTTGTCACCTGAGAAAAGAGACTGATGTACTCCTTACTGCAGCCTCCTTTCAGGTAGCTGTAGAGAGCAATTAGGTCTCCCGTGAGCCTATTTTTTCCAAACTAAACATCAATTCCCTCAGCTGCTCTTCACAAATATTTTCTAGTCCTTTCACCAGCTTTGTTGCTCTTTTCTGTGTACTCAATATCCTTCTGGTAGTGAGGGACCCAAAGCTGAACACAGTACTTGAAGTGCGGCCTCACCACTGCCGCATATGAGAGGACAATCACCTGCCTCATCCTGCTGGCCACACTACTTCTGATGCAGGCCAGGATGCTGGCTCACGTTCACCTGGCTGTCAGCCAGCATCCACAGCTCCTTCTCTGCCAGGCAACTTCCCAGCCACTCCTCCCCAAAACTATATTGCCAAATCATGTTGTTGTGACTCGAGAGCAGGACCCAGCAGAGAAGAAGAGTAGAGATTTTTCACACGCAAGTGGTTGAAACACAAACTTTATCTACATCAAAATACATTTTATTTCTTACTTGAAAAGATGAGAATAGGAATGTGCTTCTAAAATGGAAAACCTCTTATTGCAAGTGTGTGAGACTGTCTAGACTGTGTAGGACTAACCAACACCTTTCTCAGTATTGTAAGCGTGTCTGGGGTAGACCAGTAGCTTCTTTTCCACACTTACTCATTGCTCATGTTGAAGTCTCCTCACTTGCATATTTTAATCATCATAACCGAGTCCTTAGCCAGTCTCTTGAATATATGTGGTTTTTATTACTTGGTTGGAATTGAGAATGGGGTCAACAAAAGGCATATACATGTTGTAAGACTGAACAGCTTCTCTGGTTGAAGGTCCAGGTCAGTGTTTGAGAGTTCTGTTTCCCTATGCATTCCTATTCCTTCCTCCTTTCAAACTCATCCTCCTTCTCACTTCTTGGTGGGTAAAGCTACTTCTGTGTATCCACGGGTAGGCAGATCAGGTGGGAAGTCTCCAGCACTCTCCCCTGCAGAGCCAGGCTGAGGCTGTTGGCAGATCCTGCTGAAATCAGTGGGTCTTCTCATGCGGCGAGGAGCTGTTGTCTGGTGTGTGCAAACCTGCTTTGGTGAAAGAATTGAACTCAGTTGGTACCCCTGAGCAGCTTCAGCAAGAGCTTGGCTTCCCTTTCAGTTTGGAGTACCAGCAGTAAATGCATTTTAGTATATATAAATTGGACCATGTTCCCAGGTTTCTATTTGTGACTGTATTTTTTTTGTTTAATATGTTACTAAAGTTGTTATAGGAAACACTAGAAGAAAAGTCAATATAGATGAACACCTTTACTTGATCAGAACTTGAAATGTTTCTGTACATCTTGTGTGGCCACAGGTACAGGAAAAATTGAGACATATGATGATACTGAACTCAGTTACTTGTTTGTTACTTCTTAGTTATTAAGATTTTTGTGTCACATTGCACTTAAGGTTTGGGAGCACTGATATTCCTAATCTTGCTACCTAGTGGTAGTACTATAAAGAATATGTGTTTTGAGTTTCAGTTCCAATTCCCAATTATATTCCAATAATGAGTTTCAGTTTGAGTTTCAGTTCCAATTCCAATTATGTTTATTGGAGAACAGCAGTTTTTTTTTTTTTTTTTCTTGCAGATGTTTAGAATATATTTTCCACCTTTCCTTTCTACACACTGTACTATCAGCACATCTTTTTGCAGCTCCTGCTCCCAGCTGCTTCTCTTGGGATTGCATTAGATTACTGGGACTCTGCATATTTCCAGATCTTTCTCATTTCTTGGCTTACCTCTGCCCCTCTTTCCCCCTCTTATTAGTTGCATGATTCCCTCCTACCCTATACTGTATGTGGATATATGTAGCTCTTGAAAGAGTTTCTCTTGCCACCACCTGTCTGTTCAAGGAAATGTATGAAAACTCCGTTATCCTCATTATGGTTACTGAATTATTGTCTTATTACCTATCCTTATGTCTAGTCTTGCTTTGCTGTTTTAATAAGTAGCCATTGTCAGTGATACAGAAAGACTCAAGATAAATGATAGATTTTAGGAGGTAAAGGATGAATTTCTACAAATCTTTTTGGTGGGGGTGGTGGTGTTTGGTTTTATATTTTACTTTATTTTTCTGAGTGGTAGTATAATATCTATCTTGGGATTTATACTTGTAATAGATTATCGTAATCAGTTCAATCAGCAGTGGCTCAATACCACAGAGATCTGATGTAAACCACCGTGTAATACCTACTGGGTAATCAAGAGTGAAATTTATAGATTTTACTAACATTTTCATTTTTTATAGAGTTCTTCCTGTGCTCTTGCAACTTTTCTGCAGACCAGTTTGCCTCTGGTGAATGACATGTTTTATCCATGGCTTTGAACTCCTAGTGACTGATTTTTTTTCTCTATATAATTATTCTGTTTGGTGACTTTGCATTTCTGTGATATTGAGCTTTAAACTACAGGAAACAGACTGAAGTGATGATGGCAGTCATTTGTCATTTGTGATGGAGAACCATGTCAACACAGTTGATTTTAGTTTGACCTCAGTGATTTTTCCCCTCCAAATGTCAGTACAAAAAAGATCTTGATGTCTTCAGGAGGGATTTCTATACAAAAGGGAGTCAGTTTGAGTATCTGTATTTTAACATTGATGATCTGGATGAGTAAGCAGTGATATATATTCCATCTGTGTCAGGCAGAACTGCTTGAGGGAGGTCTGTATGTTTTCATCACTGGAATTCAAATTGTTTTTATTCCACTAGTTTAAGTCCCCCATCTCAAGTCCAGCGTATACTGCTGATATAGGAAGGTGGCTTTCCACTGACCTCTGAAATGAGACACCAATATAGTCACAGTACGAATCAGTAAATGTAGATATTTATGCAGAAAAACAGCTAAATGAGTTTTACAGCTAATGAACACTTGTGCTCCTCATCCTACTGCATTTCTCACAGTTGATTTTCTATTCCAACTTAAACATGTGGAAAAACATGGGGAAAAAATGCTTAGCAGATACAAAATAGGCCTTATTTTGAAAGAAGATTGGCCTTGTAGACATCATATATGCAAGGCATATCTAATGATCATGGCCATGATCATATCTAATGATCAGGCCTGATCATCATATATGCAAGGCATATCTAATGAATTATTGAATTAAATCAAGGCTGATAATAGTGAGGAATTCCTTTAGTCATTTATTTAATAATTTAGGGAAAAAAAATAAAAGTGTAACAAAACAATACAGTGAAAGTGTTGGTGTTCACCAAAATGCTATGAGTGAGCATTTTTAAGAGGGCGTTTTTTGGGTAAAGCTTGCTCATTTGCCTCAATTGAGGCAAATTTGAAAGAGATTCTGTCAGTTCTCTTGCTGCTGTTACACATCTTTATTTATACCGCTTTACAGCTGATGTTCTACTTGGTGCTTTTTTAAGTGATTGGGCTCAATCCTACTGTCAGTTAAACCAGCACAGCTACATGAAACATCCAACCCATAGGTCAGGGTTCTGGCATTTACTCTTATAAAGGACTGAGATACTGAAATTATGATCTACAGAAGAAGTGCTGCATGGTAGAGAGGGGATGGCATGCTAATATGGGAGATCTTTTAATAAAACTTGCATCTTTTTTCAGAAGGAGAGATGAAAATAATAATTAAAAACAAAACCACCAGATGACTACTTAAGGAAGGTCATCTGAAGAGGAGGTAAACAGAGGGCAATGCACCTTCAGTTCTATAGCTCCTTAAAATATGTTTTTGTTTTTAATATCAAATAACAAAGTTCAGCCATTACTGATATGAAAATAGGAAGGAGTGTTGTATTGTTTAGATTGTCAATGTGAGTGGGACAGCCAAAGGGTTTTCATCTATTCTGTACAGTAATATATGGCCAGGGCAGGACACATCTTTCGGAGAGATATTCAGCCTCAATTTAAAGACCTAAGTTAATGGAAATTAAATCACACATGTTCACAGGTAATTTCAAAGAAAGAGAGAAATCGGACTGAGTTCCTCAGTCAGCTAGAGAAGAACAGAAAAAAGTATTGTGTCTTACAAACAAATTATATACACATATGTATTTGTGTGCATGTGCACACATCTATATATACACATGCATACAAATGGCACGCACGAGTGATTATCCCCTGCAGCAAATGAGTTACCAACTTCTAGATTGTATCTATCTCAAACTAAGGCATGTGGATAAACCGTTAGGGAACTATTCTGTCCTGTCCTTGCTCCATCCCCCAGCTCTACCCAACTAGTGTTCTTCCTTTCCAGATAGTCCTTTGGCTCACAGTGTGTGTGTCTGGGGCTTTTCGCATCATTTCTTCTTTCCTTACAGTTGTTGAAAGTGACGAGAGTGCTTCCATATATTCCAACCAAGATTACAAATTACACATGCTTTGTTTGCAAGAAAAGTAAACAGTTTAATTGTGCTTCCTATTGTCAGGGCTTGCTCTTTAGTTCATGTGTGGTAAAGGTACTTAAATTACCCACTGCTAGTTTCAAGCCATGATTGCTAGTTTGAAGCCATGATTTATTTATTTTTATTATTTGAAACAAGGTCTTCATGTTGGTAGTTGCAGTTGCCAGCCACCTTTGTTACTGTTTGTTTAACCTTCAAGGCCCCATTTCAGGAAAGTATAACAGCCTTACAAACTTACAAGTGTTTGGAAATAATGGCATTTTAAAAATAATTAACATCAAGACTTTTAATTTGCTTTCTGGGCTTGGAAAATTACTAATTTACGTTTCTAAGTTTCTTCTTGTATGCTTACAAAATTAAAATAAAAGGAAAGTTCAGTTTCTGCTTCATCATCCCATTTCAAAAGCTGAAGGCTTTATGTAGAAAGCCAAGAGATATGAGATGCTCTATAAAAATTCAATAATGAAAAAAAAAGGAATTCACAGAGACCTCTGCTTTAATTTTTGACTTTGTTTTCAGAACTGGGAAGAGGACCAATTTTCCTATCCCTAACCTATAATCATTTGGCTTCTTAAAATATTACAAGAAAAAGTATCTTCAGTAGAATAAAATGATTTTTATTTTTTTTCCTCAAATACCACAAAGAAACAAGTTCCTCTTCTTTTCTAAGCATAAACAAACAATCAAACGAAAAAAAAATAGCTGATTTTTCCTTTTCCTATTTTTTTAAAATCTGTTTTGTACCAGTGTGTTGGCACTTGTTGTCCTTCTGAAACTTTATAAGTTCTTTGAAGTAGTACAAGTTACACATGCGCACAGCTGCTTAAACCTGTGAATTAGGATAGAAGACACTTCTATTAAAGTTTATGGTGTGTAGATAAAGGCTTGTGAGATTTTCAATTAACTTGAAGGATTAAAGCATTACAGCTATTGTTCCTGCCCTGTGTGAGGTGAAGAAATTGTAACCTGCTCATTAGATATGGGTAGTATTTAAACAGGAAAACTCATTCTGTTTTCTTAATACTTCTGAAATGAGATTACTAGCTGCTTGTGGATTTTTAATAGGTTCCTAAATAAAAGGAAGAACAACTATTAAGCAGAATCAGCATGCAGGCTACTGCAATAAATAGAGATAAGTATCATGACACTGGAAAGTAGATGTAACAAAATAATACTTATTCTGGTTGGTCATGCATGTGGTATGCATTTCAGGTTCATCCAAGGGCCCCCCAAAACCAGAAGGATTAAATCTTTGGATACTATTGGATCACAGGGCACCTGCCCTGTGAAGAAATGGAAAAAATCTCGTATTTAGTTTACAGAAGGAACACTTTGGTTCTTCAAGACACTCGCTATTCTGCTTTGATCTGCTGAAGAAGTTAAAGAGGTGTTTAATTTCACTCATTATGGAACCACTGGAAAGTATAAATGCTTTGCTGGGTTACTGTCAGATCAAACAGCAATTTACAGATGGGGAACTAGAGACTAAGGAAAGACTGAAGGAGAGGGAAAAGACTTTGCTATAAATAAATATAAAAGACTTAAAGGCTGTGGTCAGATAAGGTAGGATGTTTACAAAGAATAGGAGAAGGGGAGTAAAGGAGGAGCTCACATATACCTATGGCTGTGTACAAACTTGTTGTCTTGAGAGGGAAGAAAAGGGATTATTGAGCATGCTGCATTTGGATTGAAAGGCTGAAAAGAATGAAACATGAGGAAATTTTAGAACTAAATACAGTTTTGGAACATTGGCAACATAGGGGAAAAAAATATGAAAAACACTGTTAAGTAGGGCATTGGAAAAATGTGTGATAGGGGAGATAGAGCAGATTAAAAAGAAGGTAAAGTAAAAAGTGTTTCATATGCTGCAGGAATTTTGGGGGAAGTTAATGAAGACTTTTCCTCTCCTTTTCAAATGGTGTTTGTTGCCTCCGTTCTTTCCTATTCATGCCACCCTGCACTGTCTGCGAACACCCTCTAGATGGTGTTGGGGGATACAGGCATGTTGATTTTCTCCTAACTCTATAAGTTAGGATAGATGTGTTTTTTTTTTTGTTGTTGTTGTTTTTTTTGTTTTGTTTTTTTTTTGTTTTTACAATGTTATTTTTGACAAAGTGTTGGCATAATTGTAGGTGGTGTTTGAGCCAGTGTGTAGATTTAAAGACTTAGATGAGGAAATCAAATACAGTCATGAAGAAAACGGTCTGTTATCCTTTATTGAAAACGTACTGTAGCACGTTATTCCATAGGGAGTTGTGAGCATAAAGCAGAGTATTTCTATGGAACCCATCTCTGATGGGGATTATGTAGGTTTTGACTTTGCTTTTCTCTGGGTTGCATGCCTGTGTTTTTCTAAGGCATGATGTGGTTTCAGAGCTCCACAATTTCCTTTTCTTAGCACAACTAAAAGTTACTGCATCTTCTTTCTGGTAGAATGGAATGAACAGAGTCCTTCAGAGATTTTTAAAATTTCTTTCTGTGATGGGCAAGTAGTTGCACCTGTTCTGTTGTTTGAAACAACAATACAATCTATCGCTCGCAAATGTCTGCTGGCAGAAATGAAGTGCCATTGCAAGAATATTTTTGGTTTGCCATATGTAAGAATGGAATTCATTGTTACTGTTTTGTTCTCTGTTTGTCTTCGAAAACAAAAGTCCTAAAATATTTTTATAAATACTGAAAGGACAGACTTTGAGTAGCCATCCTTTCCCTTGAAAACTGCAAAATATTTTAAAATGTTCTGCAGGATATAAAACGGGCAGCATTGCCTCTTTAATCGTTATTGTGTAGTGAAGGCACACTGATTTGTGTTCTGTGGAGCATACTAAACATGCTGTTGTTGCAAAGGCTTAAGGTTAACCATGCAGTATTACAAATAATGGCAACAAAGAGATTGTACCCTGATAATCTCATAATTATTGCCATATTTTCAAAGAAAGTGAACAGTTTATAAGTACACAGGCTGCCATTTAGGTTATTAGTGAATCTTGAGTGGAAGGCAACATCTTGTGCTTGTGAGGCAGCATGCTATGAGAGAAAGCACACAACACTGCCAACGTCTTACAAGGTTTCCCTTTAGAAAAATGAAATGAGAATTTGGTGTTTCCAGTCCCCATGAGTCCTAATGTCAGAATAACAAAACCAGGCTTCAACTGACGTTGCAACATCCCACCTTGTGCCACCACTAGCTGAGAAGTCCTGCAGGACTTACATTATGACTGACTATAGTTTCCAGATGATTTTCAGTATGTTTTCCTATATATGTCTCGTTTTTAGTGTACTATAATCCATCTTCAGTGAAGGAGTGCAATAAATGGCTATACAATACCTATGCTCTCACAAAGCTTATCTTGTTTTTATGGGTACAGGTATATATGCAGAACCATAGTCCATAGGTTGGATGAACCATAGGTTGGATGGGACCTCTGGAGTTTGTCTAGATCTCAAAGCAGGGTTGACTAGAGTGGGTTGCTCAGGTTGTTGTCCTAGTTAGATTTTGAATATCTCCAAGAATGGAGAATCTGCAGTCTGTGCCAGTTCTTGACCACCCTCACCATATTTTTTTTCCTTAGGCTTAAATGGAATTTCTTGTATTCTAGTTTATGCCCATCACTTCTTCTCTGATTGCTGAATGCTACTGAGGGCTCCATCTTATTTACATCTTCCCATCCAGTATTTATGCACATCAATAAGATCCCCTTTGAGGATGAAAATGCCCAGCTCTCTCAGCCTCTCCTCATATGTGAGATACTGCAGTCTGTTAATCATCTTAGTGGCCCTTTGCTGGCCTTCACTGCCAAGCCCATAGATGGACGCTACTCCTGGTGTGTGTGGTCTTACTAGTACTGAGTTGAGGGGAAGGATCACTTCCTTTGACCTACTGTCAACCATCTTCCTAATGCCATCCAGGGTACTGTTGGCCTTTTTTGCGGCAAGAGCATATTACAGACTTACGGCCAAGTTGTTTTCCATCTGGATCCCCACGTTCTTTTCTGCAAAATTGCTTTCCAGCTCTTCAGACCCCAGTACATAATGATGCATGGCATTGTTTCTCCACAGGTGCAAGATTTTGCTTGTTTCTTCACTGAACTTTGAGGTTCTTGTCAGCCCATTTTTCCAGCCTGTTGTCATCCATCTGAATGACAGCACATTAATCAGGTGTATCACTACTCTTTCCAGTTTTGTACCTGTGAACTTTCTGAGGGTGCACTCTATCCCATCATCTAGGTCATGAATTAAGATGTTGGACAATACTGGATCTTGCATTGACCTCTGGGCTGCACTGCTGATGACTGGCCTCTGTTTGGACTTTTGTGTAGGTGATTGCAACACTTTTAGCCTGGCTGTTCAGCCAGTTTTCAGACCACCTCGCTGTCCACATTTCTAGCCTGTACTTCATCCATTTGTTTATGAGGATGTTACAGAAGACAGTGTCAAAAGCTTTACTACAATCAAGATGCAACAGATCTACTGCTTTCCTCTCGTCTGCCAAGCCAATAGTATCTTTGTGGAAGGCTATCAGATTTATCAAATATGATTTCCCTTCATAAATCCATGCTAACAGCTCCTAATCACCTTCTTGTCGTTCTCTTGTGTTGGAAATGGTTTCCAGGATCCACCACCTTCCCAAGGTTCAAGGTGAAGCTGAGTGGCTTGTAGTTCCTCAGTTTCTCGTTGTCGACCTCCTTTAAGATAGGAGAGACATGTTTTCTGCCACGTCTGTCTTCAGCTAAACTTACCTTGACAAGACCTTTAGATTACAGTTGCCTCTTTTGATGTAATTTGCCTGTTATTTTTGTAAAGACACTTTTAATTTAGAAACTTCAAATACAATAATGCCATTCATTGGATTTAGCTTAACTGTATGTTGATCAAATCTTCACCTTACAGTGGGGTGCAGGTTAAATTAGTACTGAATATAAATAAGGCAGTATGCTAAAAGAAGTGTAATATATCGTGTCATTTTTTTCTCCCTTCCACTTCATTAGTTGGAAGCAGCTCAGGTTAATTGAGAGTGGGAACTCTATTCCAGACTACCACCTTTAGAGAATAATCAGTTTTTCCTGAGAACATCATGAGGAGATTGTTAGGGAAGGAACTCATAAATGCCTGCCTTTGATGCACATGAGAAATCATTTATGCGAGCTAGCAGCTCCCTACCCATCAGTGTGAAACTTAGCAACATTCATTTCGCTCATGGAAGGGGAAGCTTGCACATCAGTAGGAGCAAAACAGGACACCAGTCAACTGAACTGATTTAAGTCATAATTAAAAATAGATTCTTTTAAATCAATAGGCAATCTTGTGTATTTTTTATGTTATTTTCTTGAAAATGTCTGGTTCTCACTGGTTGGCAAAAACTGAAATAAATTGTTTGGTAAATAGCTGTAGTCTGTTACAATAAAGTTAACATTAATTTTGCTCAACATAAGACTATATTATGTGCATTTAAGCAGTTACAGAACCTAACACAATTTTAACCAGTTTCTTAATATTTGTACATTTTTATTTTATAAAATAATACTTGCTATATTTCTTATTTATCAGCTAATGGTCAATTTTCATTGTGGCATGTACAGTTGCATTTGGATGGAAATTTGAATTTGTTTAAAAATACGGAAACCTAATGTTACACACTTTTCCCTGCAAAGCATATTATACATTTGAAACTAATGGAGTAGACTAAACAAAGGCAGTATCTTTAGTAAATGGAGCAGATTGTTTTGGGTATTAGAGCCTTCTAGCTTATTTAATGTATATCGTCTTGAGAAGGAAAAGTACATGTGGTTTTGGTCTGACAAACCCTTCATGATTTTCTTCTGAAAATTCTGTGCATGGAATATGGTGGCATATGATTTTTGAAGTGGCAAAAAGGTGTTTGTATTATCTTCTTCTTTTTTTTTTTTTTTTTTTTTTTTTTGGAGTTACTGTGATCTGTTTTATTATAATTAAGTATTCCTAGTTGTTAGCATGTGCTTGTTCTACTGTGCCAGCAGCTGGTGTCCCCAAGCTTTGTTCTTAATACAGCTTTGCTTTGTTGACAGGTTTAAGAATTTAGGGCACAAAATGTTTTTAGGATCATCTTTATTTTGCCAAAAGAGAAGAAAAAACATGAAGAAGCTTTCTATTAAATGTCTCTCTTATTTTCACTCGTTTCTCTTTGGTTTTGTGCTGTTTGAGTTGAGGACTCTGTGTATGTACAGAGCTTAGAACAGTAAGCTTCAATCCAGGCTTTGATCCAGACTTCTTCCATTCCAATAATATTAATTATTTGCTCTATGTGAACTAAGGAACATACATTTCTTAACATGCCTCAAATATTTAACTAATTCTATCTTGGACAAATACGCCTCAAAGCTTTCTTGCCTGAGAAAGTTTAAGATCTGAAAAAAATTACCCTTTCCCTGTATTCTCAAGCTACTGATGTAGGTATTCAGCACCAGGTGAAGAGAGCCCTTGCACCTTCCCAGAAACAGTCGGGCATCCCCACATTCCCCAGCCCGTGGTGTGGGGCTGCTCCAGTCCTGCAGCCGGTCCCACAGTGTGCAGCGCCCACAAGAGGGAGAAGGGCTGAGGAGCCCCACGCTGGCATGTTTAGGGGCTAGATGCGACCAGTACTCCAAGCCTGTTTCCGGAGTGCGGATCTGGGTCTTTTCTGGCGTTTCTGTGAGGCTGGGACTTCCTGAGGTGAAGGCAGGCTTCGTGGTCCTGGGCACTGGGTGGCCCTCCTTGAACGGGGTTGGACCAGATGAGCTCCAGAGGTCCCTTCCCACCTCAACCCTTCTGTGATTCCCAGCAGCTCTCGGGTAAGGAAACACCTCGATGTGGTTTGGGCCTATGATGCCTGGGCCAGCAGGTGTCTCCTCTTAGGTCTGAGGGTCTCATCCCCATCTGCTGTGGACATATGCCAGAAAAAAGGCTGCAGGTTTGTCTCTTCCCTTTGCATTAGGAGAAAACAAAGCCAAATCTATTTCACACCACCTCAGATGCAGACCCTTGCAGTAGGTCCCCTTCCTAGGATGCGTTGCATGCAGTCAAACCCCAAGATGACCTGACTGTCAGGAGAAATCCATCATGACTGAAGGAAATGGTTGCTGTGAGTGTTGCAGCCTGATTGTCTTCAGTGCTGTTTTACTGGCATATTCTGATGATGAATTAGGCCTAGCATGTGCAGGGACAAATAAAGAATGGAATAAAGTATAAGTATGTGATTCTATGAATCTACCTCAGGATGTGCAGTGTCTAAAAGGTTAATATTGTATGTAATAGTTAATGCAAGTGCTGGCAGCTTACATGCTGAAGTAGCTTCTAAGAAATAGCTGTAAATGTACTTACCTTGCTAACTGTCAAAATCTGATTTCCGTATTTTGGTGAAATTACCAAGTGAGTAAAAATAAGGTATTGGAAGAGGCAAAATTCTTGGTATTTGGGTTTTGTTGTGGGAACACTTTAATCTTTAAATCAGTTTAATAGCAGTATGTAATACCATTTGCTAAAACAGAATATGTATTTCATGCTTATGTTTAGGGAGACTGGTCCATTAAGGATGCCTTAAACTATAGGGTTCCCTAGCCCCATTTTGCTGTTGCAGTGGCCACAACATCTTACAGTTGTACATGTGTGTAGGCAGAAGTTTTGTGTTATGCTGGGGGTGCTAGTGGTCTGCTTTCAAGTGGCTTGCTGTGTTTTGAAAACCAATTTCTCAAATGGGTACCCTCAACATCGCAACTCAGTGTTCAAAAAATATGTTTTTGCACCTTTGTTAACTAGTGCTTTTACTCAGAATGTAATGAAACAGCTGGACAATTGTTAGTTGCTGGAAAGGGGAAGAAGATTATGCAGTTACTAAACTTTCCCCTTCTATATATAGGCACCCCCTTTACCCAAACCTGGGAAGTCTGCAATTTCTGAATTGAGGATTTTTGTCAAAGTTATTTTTTTGTCAGTAAAAAATAATTTTGTCATTCCCCAAGTTGGAAAAATCATCTTCCTTGTGAGATAATTTCTGAATCACTGTGTGTGTGTGTGTTTATGTGTATGTATAGGAACCTGCTGGCATTCATGAGGAATGCTCTGGGGAGGATGAGGACTCGTTTCAAGAATAAGAACTGACTTTGCAGAGTGATACTTAGAAATTTTTCTGCCATGTGGCTTCTTACTACGTTATGTAGGGCTTGCATTTGCTTTGTTTTCTCTACAGTCAGAAAGCCTATAGCTTTGCTGAGTACTTTTATTAAGCCTTCAATAGTTATTTTTTAAAACTTCATGTCTTGCACTGTACATTCAATGCTGATGATACTGGTATAGTGAAATCTGACGTGCAGGAAGAACAGAGCTAATTAAATAAACAGATGCCATTCAGATGGTAAAAGACTGTTCTAAACTAAAAGACTGTTCTAAAAGTACTTGAAAAGGGAAATGAACATTTTTATTGAACAAGTACTTACTCAGCTTTTAATGTAAATTGTTATTATTCTGCAGTGCTACTGCTGCTTCATCATCTGTCAGTGGATCTTTCTAGGGCCAAATCTTTTCAGTCTCAGTAGTGCTGCGGAAGTTAATATCAACTGTTCTGCACAGTTTCTCTATACAAATAATGGAGGACATGAGTCTGATCACTTTCCCTTCATTTTCTCCATATATTTGTCCTTATTGTACTGAAATTTACTTGGTAAATGATGGGCAATAGAAGGCTTTTCATCAAACTTCGAACTACTGAATTGACTTAGGTTATTTTTGTAGGAATTCACTAGGCAGACATACAGAATGAATCTGTATGTCACATAAGGCAAAAAAATATACAGGGTGGTTTCTTCTTTGAAGAAACTGTTCCTTTGCATTATTATGGTTCATTCCACGAAGTGGCAAATTTAATTTAGGAGTATCCATTGCTTACGTTGCAAAGGAAATGAAGAATACTCATGATTTTATGGAGCATACCTTTAAAAAGATAAATGTTTTAGGAGGTTGTCACCTATTTTTTTTTTCTCTTTTATATACAAATCTGCTAAAAGTATATTTCATTTTACATTGCCCTAGTCATGGATTGGAATTCAGAGAGGAAAACAACTTTTCCCATTTTCTGCAAACCCAATTTTAGGTACTTGGAGCATGAACGATGATTTTGCAAGCTGCTGTCTTCATAATGTGCAGAGAAAATAAAGGGTTTCACTTGTACTTAAAATTGTGAGAAAATCTATTTCACATTAAAATTAGTAGATTGTGTCCCACTGCCTTTGCTGTTGCTAGGAAATTCTCACTTGCAGCCAAACCACATGGTTTGAGTTGTCAAGCAACATGACATTTGAGCATGTGAATGACTTAATTTTCACTGGGCTATGCACATGCTTACTGCTCCATAAAAAAGTATTCAAAGAAGCATGGAGGTTCACATAGTACTTGGATAGCTTGAAGTTTGTGCTTATACTCAAATTCCAGTGGAATCATGCATGAGAGTCTAGTCAAAAGTCCCCTAATTAAAAGGCAATTAGAAGACTGTGAGATAACTTTGGGCAGGTCTTACGTTCTTTGGTGTTCCAGTAAGTTTGCAGAATGTACCACTGAAGCCTCATTTTTTTCAGGTACAAAATTAGCTTTATTCAACTTTACATTGGTACCTTCTGTAAGCCCAGAGAAAGGCCTCGTGCAATGAAATGCTGAGCAGAGTGGAGTTAGTTTATGATTTTAATGAAGAGAGTGAAAAATCTCAGCTGATGCCAAGAAAGACTTGGCGGGAAGGAATGGTTGATTAACAAATGGAAATTCAAGGAGAGTTAAGACCCCATGTGACCTGTGAGCAAATGCCCCAAGTGTTACATATATGGGGCAATGCAGTTTAACATCTTTAATGTAAATATCCCCATGACTGTGCTCTTTGTAATTGTAGCATCAATCAAAATCAGATATTTGGAATTTAAGTCAGTGATGGCTTATGTTGTAAGGTATAAAAAAAAGTTTTATTGTTGCTTTTTATGCTAGTTTGTATGAATTTAACTGGTGTTGCTTGTGAATCACAACTGGTGATCTTAAGATGATGTCAGTAAGATTTTTATGCTATACACTCACTATTGTGTTTAATATACAGTACACCAAAAATGTTTTACAGAAAAGAAGTTTATTTACTAACCGTTTAGAGGGTTTTACATTTTTATTGTAGATAGCTTTCATTTCCCTTATCTGTAAATCTAGGCTTTAGTTGTTCCATTGCTTTACGTAGTCCAGAAAGGAAGGTATTTTAGTACACTTTCAAGAAGCCTGTAAGAATTACATGTAGTAAAATTCAGTACCTAAACAAAGTGCTCCTAAGATTTAGTACCTTAAAACTATAGGAAATAAAAACATGTGCTCAGTAGCAAATGAAAGCAAATATTTCCCATATTAAAAATATGTAACATTTTGTAGAGTCATGAGATAGGTTTTTAAAACAGGCTCATGATTTGTAAGGTAACATTGCCTGTCCTTGTCCAAAAGTCAGAATCGTTCCCAGAGAAAAGACATAATTTCTGTGTAAAAATATGAAAAATGGGAGTGGCTGTCTGGTCAGGCTATTTACATAAGATGATTAATTTATACCTGTGAGGGATGAAGTTCATTTGAAGTAATTTAAACATTTAAGAGGATTTGGAAATATGATAGGTTTAATTGGTTTCCAAGAGTCATAGCCGAAATGCTCTGTAAATAAATAAAGATGTTCCAAAAAGATGGATGAATAGGACTTTCAGAAACTCATGTGATACAAAACATGGAATGTAGGTGGTCTCACATGATGGAAAATTTAACATATTCACTTCAGATCTGTATTTGGGTAGGAAATTAATTTAAAAACAGTGTTATCAGTTCTTGTATTTTCTCTGCCTCGCAGCTTTAAAGTGAGTTTATTGGATTACATGTTTTGGGTAATTTATGCCAATTGAGCATTAATAAGGTTTTAAAAATAAAATTACAAAACTAATATGGGAGTTACTCTGAGGGTTAAACATGGTATAAAACATATTCTTCCAACCTAAATATTGCCTAATTCTTGTTCATTATTTCTTTTTGACAGACTAGAAGTTGCATACCTGTGAGTGACCACTTTGCTGCGAGGCAGACACAGAAGTGTGGCCTGATAAACTGCACCTCAGGACTACAGAACTGCCATTAAGTCAATAAGGGTAGGAAGAAGTGCAGATGTGATTTTTCAGATATTACATTAGGTGGACAGTTTCAGCTGTCAGATCCCTGGGGACAGTATGTTTCTGTTGTGCTAAGCCTGAGATTAGCATGCTGTGCAAGATGCCCCTTATTTTCCTTCCAAGGGAATTGTACCCAGGTTTCCTAAAGGGAGTGTCCACAGACTTCTGGTGGGCTGTCTTTTGGGACTCGGTGACACAAGGCTGTAAATATGTTTGAATTGGCTAGCAGTGCTTTGTAGTTTCCACTTTTTTTTTTTTTTTTTTTTTTTTTTTTTCTATCCCAAGTGAAGGCTCTGTACCCAAAAAGCATTAAATCAAGAGTTTGTATTCTGGACTACTAAAAAACCACCCCCCTAGGAGTCTTGTGGATACATCTTACACATACTAGATGCAGAACAACACAGGATGTGTTTATTCTGGCTTGAGGAGACTTGCCACTGATAACAATGGTTTCAAATGAAAGCTTTTTGGAGAGGAATGAGATTATATATATATATATATATATATATATATGCTATTTTTATTGTACTTTCTTGAGTATATTGGGAACCTGCCTGATGAAGATGAAACAAGAATGTGGCCTGGGGAATTTTCTTTAGCAGCCAAGAAGCAATCTGCTTGCCAAGTGACTCCTTTTGTATCCTTGTGTATGCAATTTTAAAAGAAAATAGTCTAGTTAACACAGCTGATCGAGGGAAGGAGAGAAAGGGAAACTTCTATTCTGGAAGTGTTTGAGTTGGATGCCCTTTGTCTGATATTTATATTTCTGATGGAAAGATCAATGGGAAGTCTACGAAGAGAAAAGGAAAAGCGTGATGGAAGGCATAATGGAAATGATTTTGATAGGGTTTTGCTTACATTCTGGCTTCCACTGACCTGGCTTCGTTCAGGGAGGTGTTATATTTGCAAACAGCTATGTATTTTCTTCATCAGGTCTGTCTTGGAGCTATCTTTCTCATGGAACGCTTTATATAATCTGGAGGGATTTTGCATGATGGGTATTTTAAAATTTCTTCTGTATTTTGTTTGTTCTTTGAAAAAACACGTGATTTCAAGCTGCTTTGTAAGAGGACCTAATTATTTTCAAATCTAAGCTTAGTTTTCCTACTAGTGTATTCTTTCTATAATCACTGAAGAGTGCAATGCTCTAAAACAGCCTTTGTGTAGTGCTGTTTGCTGACTGGCTACTTCAAGCTCTAAATATTACTACCCCCTCCTTTTTTTGTGACAAAATAGGTCTACTTGAAACAGCCTTTTTCAGAGAAACAAACACGTTCTATTTTTTTATGTTGCCTTAATCCTTCCCACTCTCGTTGCTGAGTGCACCCTGAAAATTCCTCTTCACTGGGAGCACTCTATGGTTGGTAAATTAGTAAGAAGAACTCCAATTTCAGAATTGATTTTTTTTCCAGTTGTCCTGTTTAATGTTTTCCTTCTGATGCCTTTCTTTGTATATCTTGGGAAAACACGAAAATGTTAATAACATTGGCACATGCAGTGTATCTGATGTCTTGCATGACTTTTCCTTGGCTATGAACATTTTGCAACAAAAGGCAGCAGTTACTTCAGTGACAGATCTTAGAATATGAAATATATATATATATTTGCTAAGAAACACGGGACACAGAAAGGCAATTACTTTTTTTTTTTTTTTTTCCTCTGCTTTTGCCAGTGCTCACTTCTATTAACCTCCTTTTACCATGAAATAAAGCAGCAGTAACAGAAGAATCTGAATCACTGGGGTGTACATATCAGAAGTCACTAGTTAGGAGCCACTGTTCATATTTTGTAGCAATGGACAAAAGTGAAAGCCCAGTGAATAAAACTCAGGAGTCTTTCTTGCACTTCTGTTTGAAAATGCCTAGGGTGTTAGAGTCACAAAACAGATTAAAAACTTGTTGCTTGAAGACAGGGAAAATGTTTTGTTTTCAGTTTCTTCAAGCAATAAAGTTGCAGACATCTTACAGATTCACAATGTACTTAATGTTTAATCTTTCCGTAGTCAAGATTCGAGCCAAGATAGAATGTCAGTAAAGAACAGAAAAACGCTGGCAAGTAGAGACAACAGCTAGGTCATTGTTTGTTTCAGTGATACCCATTGAAATGTTCAATCTTTAATATTGTATTGAAGTTAAGTCCCGTTATTCTCAAAAAAGAGATTAAAGAGAAAGTAGAAGTTACTGAAGGAACACGAGCAAAGGAAATGATGACTTCTGTATGAGAGATTGCAAAAAAAAAAAAAAAAAAAAAAAAAAAGAGGAAGATATTTGCAGTGTCCAACTGCAGTTTGAGAAGTGGAGTATGTTGTTAGCCCAGTGTGTTTTTCGCTGACATCTTGAGTGTCTTTCCATTTATTTCAGAGGGAATTTCTATGTAGACAGCCTAAAAATTTTAACACGTGGGGTGAAGTTATGAATGGAAACGCCTAATCCAAATGGATTTTTCTGCCTCTCCTGTGCCATGGAACAAGATCAAGGAACTGATGGAAATGTAACCGTAATGCATCTTTAGTAAATCAAATATCATGGTTGCAGCACACAGTTATCAAGCAGTGTGTGTTTGAGTGACCACTGCAGCTCTACAGTTCTGTTTCCTTTTGTATAAAAAAATTGCTGGTAGATTTTGTTGTAATAGGAAGGGAACGTTGTTGTGTTGTATTGTGTTTACTGGTAGTACACAGCTAGCTGCGACAGTCAAACTTTTTAATTGCTGTGGTTATTTGTACTCTTGCCAGTTAATCTGCGAGCAGGAGTACCAGTGAGTGGAATAAAATGTGGAAAATAATGCTGTGTTATATATAACACCTGCCATACTCTAGAATGTTAAAGCTCTTAGTAAATAAATGCTGAGATAGACAAAATATGACAGTGACTACAAGCAGATACATCACCGGCTAAGCAATTTAACTGGCATACAGCCATAAGCACCATTAAAATTTCTACTGAAAGAAAGATTTGGCTAAACCTTTAAGGGATGACACCCTATTATGTCTTTCATTAAGAAAAAAAAAAAAAAAGAAAAAAAAACAACACACAATATAGATATTACAAAATAACAAACCAAAACAAGACTGAAAAGACCTAAGATATTGTCTATTCTATTCTTTGGCCCCCAAATTTTATACCTGTATTTTAGCACAGGTGTCTAGAAATCTGTATGAAATAATAAAACAACAGTGGGGTCTACACAAGCCCTCTCTTAACAGCAGTTCACTCCATTTGTAGAAAGTCCTTTCCTAATAACTTACACTCTTTTTTTCTGACTTTGGTTTAGGTACATTGCTGCTTTCTGTAGCCAGCACACAGTGGACGATTTTCCTTCTGATTTGATGATGATGAAATTACCTCTCAGTTTCTTCTTCAATCCAAATAGTCTCAGTATATTCATTCTTTCTACATAGTTCTTACATTTAGAGACTTGGTAATTTCTGCTACTGTCTTCACACATTTTTTCGGTTGCTTCACGTGTTTTTTTTTTTTTTTTTATATATATATATGTATATATATAAATATTAAGCCAAATATTTGTCTCTGTATTCCTTACTATTGCTCACTATTACTACTTAATACTTACTATTACTATTACTTACTATACTTACTACTTACTATTACTACTCACTATTACTACTTACTACTGCTTACTATTACTATTTGCAAAGTTAAGCATCTTCTCTGTTCAGTTATGTAGGTTGCTAATGAAAATACTGCCTGAAACTAGACCACATTCAGGTTCTTGCAAAAAACCATGCAGTACATCTTTTCACTTTCAATAGTGAGCTCTTCGCAATTTTGGGTGGTCCATAAATCAACAAAGTTTGCCTCCATTCCATAGTTATCTGGTAAAAAACATGCATACCTGCTCGTAACAAAGAGTGTGTGAGGGAGTTGTGTGCCTTTTCTTTGGTAATACAAGCTGGAAAGCATAAAAGATGAGTTGGGAGTCTCCTGGTTTCACTGGCCTGTGTATTCACCGTATTCTCTGTGGGACAGAATAAAATTTGAAATTTTTAATGAGATCTGATGAAGTAGAAGAAATGGGACTAGTTACTCATTTGTGCAAAGTGGGACTTTACTGTTTAGAAATGATTTCATAGCACAAAAAGAAAAGACAATGTGCACCTTAGTAACTCCATGGTAGTCAGATGGCCGTATCTGGGTTTTCTGTGGCATTTTTAATAACTTGGATAGTCAAAGTGATACTTTCTCAGCTTGGATTTCTGCAGTTAGTGGGTACATGTAAGAGCGCAGGTCGCAGTTGCTGGAGAAGAGACAGATGTGAAAGCTGAGTTGTGGGAGAGTCTTTTCTGTGTAGACCTTAAATTCCCCCTTCCCTGTGGTGTAATACTGTGTGCCTTTACAAAAAATAACCTTAAAATGTATTCAGTATTTGTATCTATAGAAGGAAATAGTCATGAGCTCAACCTTATGTTATGAAAGCATTTTGGCATACTGAAAAGTGCATATAATTCAGTGTTTGTTTGTTTGTTTTTTTTGGTGGAAAGGGTCAACTACAGCAGCATGACTATAGTGAGATGTAAAGTCATCACTATTGTTATGGTCAGTATTTTACTGGTGTCGTCTTGTTTCTGTTCCACAGGCAAACAAAGAATGATAAATGTGAATCCAAGTCTGCTGATAACTGTGCTAATTGCCCACAGGTTGCTAATAACAGGCGTGGGACTTGTGAGAGAGATCATAGAAGTTAGGATAACAGATACACTGACTGCACTGAATTTGGTGCTGGTGGAACTTAAATGCGGATACCATTAGTATGAAGATTAACGTGGTAGTTACGTGAACAGTTGAATGCAGGACGATCATACAGGCGTGTAATGTTACTTACACAAAATACTTCTGTGTGTACCTGGTATGTCAGAGGGTCACATTCTAAAGTTCTCGATAGATTTGAGTTCAGGCCTTAAACTGCACATTCCTGCCATGTGAAGTAAGTCTAGTGTGGGATTCAAGTGCTGCACGTGATTTTATAATTATCTTTATAAAGCTTATATGGGGATTAGTTAGGTGCTACCCTTCTGCAAAGTGGTGAATTTCAGCCTTTAGTGCGAGTATTCATCATTTTCAGGTATATCTGGAGCTATCCTTTTATTGTTTATTTCTCAATTTACAGCAAACTTAGCAGAAGTGCAACAAAAAGGTAAAAAGACAGTTTAGATTTTTTCCCACTGGTGAAACATTTTGTTTTATTCAATCTACTTAGTATCAAACATTAGAGCAGAGAAGTAATTTGAAAGTATAAAAGAGAAGAAACAGTAAAGAGCTTTCCCTAGTTTGTGTATTGGTTGTGAGAAGAAGCTGGCTTTAAGACATAAAGGGAAAAAAATAGCCTTTTTCCTTCTACCAAAAAAGTCTTATAGAGTGTTTTATAGTTTTATTATTATTATGATTTATTTTAAATTGATGTAGTGCTAAAGAAGACTGAATGCCCACAACAGGTCTGCGCTAGTAATAATGCAGGAAGCCACCTTTCCCCTGCTTCTGTTATTAAATAGCATCAGCCTGGAAGCAAGAGGTTGTTCTTCTTTACTATTTTTTATTATTTCTGTCTGACTGTGTATGATATGTGATCTTTTCCTGTAATTATGAGCAGAAGAGCTGACTGTAATGTTATATTTTATGTGTGATTTTCAATACTGTGATTGAAGGCCATATCATTGGATGTAGCTCTTCTTTTATGGATGTTGAAATGTTAACATCATCCCTTGATTACTTTCTTCTCCTTTGAGCTGTGTTTCTGGTAGCTATGTAGTAAGAAGTAAATGAGAATTGAATAGACAGACTTCAGTTTCATTCTCCTTGAATTCTATTCTTCACGTTTTGTTGGTAAACATTGCTATGCAGTAAACTCACCCAATATTTTATTCAAATAACTTGCCTCAAAAAGGCCATTTTTTCAAACTGTTTCTCTTTAGCTTTGTTAAAGAAAATTTAAACATTCCTATTCAGTCTATTGATTCTTATTTAGCAAAACTTCCCTCTGTGGTGTCAACGAATGAAAAAAACACTGAAAGCCATCAGTAACTGCAATCCAATTATTCTACTCTGCCTCCCAGCAGATGACAGAAAGAAGAATTGGAAAAGGAGAGCTTTCTGTCCAGGTGCCAATGCGTTTATTAGAATGGCAGAAAATTAGATGCCATAAAAGTCCAGGATAGTAGCTTCAACTTTAAGAATTCAAAAAAATTAATTGTGTTTTCATCCTTGCCTTAGTTACGTGATGGATTTTATGGAAATATTTCCCACTAAAGTTCAATTGTTTTACCATGCCTAAATAAATGTCAAAGGCTACAATTGGGCATGCAGCTTTTTATGGCAAGGTGACAGAAAATAATCACTGTTATCAATAAATAAATTAAAAACAAACAAACAAACAAAAAAAACACCCTATGCCAAGTAATTTAGCTTGAATAATAAAGGACCTGGTCACTTATGGAATGATTCCCAGCTCTCTCTCTCTTAAACTGTTCACTAAAGTAATGCTTTTAGCTTCAAGTAAGTAATTTTTTTTTTTTAGAAAAGCAATGTACAGTGTCTACAGTCTGGCTTAGCTGAGGCCCCAAAACACAAACTTTTAAATATTTGGACTCCCAGATGGTATGAGGTAAGAACAGAGCAGAGTCCTATTATCACTGTTAGGACTACTGTTATTTAAACCGGCATGCAGAGTATGGCTGTACTCTCTGTGATCCACATTGTAAAATGTTTTCTTGAAGATACACCAAAAATATTTTAATAGAAATGATTTTCAATTATTGTATTTTTTGATGGTAAGTTGAAACACTTTTTACAAATTAATTAATCATTCCATGAAATGTTGGAAACCTCACATTATTAGTGTAACACTAAAACACAAAGACACTTTTATTATAAACAGCTGTAAATGATCTCTTGAGAACAGATCAGTGATTTGTCTGCTTCCACTATATCATGCTCAAGGAAGTGTAGAAAGAGAAAAAGTAGCAGCTTGAGGAACAAGTAAGCAACCTGGAAATGCTTAGTTGTAGTTGACAAATGCAAAATTACCACATGTAGGTTTAATTTTATTCTGACAAAATTTGGATGTTTGCAACTACGCATACAAATCTTTGTAAATTTACATATATATTTTGAATAATTTGTCAATTCACATTTGGACATTCAGTAGATTGGTAGATGAATCAGATTTGTTGGACATGATGAATATGGTTTTGTCTACTTGGACTCAAAAGTAAACTCCAAGATTCTTACTATAATATTGTCAAGAAAATGAGGTGATATGCCAAACTAGATCAGATATTATATCGAACAGCAAGCTGCACAAATTTCTTGTAATTCTTTTGGTTCTTTGAGTATATATAATCATAAAATGGCAGCACAAAAATGAAGTTAATCCTTTTTTAAAAGACCTAGTAAAGAAATGATAAATAGAGAATGTAGATATGATTAAAAAAAAAAATCAAATTCAAACACAATACAGGTTACATGATACCTTGGAAATTGTAATGCTGGTATTAGCAGGTGTAGAGAATAAAACAATTCTAAACCACTGTTTTCATGTTAATAGATCTGGAACTCCAGGAATTTAATATGAAAGGCCGATATTGAAAAAATGTTAGTACACGTTATAAATCTGTGGCTGACCCAGTTTGATGCTCTGGAGATACTGATTATATTTTCTTTTGCTACGTGAGACCTGATTACCCTTACTCACGTTTCATATCAGTTCATTATAGCAATAGTCCATCGTTTTTTTACATATTTAAGGGAGAGGGATTCTTGCTGTTCTCTACCTCAAGATTTATCTTTCTTTGGTCTTCTCATATCCCATGTAGTTGACTAACCTCAGCAAATCGCCTTTTCCTATCCTCTTGCACATTCAGAGACCTGCATATTGAGCCTTCCCATTCAATTTATAGTTTAGTTTTATAGCATCCTGTAGTGCTTTTAAATCCCGGTGTGGATTTGATTTTATTCTGCCCTCTGGTCATAGGAAAAAATATAATTTAGAATTTATTTAGAACTAATATGTGATATCTCTCACTGGTGATCTCACTTTTCTTTCTGATTGTCTATGCTGGCTGCACCATGCACCACAATTCTCCTTTCTAGATGCTGTCATCTTTACATTTCTTACATACCCTTCCTGGCTTCAGGAGATGCCACTACTTTTTGAGTCAGACCAAATGCATTGCTCTTTGCCGTTTTATGGCATTGGTTAGGTTAGCTTTGTGGACTTTGTGTGAGCTCTGCAGAACACTTGAGCCTCAGTTCTGAAAAACACTTCAGCAAATACAAACTGCTGCACTAGGTCAGCGCCTGAATTCCTTGGCCCCAGCAGAACCAAGTCCTAAGGCTGATGACCTGTTGTTGCTTTTAATTACGTTTTCACTGGTAAAGATGACTTAAAGTTTCTTAACTTAATTTCCTGCCTTGAATCTTGGTACGTGTGGTTTTCATTAGAATCTCAGGTGATTCTGTCAGTTCTCACAATTGGAAAAGTAAAGCTGAGTTAGGCAATTGTTAAAAACAGTAGATTCTTGTCATTAGCCAAGATTCAGTTGCCTTGAATACTTCAAATTGTCTTAGGAGGATGAAGGGAAGGGTGTACATCCAAGAACGGATATGGTAAGGCTACTGTGGTGAGCACGAAGAAGCGTGGCATGGGGCCTGGAGGAGAGGAAAACCTGCACATCAGCAGCCCTTCAGCAGTTATAATTACATATTTTTACAATACATATATATACAATATTTATATATACATATATGCACTATATATATATACATATATATACACATATAGTTATAATTATGGTAACATTAAGGCCAATCAAGTTTTCAAGACAAAATACAGAACAATGAATGAAGTTCATTGAATTCATAAATTCAAGGAATTTAAGTTTGAGCCCCCAAAACTTGCATGTTTGGAGAGGGGGTAGTTTCAACAGTAATAGCTCAGAATTTCTGAACTGTTCAGCATGATTTCTAATAGGCAATTCTGGCAAACTGCTTTAAAATAATTCTGATTTTATTCACAGCAGCCACTGTATTTGTCAAATTGTTGATAGAATAATATTGCAAACGAAACATTTCTGAACGTGGAGAAAAATAACAATATAATTAAAACCATTTGGAAAGGAAAAATAAGTGAAAAGCAACATGTTGAATTACAGTGCTTTTGAATTGGGAGCTGCTGCGCTAATAGGCATAAATAATACAGTATTTTTCCCATGAGAATCTTGTAAGGCTTAATTGGCTAAAGGTTGAAAGGCATTTTGTGATCCTGTGTGGAGATAGATTGTGTAAGAGTAGAGTGCTTCTTAATGAAAGTCTAAATGCTGTCGAACAACACTGTTTCATATGTGTGTAAGTACATCCAACTGGTGACAATGGTGATAAAACCTGTGTGTAATGTTACTGAACATGTTTAAAATCTAGCAAACTGATAAACGTAAGCTGAATATGGCTATTTTGGTCAATCAAACATACACGAATAATTTATTTGCCAATAAGACCACCTTCTTTTTTAATAAAAGTTTTATATTATTTTTGATATGATGCTTCTTTGCATGCTCTTCAGATTTGCTTACACTAAAAATTAGCAAATATTCTTTTTGAGATCAAACCTTCACATTTATAATATGAAAAGAACTATATAAAATTGATGTATACCTGTCCCTAAACGTACACTTACATAAAATTACATCAACATTTGTGAACAAAAATACAATGTGGGAACAAATAGTAGGAACATTGAGTCTGACTGAGTCTTTTCTTTTCTTTTCTTTTTTTTTTTTTTTTTTTTTTCTTTTTGCAAGTTTCCCTCACAGAGAAATAGCATTTGGAAACTGTTGGAGCTGATTTACTTCTTAGATATTTTTTGAGGGTATAGATTTTAACATCTGATTTGATGTAGTGGGTACAATTTTTCCTCTGTATTTCTTCATTATAATTTCTAAGAAAACCTCAATAGTGGATTTTTATTTTATTTTATTATTATTTTATTTTTATTTGTCCTTGCTTGTGGGATTATATGTTTTGCATTTGTTTCTGTGAATTTTCCATATTTGAGCAGCTTACATCACGACAGCATCTTTTACCTCACATATTACATGGTAAGCTACTTTATTTGCAGAAAATATCACTAGAATTCTTGAGGGAATCGAGACTTGAAAAATTGGATTCTAGATCCTAGGGTGGGTCATGGTCTTGTTAGAAGTCAGTACTTGCTATTAATAGTTCTGAGCCTGATGAATTCTTATCTTTAAATTCTCACATTCATCCATTTTCATCCAAAGCTTGTGAGCATGGTTGAAAGTTTTTGTTTTTTGTTTTTTTTTTTAATTCCTTTTGACCACTTAGAGTTTACTGCCCTAGCTTGAAATCTGAATGCTTGTCTGTGTGTGTTGTTGCCAATCTTTCTTGCATAATTTTCCTGACAAATGGCGTACTTATTAATATTTCAGCATTGTTCCTACCAACCTCAGATAAGTGGTATGCCCCAGGCAGAGAAATGCAGTTCCTTCCTTAGGAGCCTTCTAATCTTCTTCTAAAATGCTTTGTCAGAAACCATGACAGATAAATGAAGATGGTACAGTTGTACACTTCAAATTAGTGGTGACTTACTTGTACACATGTGATCATACATTTTACTAACTGGGAGGTATTGCACTGCTGTGGAATCTCTGCTACAAACATTTACATTTTCTCTTCATCTATGCTGAAATCTGTGAGACTTGCTGATTATGAAGTAAAATCCATAGAGAAATTTGTCTCTATCTTTCTCTTTTGATTGGCTGTTGAAATATATGTAGTTCTGGTAAATGCTTTGTCGGTTCACAGAGCTTCATTATTTCTTAAATAGACCAAGGAGCAATACTGCCACTGAATTGGAGTTTGAGCTGAGATCAAGTTCACAGCATAGCTAGGGCTGAGATGTGGATCTCTGGTGATACTTTGATATTTTTGCTCAAGATGACAGCAAATATGTGAAATTGATCTATTTAGAGCTTGGTGAGACAGAAAGCTGATATGTCAGAAAAGAACCTCCCCCCTTGCTCTCTCCCACCATTTAGGGGTGAAACATGGTATAGGAAAGGCTGGTTTGATTTAGAAGCTGATTACATACTGAAACCCAGAAATAACTTAGTTTTAAAATATTCATTATGTTTATTATTTAATATTTAAATTATTCATTCTGTTAAACTATAGCAGATATCTAGGATAATCACTGTGCTGGGCATCTGAAGATCTATGGTGAGTCATGGATTTTTCCAATTCTTCTCAAAAACAAACGGAGGAGGGAATCAGAGTAATACTGGGAGACAGCAGATAAAACTGAAGATTTCTTCTTGTTTGTGGAACAACTGAGTGTTTCATGCTCAGCCTGCTTCCCTGGCGTGACCCATCTAAGTCATTTGGTTTCTTAGTATTGGGTTGGTTGGGTTCATTTCTTAGGTTTCCTTTTTTCACTGTGCCATATGAAGTGTCTGAAACTTATTTATTTAGGCATGGTGCATTTTTGCAGGTGAATGCTAAAAGTAGCCCATTAGGTAGCCTGTATATTGAATCTGATACATAAGACATTGCCATATTTCTTTCTGCCTCTTCCTTGAAGGAGGCTGGCGTTCATTATTTGATCAGTGAATGATGCCTCTTGAGCTGAAGGATATCGGCTTTAACTACCACTGGTGTCTCTAGAGAGCTGAGCTGCTATTGCTACTGCCAGGACAGTGCAGCACTTCTCTGAAGCAGAGACAATTGCTTTCCAGCAGGCCCATCAGGAGGATCCAGCAATTCTGGTTGCTGTGGTTGAGTAATTTTGCCTTAAATTGTAAAGATAAAGCATGTATCTATAGCTTTATGCTTTTCTGCAGAATATGGCAATGTGCATCTTCATCCCATAGATATTAGTGATGTACAACGACACTCAGGTGACTTACTGTAAGTGCGATGCAGTGTAGAAGTTTAGGAGATTCTGCTGCTTTAGGAGTGGTGTGTGCATTACGTTTATCACCTCCCATGCTGTGGAGTTGCTGTTTTGTAGTCTGATGCTTTGCTTTACTGTGATGGAATCATTAATGCTTAAAATGAATTACTTATTCCTCCTCTGCTGTCCTTTGCACTGTTACCAAGCTGTGCATGTCCCATTCTTGGTATTTAATAAACTGACTTAATATATATATATATATATATATATTACTCTCTCCTTGAGGGGGTAATACTACATCCTCCTTGAGGCAGGATGAGGTCTTTATGATTCTGAATGTTCAAATGGTGTAGATAATCAGTGAGAACCAAGAAAGTAAACCACTGTATGGAAGTAATGCTAATATCTCGTTTCTAAATAAATTACTTTTTACTCAGATAATACTCTATAGGAGTAAAATTCTTCAGAACATATACACAAATAGAAAAATAAAGATAGTCAAGTCACACTTGTTGAAGGAAAAAAAAGGCAGAAGAGATAGAGGTAATCTTGACTGCAGTGAGGATCTTATGGGTATTTAATTGTCTCTGTCCCTTTGATCTGACAGTTACTTATAATATGTTGTCTAAGGAAGAGAGCTAGCTGGCAACATTTTCAAGGTGCTGGAAGGAGAATATTCCCAGACAAAGGCAGTGGTTTTTCAGATTGCTTCCTTCAAACAGTGTGTGTATTTAAAAGCAGACTAATTAAAAAATATTTAAGAATGATTGCTGTATTGCTTTGTGGCAATCTAACTTGTAATGCATTGAAAATACACATATCCTTTGTACATCCTTAATAATTATAGTGTAAATAATTAATATATAGTGTAATTACAGTGTAATGTAATACTTATTATTGCATCCTTCTTACACAGGGACTTTCCCTTAAAGTATCAAATTGACTATTAACCTTTTTGCCTAACTGTGTAGGGAAGGAAGAGCACAAGTATGTGTATAGGAGGTCAGACCAAGGCTGTTTAATTTTCAGTAGGTTTTTGTGCTCCTTAGTTCTAGCACCTGATGAAAATTTTATACGAAAGGGCTTGACTGGCATTTATTCAGTAAAGAACAAACTCTGTTTTAGTCTGTGAAAAAGAATCAAGAAATAGCGAAGGTATAAATCAAAGAAAATTATATGCTGTTTCTGAGGAGGGAGGACTGACTATCCTTATTTTAATCTGCTTTCACATATATATATCAAACTTTGTGCTGGGTTATTTTTTCTTCTGGCCTATTACAACAAAAATAATGTGGTTGGACTGTTCACCTTAAAGTTCTAAATTTCACATTTTATAATTTGATGTCTTTCCATCTATTAGAATCAGAAGTCCAAATTTGTTTGCCTTGGATCTTTCAACACTAGTTGTGCTGAGTACTTTTATCTTTTAAAAAAATTATACACTCTCTGAATAATTCAGCAACTTGATGTGACTGATTAGCTTGCTGTTCAGTAATTCCAGTGTATGGATATTCTACTTCTGACTGCTTAAATTTAATTCACTACACGATGTCAGAAAACCTTGTATGTCAGTCCTTGAAAGTTTTATTCCAGCTAGGCAGCATAGCTACAGAGTTAACAAGTGTTTTGAAACACGTGCTACATGCTTTGAATCATCTCTCCTAGTGCTTTCCTAGTGGTCCTTGCAGAAGTGTGTTCCCTTCTCTAAAGATATGCTACCTACTGTGCCTACCTTAGACTGTCCTGCAGTCTTCAGGAACGGTGAAGGTGGTTGAAGGTAATATCTCAGGCCTTCTGTGCTTGCCTTCAGGTGTTCATGCATGTAAAACAGGGCACAAAATAGTGGCATTTGTTGAGACAATAGGCATCTTCTGGATCAGCAAAAAAGGTAGGTGGTTGTTAATACCTTTTATTTCATATATAAGAAGGTATTACATGTAACACTGAGAGGAAAACATGGTCCTGTCTTATCCCAGAAAAAGTTTTTTAATTTTCTCCCAATATTGCAAATGTCATAATGCTGCTGAAGGCATCATCATGATTAATGCATCACTGTTAGAGAGCAGACAGCAAGCCAGCCTATAACGGTTTTGTTTTGGTTAAGAAAAATAACAAAAAATGAGATATTCTGTATCTTTCTTGGAGCTTGTGAATGGATTATTAATTCTATGAACTCTAAGTACGTGAAAAAATTGAGAGCCAAATACTCTAAGGCTATGTTTTCTTGCCTCTTCCCTGGTACTTTGTAGTGTACACAATATTTTGTTTCATTGGGTGTTTAGCTATCATCAGTGACATCTGAAAATATTCTGCACTTGGAAGGTTAGATTCTAAATGGATTCATTCAGAATTGTCTTCAAGGTTATTTCAGAGGTTTTTGTGTATAATATAAATTCAGCATACTTGATAAGAGGGAAAGTTTGTTCTGGTGTGCAACAATGTATCTGCATTTTAAAAATGTGTGTGAAAAAAAAATCCAAGCTCATTATTGGTATTGCACAGGAAATAATTTCTGTTATATCCTGTGCAATGTAGATATGGCCATGGCAATACAATTATATTTGCTGCTGTATGCCTACATAGTTTTCAAAACTAAAATTCAATGCTTAGCTAAATTGCTAAGCAGACTGGTAAATGTCCAATTTTAGCAGCCTAGCATATGTTTATAATTTTTGTCTTAACATATGCTATGTTGGTTGAACTCCCCTCCCCACACATACGGTAGATAAAAGCTGTCACATCACAAAATGGTGGCAGCCCAACTTTTCTAACATTTTCCATGGCACTTCAGACTCTTGCATTAATTAGCTATTCCTGGATAGGATACAGACTCTCATCTTTGTAGAATTTTGGTTTCAAAGCCGTCATGTACTTCAGCTTATGTGTGCAGTAGCCTGTCTGTATTTCTGCAGCCATAAACAGTAAAAAAAAAATAAAAAAAAATGCGTGTGCACACAAAAAAACACAACAGGGCATACTACGAAGTGGTCAATGAAAGTGTTTCCCTTAGCATTCTCCTCAAGAAATTGGCTGCTCTTGGCTTGGGCTGGCGTACGCTTAGTTGGGTTAGAAACTGGCTGGATAGCTGGACCCTAAGAGTTGTGGTGAATGGAGTTAAATCCAGTTGGAGGCAGGTCACTAATGGAGTCCCCCAGGGCTCAGTACTGGGGCCAGTTCTCTTTAATATCTTTATCGATGATCTGGATGAGGGGATCGAGTGCACCCTCAGTACGTTTGCAGACGACACCAAGTTAGGTGCCTGTGTCGATCTGCTCGAGGGTAGGAAGGCTCTGCAGGAGGATCTGGATAGGCTGGACCGATGGGCTGAGACCAATTGTATGGAGTTAAACAAGGCCAAGTGCCGGGTCCTGCACCTGGGGCACAACAATCCCAAGCAGAGCTACAGGCTGG